>NC_143577.1:75333064-75655591 GCF_048544385.1 Mastigoproctus giganteus
AATTTGGGTTTAAGTTACTTAAAACTTATTATTTTTAAAAAAAATTATATGTTTATTTCATTATAAAAAGGTGTACAGTATCTTTTTAATTTTATGGCAATCTATAATTGATGTTTACTTAGTACCTCTATATATTTTTTAATATTTTATATATATATATATATATATATATATATATATATATATACACAGAGAGAGAATCGAATCTAACAGGCAGAAAATTGAGTAGGGGTGCCCCAAAATAAAATAAGTGACTTAGGGGTGCCGTTATTAAAATAAGGTTGAAAACCACTGGCCTACAATGTTAAAATTATTCGTGTGGAATGTAACTTTCCCTATTATAAAATACAGGATATCCACAAGCCTCCTATGCAAAATTAAAATCTTATTGTGTGAATAGGATAGAGGATATCATCATGTTTTTAATGACCAACCAGAAAATATGCACACTGCAGTACATGATAGCATAATTACAAAACTTTTATCAACCATGCAAAGGTGCAATGCATACTTTGGTTCAACAAGCTGCAGTCTACCACCGTTATGAGTAAATTTCAAAATTGATTTAAAAAGAAGCCAATAAGCAGATCTACAGTTCTGCAATGGTACAGAAAATTCATAAAGGATAGCATTTAGTGTAATTATACCAGCTGAGGGGTGGGCAAACGAAAGTCAGTAAGGAAGCAGTGCAGCTGGTTTAAGGATATTTGATGCAAAGCATGGGAAATCCATACAACATGCTAGTAATGAGTTCATAACAGGCACCTTGTGTGGATTTCCCAGGTCAAGGTCAATGGTGCGTAACATGTTATGTCTCCATCTGAGGATGAAACCATATGTTACAGCTTGTACAGAGGCTGTCAATCAATGATAAAACCAACAAAATTCTATCAATAATTTAATTTTGCTGGTAAATTCTGCCACAATTTTAGTTTTGTGATTATGCTGCCATCTGCTGAATAAACTTGATTATATCTTCTATCACCTGGAAGTAGTTTCAGGTTGGTATCAGCACACAATCTTTCTCTCTCTCTTTATAAAACTGAAACAATAATGTTTCAGTTTTATAAAGGTTTGTGAATATTGTACAAACTGTGCTCCAAGTAGTCTTCTTGAGTGCTCATTTAAAATTGCTTTTTTAAAGGATACTCAACTTATTTTATTTTTTGTTAAATGGAAGAAACAGTGATCAAGAAATTTTATATTTAAATATTTAAAATAACTACAGCTCAATGTAGCCATAATTCTTTTAAATATGAGTAGTTAGACACCAAAGTGTGGTACACTATGTGTTTGATTTGACTGTAGTTCAAGTCCACATGACTGATAGAGTAAACTCTTCTTAGTGGTTGTGCCACTAAGAAGAGTTTACTCTGGTTTTTAAACAGAATTTTTTACAGAATTATAGAATTTTTTTATAATTTTTAAAAAAAATAGTATAATGAAATAAACTGGATTTTACATGCAATTACATGAATAAAAAAATATATATATAGTAAAAACAATACAATCTGTATACTTTCTCTCTCTCTCTCTCTCTCTCTCTGAGATACACAGTTTCCTTTTTAGCAGTTAAAACTAAATATTCAACTAATCACTTACGGGTGCTAGACAGAACTCTGCTGAGTCTCGGCCGTGCAGCTTAAATAATTCTTTATCCATATCAACCCAGCGACCTAAAAGCAAAAACTGTCTGTAATATTATAGAAACTGTATTCATGTATCACCCACTATCCTCCAATATGTACTGAGACACATCAAGTTTGGAAAACAATGGCCCATTCCACAGATCTTATGCCAATAATTATACACCCCTGCATGACAAATAGATGGAAATACTAGCCTTGAGGAATATATATAAAAGGACAGCAGAAACAGAAGGCATCTAAAGGCATGAAAAGAGATGAGGAAAGATCTAGCCCAATGGTGAACAACAGAAAAATTTAAAACTCAACAATACAATTCTTTATAAAGAAACAAAATTATTTTTGTTAAATGGAAGAAATATTAACGAATCACATATACAGTTAAAAGCATAATTTAAAAAAGTATAATGAAACAAAAAATATATATTTAAATTCTATGAAAATTAATGAGTGCTAGATCTTATAATACTAAACTGGAGCCAAACTTAAATTTCAATTCTTTTCAATTTCTATATAATAAATTTACCACTTATGTGACCTCTGAGTTCCCCATGAAATTTTCAGTGTGGCCTGATGGCAAAAAAAAAAAAAAAAAAAAAAAAAAGTTGATTTATACCAAGGTTGGACAAACCTATGTTCATCTGCAGGCTGAATGAAAATTTTATAAATTACCACAGGTTGGTTATATATATGGGTATTGCACAACAATCATGTCCCACTGATTCATGGTTCCCTTTTCACTCCCTAACATTACACGTGAGAAACAGGTTTTGCTAATTTGCAGGAAAGTAGTGAATTGAAGTTCAGTAAATTATTTGATCACTTGAGATAAACATATATTTAAAACACTTTGAATATTAGAACTCTTTATTGTCATCTGATATTTTATTAAATACTGTTATTACTTCTGATACACTGTATTTGTCATACAACTGGAACTACCCATAATGCTTCGGTTACTATACATCTGGCGATACAATTCCAGAATGCTTACTTGTTTGTTTGTTTGTTAGATATATGTACACATAGCTACATACTGTTTCATTTGTTTGGCACTCTATTATGTTATAACTGTAAATGATTAATTGTATAGTCCTCTGCTGTGGTAAATCCAGTGTATAAAGAGAAAATTTATTTCTTTGTGAGATTAGAAGCTAATGTGCCTTATAAATAAGAAAGAAACACTAAAACCATTCTTTTGGTTTTGCTTTTGATATCATTTCAGCAGTTTTGTGTGCATCAACAACGAACAACTATACAGAAAAATAGAGTGGGCCAGTAAATCAGAATGTCTTATAATGGGAGATTAACTTTACAGATATTGACTGGAACTTGTGAGTTGGAACTTATTTACTTACAAATAATAAGTAAATAAGGGACCTGGCAGGGAATAGATCTGTTCAATTATGTTAAGAGAGGCAGCAAAAGAGGTCAGTCATATAGTAACAAGAGTTTTCTGGATTAAATGGATGACTGTTTTCTACCAGCACAGGAAAAGGGCAACAAGAGAAAGTAATATACTTGATTTGATTATCAGCAGTCATTTAAGCATTAGGAATCTCCAGATAAATTGCCAGGTGGTAGTGATTAAATGGTAGTGAAATATTTTGCTTTCATAAAGGTGATTATAATGGTCTCAGACTGCTTCTAAATTCTATTCAGTGGGACCGACTGATGACATTACCATCTGTAAATTCTAAATGAGAAGCATTCAGGGCAAATATTATGAGACAGTATTCAAGGCCTGACTGGATATATGACTGGATGTCAGATGAAGTAGCAAGAAATAAAAATACATGGGATGCATATAAATTATCAGGATACACAGAATCTGACATTAAATATAAACTAATCAGCAATCAAGTCATGAAGAGGTTAAGAAAAGTTACGGCAGATTACAAGATGTCTCTGTCAAAAAAAAAATACAAAGAAAAGTAGCAGACTTCTTTAGTTGTGTCGACACTAGAAGGAAAGGGGAGAATCAGATTGGTCCACTAGATATAAATGTTAACTTGACAATCTTGTCCAGGTTGCTGAAAAATTTAATAGATTTCATTTGTGTGTAAGGATTTTTTTTAGGGATGGAGATGTTACACGTATAACAAATTCTAGGATGGCTAATTGATCTCATAATAAGTGAGAGAAAAACAGAAGAGAAATTGTTGACGCCATAAATAATAAGTAAATAAGGGACCTGGTGGGAATAGATCTGTTCAATTAAGTTAAGAGAGGCAGCAAAAGAAGGAAACAAATGTATATCTTTAATTATGAGTGTATCCTTGGATTCGGGAGAGGTCCCTATTAATCGGAGATGTACAAATATTCTCCGCAATTCACAGAGGGATCAAAAGGTGAGGTGAATAATTACAGACCAATAACTTGACGTCTGTAATAATGGAATCACTGGTTAAAGAAGTTATGTGGAGTCATCAGATAGGAATGTAGTTATATGGCAATCACAGCATGGATTTGTTATGGGAAAATCTGTCTGATCAATCTAATTCGGTACTATGACAATTTAACAAAGGAACTGGATGCAAAAAATAATTTTGACGTCATATACATAGATTTCAGAAAAGATTTTGATACTGCTCTATATGAAAGCTAACCATAAAAATTGGAGCAGTGTGGCACAAGAGGCAAGTTACTGTTATAGATAAAGGGATGGTCAAGCAGCAAAAGACAGTAGTTATAAATGAGCATGGTTCTTCTTCGACTAATGTTATTATTAAAGTACTCCAAGGTTCAGTGTTGGGTGTATTGTTGTTTTCAATATTTATTATTACTGATGAAAGCATTAGCATTAGTAGAGGCATACGATACAAGAAAGAAAGCTTATGCAGCATCAGCAAAAAAAAAAAAAATCTTCCCGTTTCACCCCTTTAGGCTATCAACTTCCACAACAACAGATTAGCATTAGTAGAGGCATTTGATGCAAGAAAGCAAGCTTATGCAGCATCAGCCAAAAAAAAAAAAAAAAAACCACTTCCACTTCACCCCTCTGTTCGTTCAAAATACCTGTCCAGCTCAGCCTTAAACTTATTTAGGCTATCAACTTCCACGACAAGGGATGGAAGTCTGTTCCACCAACTAACCACTCGCTGGCTAAAGGCAAATTTCCGCACGTCTATCCTACATCTGTCTTTCCTCAATTTGAATTTATGCCCCCTCAGGTGATTATTCTGAGCGAGAGGAAGAATCCCATCAGCATTGAGCATGCTCAAACTATTCAATGCTTTATACACCTCTATCAGATCACCTCGCTGGTGCCTAGTCTCCAGACATTGTAATTTGCAAAATTTAAGCCTTTCTTCGTAAGAGCACCCCTTTGTTCCATTCACTAATCTTGTTGCCCTTCTCTGTACTCGTTCCAGCAGCTCTACATCCTTCTTGAAATGAGGCCTCCAGACCTGTATACAGTACTCTAGGTGTGGCCTGACCATTGCCTTATACAAGGGAATAATCACCTCCTTATCCCTGCTAGTAAAATTCCTATATATCATTGACAATACACCATGAGCTACTCTTGCAGCCTGTCTCCACTGTCAGAGAACTTCATATCTGCCTGCACAACCAGGCCCAGGACCCTTTCATTCTCAACCACTGTCAGGGTAGTACCACAGATTTGATACGTTGCTGTGGGGTTGCTGTTTCCCATGTGTAGTACTTTACATTTGTCAATGTTAAACTTCATTTGCCACCTCTCAGCCCATCTGCTCAACCTATCCAGATCCTGTTGCAGCAGCACAGTGTCAGTAGCATCCTTGACAACCCTGCCTACCTTTGTATCGTCTGCAAACTTCGACATTAAACTTGATATACCATCATCAATATCATTTATGAATACAGAAAACAATAATGGACCCAACACTGAGCCCTGAGGGACTCCACTAATAACATTAGTCCACGATGAGCAGTGTCCATTGATTACCACTCTCTGTCTTCTCCCCCTCAGCCACTCCTTTATCCACAGCAGCAATTTGCCTCCAATGTCACACTGCTCCAATTTGTGCAGCAGTCTTCCATGTGCAACAGTATCAAAAGCCTTTCTAAGATCCAAGTATATAATATCAAAGTTATTCCCTGCATCCAGTTCCTTTGTGACTGCATCATAGTATCCAACCAAATTGGTCAGGCAAGATTTCCCCTTAACAAAAGCATGCTGTGTCCGAGCTATAACTGAAGTCTTGTCTAAATGATCCTGCAGTGCTTCTTTAACTAGTGCCTCCATTAATTTTCCTGGAACAGAAGTTAAACTCACAGGTCTATAATTGCTTGTGTCAGCCTTTGATCCTCCTTTGTGAATTGGGGACACATTTGAACATCTCCAGTCTGCGGGTACCTCCCCTGAGTCCAAGGAAGCTCTCATAATTATGGCTAAGGGTTTGATTACTTCCTCTGCTTCCTCCTTTAATATAACTGGATAGATCCCATCCACCCCAGGTGCCTTTCTTGTGTTTATCTTCAACAGTTTCTCCTCCACTTTACTCTCAGTTATTTCAAGATTCTCTAGCTTACTGCTAGAGTTGAATACACCCCTGACTTTCTCCTCGCTAAATAACTCCTCATGTCTGAATGTCGATGCAAAATATTCATTTAGTTTGTTAGCTATCTGAGCAGGATCATCAACAGTTGACCCATCGATATCAAGTGGACCAATCTGATTCATCCCCTTCCTTCTAGAGTTTACATAAGTAAAGAACTCTTTGCTGTTTTTCTTGGCATCCCTTGCCAAAGATTTCTCGTACTCTGCCTTCGCCTGCCTAACCTCCTTTGTAACTTGGTTACAGATCAACTTGTATCTATCATAGGCTTCTGTGTCATGTGTTAATTTGTATGTATCCCATGCATGTTTCTTCTCTGCCATATGCCTCATCAGTTCATCTGACATCCATTTAGGCCTAAACCTTGAACAATATTTCTTAGTTGGTATGTAAAGCCTAGTAGCTTCCAAGATAAGTTCTTTGAATGCTTCCCATTTTGCATTTGCTGTTGGTAACATCATCAGTTGGTCCCACTGTATAGAATTTAAATACTGTCTCAGTCCATCGTAGTCACCTTTACGGAAGCAATAACCCTTCCCTTTAACCCTAATGGTAGTTACCTCTTTGAGTAAATCCCACTTCAGCACACTGTGATCACTGCCACCTAGTGGTTCCTTTATCTGCAGATTCTTAATGCATGAAGAATCACTGCTGATAATCAAATCAAGAGTATTACTCCCTCTAGTTGCCTCCCGAACATGCTGATGTAGAAAACAATCATCCAATAAATCCACAAAAGCCTTGCTAGTGTGTGAGTGACCAGCCCACAAATTCCAGTCAATATATGGGAAATTAAAATCTCCCAGTACTCGCAGTACTCTATTTCCCTGTACAGTATCTTATTATACTCATCAGAGTCATTAGGCCTATAGCACATTCCTACTCTCAATTTTGATCTCCCAATGCTTATGTCACACCAAACTGACTCGACACTGCACTGTCCAGCGATGTCCACTGGCTTCACTTCCTTGGATTTTATGTATTTCTTAACTAATAGCATAACCCCTCCTCCCTTCCTATCCAGTCTATCCTTTCTGTAGACGTTGTACTCCCCAAATTCCAGTTCTGCATTCCTTATATCTGTGTGACACCAAGTCTCTGATATCCCAACAATATCTGCCTTTGATGTTTTGAGCAATACCTCAAATTCATCAAATTTATTTACTAAACTCCTAGCATTGGTGTACACGCAAGTATACATGCACCTATTTCTATTCTTAGCTACCCTAACACAACCCATGTGTTTACTTGTACCGCAATGACTCCCAGCAGTCTCTGAAATATCCTGAATCTTGTTTTTCAGGCTTCTGCTCATTCCAATAGAAGCAGTGCAAGAATCTCTTTCACCTCTGCCAGTGGCTACTGTTAATCTATTCGTCTTTGTATCCTCCCCCAAGCTAGCAGTTTTCCGACCCACCTAACACTGAATCGATAGCATCAGCAAATATTCTTGCATCCTTTCTATTTAAGTGTATCCCATCCCTGTAGAAGCAATCTCTCCTGTTAACAAGGACAGTCCAGGCTGAAAAAAATTCTACCTCTTGAGCCTTGCACAATCAGATGGAAGTCTGTTCCACCAATCAACTACCCTCTGGGTAAAGGCAAACTTCCGCACATCCATTCTACAACTGTCTTTCCTCAATTTGAATCTATGCCTCCTCAGGTTCTTAATCCAAGCAAAAGGAAGAATCTCATCAGCTTTCAGCTTGCTCAACCCATTCAAGGCCTTATACACCTCAATCAGATCCCCTCGCAGGTGCTTACTCTCCAGGTGCTGCAATTTGTAGAACTTAAGCCTTTCTTGGTAAGAGCATCCCTTTGTTCCCCCTCACCTATCTTGTTGCCCTTCTTTGTACTTGTTCTAGCAACTCTACATCCTTCCTAAAATGAGGCCTCCAGACCCGTACACAGTACTTTAAGTGTGGCCTGAACATTGCATTGTACAATGGGATAATCACCTCCCTGTCCCTGCTGCTGTTGTTTGTTTGGTTTTTAGGAGCATTAGCAACTAAGGCCATATTGCTCCGGGGATATGCAGTGATCATTCCCTGACCTTTCCGTATCCTCCGTATTTGGTGGGCACAGGCACGAACCCAGGTCTACTCAAGAAGCGTGTGCTACGCACTGCTGCTCCTGCCCACCTGGCTATGGAGGTGCTCCTGTCCCTGCTAACAAATTCCTATATATCACTGACAAGACTCCATGACCTGCCCAGGCAGCCCGTCTACACTACTCAATAAACTTCATATTTGACTGCACAAATACCCCCCAGGTCTTTTTCCCTTACCACTTCCCCGAGCATAGTACCACACAGTTGGTACGTTTCTCTTGGGTTATTGCTACCCATATGTGGTACTTTGCATTTGTCAATGTTAAACTTCGGTTGCCACTTCTCAGCCCATTTGCCCAACTTATCTAGATCCAGTTGGATTAGCAAACTGTCTTTACTGTCGCTAATAACCCTAACAAACTTTGTATCATCTGCAAACTTGGACATTAATCCTGATATACAGAAACTCCCCGACTTACGTAATACCCGACTTACAAAAATTGTACTTTACATAAGTTTTTTCCAGCCGGTGCAAACTTTAAAAAAATTGTAGAAACGTATTTTGCATCCAGTAGGAATAAATGGATGTATCATGAAAATATCGTAATGTGAACCCAATAACACATTTTTTTTTTGTAATTCGTTCCAATTCCTTGGAAGTTGAAAATTTGGCTATATTACTAAGCTATTTATCTCTCTAAAAGGTCATATTTATAATGGAAATTGCACCACCCTTTCATCGTTATCATATGTTTCCATTATAAGAATCAATTTTGTATGCTTTGTGATATTTTTCTAAAGGACGTTTCTGGAGATCATGACCATAAAACAATAAAAACATTTGTACTTTCCAGTTTATTGGGCTTTTCTATTAGTGCATGTAATTATAAACAGGTGGTAAACTCGATCTTATTGCATTTGCAATAATCCCAATAACTAGAATTCTGTGGGTTTTTACGTTATGGTATTATGGTGAAATGTGTTCCCCTTCATAGAAATCTTCAATCATATAAAAATCAAATTTTCAGAAGCTTCTCCATTCCTATTTACGTATTACAATGAGGAAGGGAAAGGGACCAATGGAAAGTGCAAGTGGTGGTAGTGCCAGGAAACGAAACAAAATTGATTTAGAAATGAAGATGAAAATGATAAAGTACGAAGCAGACAAATTTTGTCATCTATTGCAAGGGAATTAGATCTCGCTGTTTCAACAGTGAATACTATTTTAATAGGACAGCGTGCATGAAAAAGAACACATCAAAGGATCAACAATGATCACAAAACAGCGTTCAGGTGCTATATCGAAGATGGAACAGCTCTTAATAATATGGATGGAAAATCAGATTCAGAAGCGAGTGCCCCTGAGTCTAATGACCATTCAAGCAAAAGCAACAAGTATTTATAAAGATATCAAGGATAAGTACGGCTAACCCCAATGCAAGTTAGTGGCAAGCAACAGATAATTTTATAGATTAAGCATTGCGCTGGTTTCCACAACATTAAAGTATGAGGCGAAGTCGCCAGTGCTGATTGTGCAGCTGCAGAGAAATTTTGTGATGTGTTGGAAAAAATTATTGATGATAGCGTGATGCTATCATCAATAATTTGTTATCATCAATTTCCAACTTATTATCATCAATAATAAGTTGGAAATAATTATTGATGATAGGGTGATGCCAAAGACATGGAGGAATTAATAGAGGAAGAAGAGAAGGAATTATCTAACGAAGTACTTATTGACTTGCAGGCAGTGATAGCGTAAGAAAAAAATGCTGACGAAGCTCAAGATGAACCAATTTAAGGAGGTGATTATTCCCTTGTATAAGGCAATGGTCAGGCCAACCTTGAATACTGTATACAGGTCTGGAGGCCTCATTTCAAGATGGATGTAGAGCTGCTGGAACGAGTACAGAGAAGGGCAACAAGATTAGTGAATGGAACAAAGGATTGCTCTTACGAAGAAAGGCTTAAGTTTTGCAAATTACAGTGTCTGGAGACTAGGCACCGGCGAGGTGATCTGATAGAGGTGTATAAAGCCTTGAATGGTTTGAGCATGCTCAATGCTGATGGGATTCTTCCTCTTGCTCAGAATAATCACCTGAGAGGGCATAAATTCAAATTGAGGAAAGACAGATGTAGGATAGATGTGCGGCAATTTGCCTTTAGCCAGCAGGTAGTTGGTTGGTGGAATGGACTCCCAATCCCTTGTTGTGGAAGTTGATAGCCTAAATAAATTTAAGGCTCATCTGGACAGGTATTTCGAATGAACGGAGGGGTGAAATGGGAGTGGGTTTTTTTTTTTTTTTTTGGCTGATGCTGCATAAGCTTGCTTTCTTGCATCATATGCCTGTACTAATGCTAACGCTAAAATGAAGAGCCGAGATGCTTCGTCACCAGAGAGAGATGGCAATGGCGAGGTTTGAGAAGATGGATCCTGACAGTGAACAATTCTTAAAAGTTAACAGGAGTGAATGATATGCTTGCTTGCTGCAAAGAAATCTACGATGAAAAGAAAAAAGCCACCATCCAGTCATCCATTAATATGTTCCTTTGTAAGGTTGAGCGGCCGACCCCTTTTAAGTCTCCACAGCCCTCAACCTTCGCAGTGGCATACTTATTAGCTAAAGACGTCGATTCTGGCAACGATGCTCGAGAGGTAAAACTTACTGACATTATGCCTGTCTCCTCTCTTTTTTTTTTTTGTAATTTTATAATTTTGAAATTTTTGAAATTGCACACTTTTGTAATTTTTACTGCGCACGAGAAAAAATTTAATAAATGCAATAAATAGTTCTATTCACATGTTCATTGAACCTTTCTTTTTTGATTCAATCAATTCAGTGAGCACAGTTGTGAGTGCTGCACAATCATGGGTGAAATTCCGACTTATGTAGCATTCCCCGGAACACAACCCTTGCGTAAATCAGTGAGTTCCTGTACCTTCATCAATATCACTGATGAATACACAAAACAACAATGTTCCCAGCACTGAACCATGGGGAACTCCACTAATAACATTCGTCCACAAAGAGCAGAGTCCATTGATTACCACTCTCTGTCGTCTCCCACTCAACCATCCCTTTATCCATTGTAGCAACTTATCCTTAATGCCATACCTCTCCAATTTGTACAGTAGTCTTTCATGTGCAACAGTATCAAAAGCTTTCCGGAAATCCAAGTAAATGATATCAAAATTATTTTTGACATTCAGTTCCTTTGTGACCACATCATTGTATCCAATCAAATTAGTTAGAAAAGAACCCCCTTTAACAAACCCAAGCTGTGTCTTAACTATTACTGCAGTCTTGTCTAATTGATCCTACAATGCTTCTTTAACCAGTGACTCCTTTATTTTCCCTGGAACACAAGTTAAACTAACAGCTCTATAGTTACTTGTGTAACCTTTTTAACCCCCTTTGTGAATTGTTCATCCCTTTCCTTCTAGAGTTCACATAAGTAAAGAACTCTTTGCTGTTTTTCTTTGCACCCTTTGCAAATGATTTCTCGTAATCTGCACTCACTTGCCTGACCTCCTTTTATGACTTGATTACAGACAAGCTTATATCTGCCACAGGCTTCTGTGTCACCTGATTATTTATATGCATCCCATACATTTTTCTTCTCTGCTATGAGCCTCATTAATTCATCTGACATCCATTTAGGCCTGAACCTTGAACAGTATTTCTTAGTTGGAATGAAAAGCCCAGTAGCCTCCAAGATTAACTCCCTGAAGGCTTCACATTTAGAATTCAACGTTGGTAACATCATCAGTTGATTCCACTGTACAGAATTTAAAAACAATTTATCATCTTTACAAAAGCAAAAGCCCTTCCCTTTAGTCTTGATGGTAATTACATCTTTAAGTAATTCTCACAACCCCAGGGGCTCACATTTGGTGAGTATGGGCTTGGCACACCCAGGGTCCTGAGCTGGATATCATCATTCTTCTCTTTCTTGGTGATTCCCTTCTACTTTCTCTCTCTCTCTCTCTCTCTCTCTCTCTCTCTCGTAACTCGGGAATTTTTTTTGGCTGGTGCAGCATAAGCCACAGGCTTCCTTGCACCATATAGTTAATAATAATAATAAATAATAATAATATCAGTACATTGTGATCACTGTCACCCAGTGGTTCCTTTATCTGCAAATTGTTAATGCATGAATAATCACTGCTGATAATCAGATAAAGAGAATTATGGTTGCCTCTCGAACATGCTGCTGTAGAAAACAGTCATCCAATAAATCCAAAAATGTCTTGCTAGTGTGCGAGTGACCAACCCACAAGTTCCAGCCAATATCTGGAAAGTTAAAATCCCCCATTAAAAGACATTCTGACATACTAGCCCACTATTACCCTCGCACAATTGCTCATTATACTCATCAGATTCATTAGGCCTATAACACACACCTACACTCATTTTTCCTTTCCCAGTGTTTATATCACACTAAACAGACTCAACACTGCATTGTTCACCAACATCAACTGGATGCACCTCCTTAGATTTTCGGTGTTTCTTAACTAACAGCATAACCCCTCCTCCCTTCCTGTCCTGTCTATCCTTTCTGTACACATTGTACTCCCCAAATCAAAATTCTGCACTGCTTGTATCTGTGTGACACCAAGTCTCTGATATCCCAACAATATCTGCCTTTGATGTCTTGACTAGAACTTCAAGCTCATCATATTTATTAACTATACTCCTAACATTGCTGTACATGCAAGTATACATGCACCTGTTTCTACTCTTAGTTACCCTAACACAGCCCATGTATGTATTTGTTCCACTATGACTTCCATATCAGTGGCAGGGTGGTTAATAACAGTAATCAAGGTGTGCTACTGCAACAAGAACTAGAAAAATTAGATAGATGGTGTAAGAAGTTAGTTACCCTAACACAGCCCATGTATGTATTTGTTCCACTATGACTCCCATATCAGTGGCAGGGTGGTTAATAACAGTAATCAAGGTATGCTACTGCAACAAGAACTAGAAAAATTAGATAGATGGTGTAAGAAGTGGCAACTGAAGTTTAACATTAACAAATGCAAGATACTGCATATTGGTAGCAGTAATCCTAGAATAACATACCAACCATGTTACCACACTCAAGCCAGTGGAGAATGAAAAAGATCTCAACGTAATTGTAGTCAGGCAGTTCAGTTCAGTTCACTGAGTAAGTTAGAGAGGCTGCTAAAATAAATCGTGGGGTTTTTGTCAGTGATATAAAATAACTTTGCCAACAGGGATAAGAAGATGATTATCCCACTTAATCAGTACGGACCACAGTTCTGGAAGCTTCATTTTAGAAAGGATGGGTATTTGCTGAAACAGATACATAGAAGAGCAATAAGCATAGTGAGGAAAACTTACCAAGAAATACTTCAGTTCTGCAAATTGCAGCATCTGGAAACTAGGCACCTACAAGGAGATCCGATTGAAGTATTTATGACTTTGAAAGATTGAGTTAGTTAAACGCTGATGCTCAGACAACACACACAAGGAAGCATACATTTAAATTGAGGAAACAATGGTAACAGCATAAAAAAAATATAAATTTGCTTTCAGCCTGATATTTTCCACTACTGATACTAAAAACTCATATTGTCAGATGACGGTAGTAATTTTGATTCAAGTTTTTTTTTTTTTTTTTTTTATGAAAACCCAAACACGAAAGGTATCAAAACCTGTAGTACTTAGTACCGTGCATGGGTTGAAGGAGAAGTATGGGGGGGGGGGATGCCGGAAACGTTGCTCTAGAGACTAAACGTGGGTTTCACCACTTGTGGCTGGTTTCAAAGAGACAAGAAGTTCCATTCAAGATTACACGATATAAAGGCGCCTCTGTAGCCAGGTGGGCAGGAGCAGCAGTGCGTAGCACACGCTTCTTGATTAGACCGGGGTTCGAGCCCGTGACCACCAAATATGGAGGATGCGGAAAGGTCGGGGAATGACCACTGCATATCCCCGGAGCAATATGGCCTTAGTTGCTAATGCTCCTAAAAACCAAATAACAACAACAACATGATATAAAATTGGCAGGAGAAGCTGCTAGCAGTAATTCAGGAGAAGTGCGTTGTTTTTCTGACTTACTTTCTGAAATTCAGGTGGTGGTGTGGGAGTGGAGAGGGAAAATACAATGGCGATGAAATGTTCAATGTGAACAATTTATCATCATTCTGGATTATTTTGATATAAGATACTCTCATTTACATACCTTGCACGTGAGATGAAGAAATTTATCTAGTTTCAATGCTGCAAAAGACTGCTGCTGAAAGCCTACAAATTGAAGATACTTTTAGTGTATCACAGTAAGAATACACAGGCTTTCAAGAATGTTTCAGTCTTCACTGCCAGTAATTTAGAAATTGAATAACAAAGCACAAGTTACTGCAATGATTTTCCAAGACTGGTTCCTGCACTATTTTATATCAAAGTGGAAAAATATTTGGTGGAAAAGTACATTTCATTTAACATTCCACTGCTAATATGATGCCACGCTTTGAAATTTTTCTATTTTTTTTTAAATCTGTAACTTAAATGAAATCCTCTATATACCTTTGCTCACCAACATTCTCTAACTCATTATATAGTATTTTCTGTTTTTATTTCGATATTCTATACCTTTGCTCACCAACATTCTCTAACTCATTATATAGTATTTTCTGTTTTTATTTCGATATTCTATGAATTATGAGAAACTATTCTTTTTTTATTTTGTTTGGCATTTAAGAGATGCCAGATGAGCAAAAGCATCTACCTTTCTTTGTCAACTCCCATTCCCATTTAGCATCTGTAAGATACTAGCAAGAGTTGTCTAGACAGCTTTGGTTACTCCTTCACTTTTGCTGTAATAGTAATCAGGAAACTATTTCTTTAAGAAATAATTTCCTGATTACCATTATAATGAAATTAAGGATTAAGAACACTTCAAAAAATGTTCCGCTTTAAATTATTTCTTGCGCCTTCTCCAAAAAAACTTGTTTATGACTAGAGTAATCTGACTTCCTGCTATGTTTTTATATTTTCGCCATAAACTTAATTATACTCATATCCTGGTGATTGCAGGACAAAAAGTTGCATTCTTGAAGAAGAGCACTTGTTGTGACTCGGCACATTCTGAATAAATTAGGCATGATATGTAGTACAACATAAACGTGTATATTTCTACTGAAGTAGTCAAATTTAAATGAACTGAATTAATTTGAAGAACAGAATTTCCATAAATTAACTGCATTTGAACCATGTATCAAATAAACAAAATGAATTTGATGAACAGAATTTCAATGAATTAACTGCATTTGAATGAAGAACAGAATTTGAATGAACTGAGTGAATTTGGATAGAGCAACCAAATTTGAATGAATTATGAAGAAGTAGATATGAATGCTTACTGAATTTCAATGATGAGCATCAGGTAGAATAGCTCATCATGGAAAGTTCAATGATGCTTATTCAAATGAAACAAATTCATTTGTTTCGAACATAGATGTGTTATTTGTAACAACTTTTATTTTTGTGACAAAACTGAATAAAATCTAAGGCTAAAAATATTCTTTTTGGAACTTTATATTTATCTTTGTTCTATATTTTGCAAATCTTGTAAATAAATATAATTTTAAATTGAAATAAAAAAATAATGCACAAAAAATAAGACTAGACAAATTAAAACAAAAAATAAGATAAAACACACTTCAATCTGAGAGACAAAGTACTAGCAGCTCTGGCACCCTACACTGTTCTCATTTAAAATGATCACCATGTATTTGTTTTGATACATGGTTTCTATCTGGAATATCATACTTGTTGGCATTTGCACATTGATAATACAAGTGAGAATCAGTGGCGTAGCTACCATGTAGGTAGACAAGGCAATTGCTTCCAGCCCCAGGTCCTTTAGGGGCACGGCATCTTTGGCTGGCTGTCTCCTCTTTTTGCAATATTTATTAATTAAGTAGGGGCCCGAACATGTTCTTTGTCACCGGGCCCGAAAAAGGGTAGCTACACTACTACAGTGGAGAAGAAAAGACTCCAGATTTATTTGCGATCAATATGGGAGCAGCGCTGGACGACCTCCACAAAAGGGGAAGTCACGCGGAGTTCCTCCCCAATCTACAACAAATATACCCACAGTATCAGGCATGGCTTTGCCCTGGATTGTACAGCACGTATCTCCTAACAGGACATGGAGCGATCCGCCACAAATTACACCTTTTCGGACTCGAAAACAGCCCAAGTGCTTGTGGCTCTGTGGAGACCTGGGACACCAGATGTATGACTGCGAACTTTATGAAGATCTTCGTGTTGAATTAATCATCCAAGTGCACCTTAATCCCAAAAACCAGGAACAATACTTACTGGAAGATGAAGCCTCATATATAGCATTCACCAAGTTTGCCCAGAACCTGTATGCCAGACGATTGACCATTCCTCTGCCTGTAAACTTCGAATAGACGTGTCAAACAAAGCTTCTCAGAGACCCCCAACCAGACTTCAGGTTTCACTGCTTGATCCTTCATGCAGGACAAAACTGGAACTCTTCTGAGAAGTGACAAAACTCCACTTCCCAGAACATTGACTACCAGACGGGACAACAGTCCCATGAATGACTCCCAATTATGACATTTTGCACAACCTATTCAGCTAAACCAACATTGGATCGCCTCTGCTGAGCCTCAAGTTTTTCTGGATGGTGCGGACCTGACCCTGCAGTCTGGTTTGCTTCCACCCATGCACAGGCCACATTGGCAACCTGAGCCGGCTCCCTTGTCTGGCTCACTGTCTCACCTCTTCCTGGCAGGGTGGGGAGGGGAGAGTTTGCTGTCCCCTCCCCACCCTGCCACTCTATTTCTTCCTTTGGTGGGAAGAAATAGAGTGGCATGGTTTACAGTGGGGGCATGGGTATGCCCCACTGTAAACTGGAGTTGCCTTCCCTTTCGGCTCCATATTTCTGTCTATCTACCCCCAGTCTTCATCCTACTCTATCTGACAGCAACATGAACACGCCCCACACAATCTAAAATTACCAATCAAAATTAATTTTGTCCAACATTCTGGACTTCTCCTAGCGCTTCCCGCAACACGTACGCAATTTTTTTTTTTTTTTTTTTTTTTTTTTTATAATAGGTCCTAGCCACTGAAATCTCAGGAAATTAGGTGGCAGGATCTGCCAGGGTTAATCTTAGTCTACTGGTGTTTCCTGGTCTGCCTCCACGGGGCGAAAGTGGGGCAACGTTGGGCCTCAGTAGGGGTCCAGCGGCTAAATGACCAGATGAACAACGGTACACAACACTACACATGTACAACATCCATACACTTTTGAATCTCTGGCATTTCCAGTAACTGGCACACCCATCACAATGCAACCAACGTGGAGATGGGGGAAACCCCTGGTGTCGATTGACACTAAACACACTTTACAGTTTACTGGTGAGAATGCAGGGAACTGCACAATTCTCAATCTTCAGAAGCATATGTCACCACATATGATTTTTTTTTTATTTCACAGTCAAATAGTAATGGTGGAATATACAAAACTCAATATCTATAATGATAAAATATTTTTGTAGAAAATCTAGATATGCCAACCACAGCAGGAGCACCAAGAGTACATAACCTGTCAAGTTTTTTCCAGTTACAGCTTTTAACTTTTCAAAAATATCAGTAACCTTTGTTGTAATACATATTTGCTCGAGACCCACAAGTGCTTTGGTAACACTGAAATTTACATCAATTGCTCTAATAAAAATGCTTAAACGAACTGACCTGTATCACAAATATCTACTAATTCATGAAGTGCAAGAGAAAACGATAAGAACGATAACAATTAGAACATGTTGATTTCACATCAGTCACGAATTCTTCGATTCATCTTGTTACAGTTAATTGTAACAATGGGACATTTGAAAATTGTTTTTCATTACCATTTTTAAACTCGCCTTGATTAACTCCTCACCATCAGAAAATGCCCTTTTTTCTTTGCAATTAATAGCAAAATATCATGTAAAAATGCAGTCATAGCTGTTAGTTTTTCAGAATTCCACTGAAGCAATGTTTTTATATCTATTGCAGATGTTTTTTTTTTACTTTTGATATATTTTTTCTGTAATTCTATTCTTCATATTTTTTTTTGTTTTTCTTCTATTTTCTGTTTATGTTGCTGTATATAATAACAATTATAAGTAAATCTCTTATAATTTGTTAATAGAGTCCTAGACAGTTTTCCATGATTTTCCATTTGAACCTATTGAACAAGCATTTGAACAAGCAGAAACTCATCTTCCCTATCGTCATTAAATTTGCATTTATCAGCAATCTCAGTAAGTTTCTTTTTATTTTGTTGATTCTTATTCATTGAAAAGGCCTCTGGAGTCAGGAACTCTGTAATTCATCTGTAATGCTACTAAATAACACTGACTCGAATCTTTAAAATGAATAGTCTTTATTATGATAAAATAAAATAAAATACATACGTACTGATTGTATAATTATATGTTAAAATATTAAAACAAAATAAAATAAATGTTGTATAACAAGAATAATATTGAATAAAATATATCAAATTAAAAGCGATAAACTTTGTTTAAAACCACTAATACAGGAGCTTTTGGCAGCAGCAGCCCTTCATCAGCTATAGTGGTTGCAGGATGACCGACAATCTATATGTACCACACATCTCAGCAGGTCTGCGACATGAACTATGGACGGGTTCAATAGTTCCGGAAAATGGATGGGTCACTCTAAACCGTTTGTCTCTTCGTAGGATAAGAGCTTCAAAGAGTGGATGAATGCAACAACCCTTATCCCTAATTAAGACTGTAGTGCTCAGACGAACATATTCTTAAACTCACCAGCCATTTCCAGTTCCAAAAGTCATGTGCCTTATCCACGATCACGGCTTCTTTAGCAGTAATGCCATGCCCAGTTTCCCAGGCATGTTCCGCTACAGCTGAACCTCCTTAATTTGCAGTCTTAAGGGCTCTATTGTGTTTCCCCTTCCATTCCTAGACATGTGTGTATACAGAGAAGGCCGACACTTGAAAACTAAGGTTTACAGAAAACCTGTGTGTCGGGGCCAATACACACACACACTTCAAAACAGCTCAGGCCAGCTACCACAAAAGTAATGTGGTTAACAGTTTTTTTGGAAAGGGTGGGGTCCCACTGCTCTTTGTCTGAAGAGAGAGGCGAAGAGATTAAACATGTTACAACGGACCTAGTAACATGCGTTTACCCCCAGAGCATCATTGAGAGGTGTTTAAGAGATATGAACAACATTTGCAGGGATGCTTTTACACCTGTTTCCACCGCATACATCCCCTACTATCCGGGCATTTCGGAACCCATTTCCCGTATCTTGCATTTGTGTAAGATACGCTGTGTGCAGCTGCCAGGTTAGAGGCTGCACACAGTGATTTTGGTTTTATTGGTGCAAAAACAACTAAGGTTATATTGCGCCACTGCACACAGTAGTATCTGCAACTAAAGATCCTATGCGGGTAATGACACTAGTGGGGTCATATATGAAATTGAGTGTCCTGATTGTGGGGGGGGGGGTGTTATGTGGGAGAAATGAAATGCAAACTGCGGGATCGCCTGGGGGAACACAATAGAGCCCTTAAGACTGAAAATTACAGAGCTGTAGTGGAACATGCCTGGGAAACTGGGCATGGCATTACTGCTAAAAAAGCTGTGATCGTGGATAAGGCACATGGCTTTTGGAACGGAAATGGCTAGAGAGTTTAAGAATATGTTCGTCCGAGTGCTACAGTCTTAATAGGGATAAGGGCTGTCGCATTCATCCACTCTTTGAAGCTCTTATCCTACAAAGAGACGAAAGGTTTAGAGTGGCTTGTACATTTTCTGGTTCCAATGCACGAGAAGTGAACTGTGCGCAGATGCCGTAGTTCATGTCGCAGACCTGCTGAAATGTGTGGTACATATAGATTGTCAGTCATCCTGCAACCACTATAGCTGATGAAGGCAGCTGCTGCTGCCAAAAGCTCCTGTATTAGTGGTTTTAAACAACTTTTATCGCTTTTAATTTGATATATTTTATTGAATTTTATTCTTGTTATACGACATTTATTTTATTCTGTTTTAATATTTTAACATATAGTTATACAATTAGTACGCATATATTTTATTTTATCATAATAAAGATGATTCGTTTTACAGATTCCAGTCAGTGTTATTTAGTAGCATTACAGATGAATTACAGGATTCTTATTCATTTTATGTATGTGAATTAATGCCTTGAAAACGAACAAGATCATACAAAATATGAATTACCAAACCTCTTTTCGATAACACTAATAAACAGAAAAAGTAGGGAGTTAAAAATATAAAAAATGCATTGTGCATGAAAAAGAAAAGAGAAAGCAATAAAGAGGATGCTAGCTCTTTGTTCAGCCTCTTGTTCTCTTATCTCAGAGTATTTCTATTTTTGTACAAATATTTGGAAAGGAATATATATATATTTTTTTTTTTTTCTTTTGCTCTTTAGTTTGAAAAACATTAACGTGACATATGTTAACATCCTTCCCTTAACAGCTATATTTCAGACTACTGGAATAAAATAAATAATAATAAATAATAAATTTTCTGTTTATACTCCGGGACGACCAAACAGTCAGAGGAGTTAACAAGATAGACAGAATACAAGAAACAGCACCGTATTCAGCAGTCACGGGCTTGAACCCCGGTCACTCAAGGCACGTGTACTTATGCACCCGCGCGCCTGACCACTAGGCTACGGCGGCCATAACTTTCCTAGGTTTGGTTAAATAAGTACCCTGATTACTGTGGTCAACCATGATGTCATCTTTGTAACAAACCTGGACAATTAAATTTATATTACTTTCACTGATATAATTAACAAACATCATAAACAGCAAGAAACCAAACAATGAATTCTGTAAGACTTCACTCATAACATTAGTCCTCTTCACGGACTAATGTTATGACAAAGACTTCACTCATAACATTAGTCCGTGAAGAGGCCATTTACCACTCTGCCTTCTACCAATTAACATTCCTGTGATGCACATTGCTCCAATTTATGTAAAAGTTGTTCATGAAGGACTGTGTCAAAAGCCTTAAAGAAGTTAAAATTACTTGTGGATTACTGCGCTATCCACAAGTTTTTCTTCTAAAACAAGGAGTTTTAGTGAATTACTTATACTTTAAGAAGAATTAAAAAATGATGGAAAAGTGCAACAGTAGAAAGAATTTTCATTTTACCCATAAGCAAACTTCTTGCTGTAATACACTAGATTATTTTATATTTTACAAATTAATTTTATAATTAGTTAAAATATAGATACACAAAGCTATTATTCATTTATATTTTTAATAAATGCAAGTTTTATTTCAAATGTACAGAGTAATTACATGGTAGCTCTATAACTTCAAACATTTAAAACAATTATTTTTTAGATGAAAGAGGAAAAAAAACAATGACATGACCACAAAGAGAAAAGCATCAAGTTTAAAGATGCATGCTATGAGTAACAGAAGTAATGCAGCAGATATCACAATGAAATCTAATTCTCTCCCTCACTTTGTGGCACAAGCTAGAATGCAGTGTAGGGTACTATATCAAAGTTTCATTAACATGTCATTATCATGTTATTTCAATGCCTTCACTGAAATAAAACCCTCAGCATTTACTAATATCAGGAGTTACTTGGGCAACAACAATAGTAATCAATCAGTTGAATCATAAATTGTAAAACACAAAATTGATATATGAAAAAAAATGTAAAATGAATGATAAAATAATGGAAGGTGATAAAATATCTTTGATGAAACTCCACAGAAAAAATCATGTCAGGTTAGTTCTCATGAGCAAGGAGGCCACTTAAGAGGGCCACCATGATTGATTCAGCAACTTGAGAATTGCTGATTTAGAGAATTTCTCACTTGCTGCAGTGATAATGAGGAGACATATTATCCAGTTGAAAAATTACTCTACTTTCTGAGTGGTTTGTCATAACAGAAAGTTCTCAAGCACACCCAAATACACAACAACAGTAACTTTGTTTTCACTAAAAATGAGAGGCATATAAACTTTTGTTGACTTCAATGCATAGAAGACAAACTTGAGGGCATCTATGCACCTGTTACAGATACTCTGAGTTGATCTGTAACCAAGTTACAAAGGAGGTTAGGCAGATGAAGGCAGATTACGAGAAATCTTTGGCAAGGGATGCAAAGAAAAACAGCAAAGAGTTCTTTAATTATGTAAACTCTAGAAGGAAGGGGATGAATCAGATTGGTCCATTTGATATCGATGGTTCAACTGTTGATGATCCTGATCAGGTAGTTAACAAATTAAATGAATATTTTGCATTGACATTCACACATGAGGAGTTATTCAGCGAGGGGAATGCCAGAGGTGTATTCAACTCTGGCAGTAAGCTAGATAATCTTGTAATAACTGAGTGTAAAGTGGAGGAGAAATTGTTGAAGAAAGGCACCTGGGGTGGATGGGATCTATCCAGTTATATTAAAGGAGGCAACAAAGGAAGTAAGCAAACCACTAGCCATAATCATGAGAGCTTCTTTGGACTCAGGGGAGGTACTCATAGACTGGAGATGTGCAAACGTGACCCCAATTCACAAAGGAGGATCAAAGGCTGACACAAGTAATTATAGACCTGTGAGTTTAACTTCTGTTCCAGGAAAATTAATGGAGGCACTGGTTAAAGAAGCACTGCAGGATAATCTAGACAAGACTTCAGTTATAGCTCAGACACAGCATGCTTTTGTTAAGGGGAAGTCTTGCCTGACCAATTTGATTGGATACTATGATGCAGTCACAAAAGAACTGGATGCAGGGAATAACTTTGATATTATATACTTGGATCTTAGAAAGGCTTTTGATACTGTTGCACATGGAAGACTGCTGCACAAATTGGAGCAGTGTGGCATTGGAAGCAGATTGTTGCTATGGATAAAGGGGTAGTTGAAGGGGAGAAGACAGAGAGTGGTAATCAATGGACACTGCTCATCGTGGACTAATGTTATTAGTGGAGGCCCTCAGGGATCAGTGTTGGGTCCATTATTGTTTTCTGTATTTATAAATGATATTGATGATGGTATATCAAGCTTAATGTCGAAGTTTGCAGACGATACAAAGGTTGGCAGGGTTGTCAAGGACACTACTGACACTATGCTGCTGCAACAGGATCTGGAAATGTTGAGCAGATGGGCTGAGAGGTGGCAAATGAAGTTTAACATTGACAAATGTAAAGTACTACATATGGGAAACAGCAACCCCAGAGCAACGTATCAACTCTGTGGTACTACACTGACAGTGGTAGAGAATGAAATGGACCTGGGGGTTGTTGTGCAGACAGATATGAAGTTCTCTGAGCAGTACAGACGGGCTGCAAGAGTAGCTCATGGTGTATTGTCAATGATATATAGGAATTTTTCTAGCAGGGATAAGGAGGTGATTATTCCCTTGTATAAATAAGGCAATGGTCAGGCCACACCTAGAGTACTGTATACAGGTCTGGAGGCCTCATCTCAAGAAGGATGTAGAGCTGCTGGAACGAGTACAGAGAAGGGCAACAAGATTAGTGAATGGAACAAAGGGATGCTCTTACGAAGAAAGGCTTAAGTTTTGCAAATTACAGTGTCTGGAGACTAGGCACTAGCGAGGTGATCTGATAGAGGTGTATAAAGCCTTGAATGGTTTGAGCATGCTCAATGCTGATGGGATTCTTCCTCTTGCTCAGAATAATCACCTGAGAGGGAATAAATTCAAATTGAGGAAAGACAGATGTAGGATAGATGTGCGGAAATTTGCCTTTAGCCAGCGGGTTGTTGGTTGGTGGAACAGACTTCCATCCCTTGTTGTGGCAGTTGATATCCTAAATAAATTTAAGGCTCAGCTGGACAGGTATTTTGAACGAATGGAGGGGTGAAGTGGAAGGGTTTTTTTTTTTTTTTTCGGCTGATGCTGCATAAGCTTGCTTTCTTGCATCATATGCCTCTACTCATGCTAATTCTAATCGCACTTGCAAAAAGTAGGTTATGGAACACAATTCACAGGTAGCATAATAGTGGATTTCTACTGACTTTGGAGATATGCTTGCTCAATACACTAGTGTTTCACTGCTCACAGCAAGCCTACCAGCTTTCATACTATGTGTCACATAACACCCAATATGGATAAAATTTACTATTCACACACATAGAATCTGGTAGGAGGATTCTTTTTTGTAATGTGCACAAAACCTTTATTACACTTGTGTGTGTACTTAATTTACTCAAATCAAAACACAGGGTGTGCTTTTATTTTTCAACTGTGAAAGCTGCAATTTGTTTTACCCATAGCTGCACCCTGGTAGATACAAACACAACCAATGAAAAACAAACTTGGTCGTGTCATTTGTTTTCATGTGAAAAAAAAAAAATTGTTACAGATACATGAATTTATATAGTTCCAATTTAATTATACTGTATAATAACATTATTTTTAATTCCTTTGTTTCCCCAAAATGAAGAGCAGAATTTCGAAGTTTATACCAAAAATAATGCACAAAAGCAATTATTTTAAAATGAATTTATTTTATAATCATGACATTTTTTTTATATGAATGAATCATTACTACACAGTTGAATTTTAAGCCAAACTGAAGTTTGTAATCAGGCATTATTATTATAATATCTCATATTGTGAAATCCTTCACGAGTTGCTTTCCTCTTATACGTTGAATAACTAACATTTCCCCATTAGGGAACTCTGCTGTTACTTATTCTGAGTTGAGTACCACACCCAGACAGCATCACTTTGGAACTGGTGAATGGGTACATACTAAGAGGTCTAAGAGCTGACAACCCAGTTGTCACTTATTTACATAATAATGATGCCTAATGTACAAACTTTGGTTTGTCTTAAAATTCAGTTATGTAGTAATGATACATTTGCACTAAGCAATGTAATAATTTGAATTTTATATAGTTTGAGGCTTTATATCCTGAAATGTTACTGGTGTGAGAAGCACACCTCTTGGCTTCTCTCAATGTGTAAATAAGTGTCAAATAATTGTCAGCTCATATGTCTGGGTACCTACCCACTCGCTGATCCGAGGCCATATAGCTTCAAAATGATGTTGTCTGTGTGGTACTACTCTACAGAGAATAAGTAACAACAGGCTTCTCTTTCTATAATGGAGAAATGTTCCTTATTCTAACTATAAGAGGAAGGAAACTCATTTTAAAGGATTTTGAAAAATTAGATGTTATAATAATGATGCCTAATGTACAAACCTCAGTTTATCTTAAAATTCAACTATGTAATAATGATGCATTTGCACTACACTACATCATAGTTCAATTTTACATAGCATGAGAAGGTTTTGTGCTATAAAATTTTATGTTTATTTTATAACATAATTTACATTAAAAATCTTCAATTTAGTTTCCTTAACACCTTATGACTACTTCCAATGTTCAGGTAATTTTTGAATTCCATTTAACTGTTTCTGAGTTAAGCTGTCAGATGTGATGGATCATGGTTGCACTTCTAAAGATAGAAACCTTTGTCCATGCAGTGGTTCCTTGAGCTTGCAGAAATAGATCATAATCATAAGGACTCATATCAGGACTATAAGAGGAGTGAGATAATGCTTAAAACTTGTAATAAGTGAAAACAAACTGAACAGACTGTAAGATATGAGCCCCTGTGTTGTCACAGAGTATGAGCACATTAGCTTCCAACATCTGACTGCTTCTGACAAATTTCCAGGCATAATTTCTGACAAAGAAATGTTGCATAGTAGTCTCCAGTTACTGATCTTCCAAGTGGCACATGATAGGCAGCAATAACGTCTTCAAAATTGTAGGTCATGATGACCATTTGATTTCACCTTTGATTGCTGCCAGCAACATTTAGGTGGGTTTGGCAAAGATGGATGCGTCCATTGAACTGACGTCACCATTAGCTTCAAAGTCATGTATGTGTGTCTCATCAATGCCAACAATGCATTTTAAAAACACTTCACCTTCAATTGGTAACATGCATGTAAATGTAACTGTGTTGCAATTTCTTTCCCTTTGCTCATTGCACATCTGACAGCAAATGTGGAACCAATCAGGCAGCAAGCTTTCATTTTTGTAACACATCAGTTAAAATTTGGTAAACAGATGATTTCAGTATTTTGGATTCATTGACTATCTCTTCGCAAATCATGCATCTGCCTTCCTCAAAAATGGTGATAATAATAACTATGATGTGCTGTCCATATATGTTCTCCAACTAACCAAGCATTGCTGAAGCCAATATGGCCACCATTGTGAGTGGACGCATTATTTTGCACTCCTGATTTTTGTGCTTAAATAGGTAGTTAAAGTTTATTGTAGTGAAAGAAAGGTGTATCCCCAGGAAGAACATCAGTGAAACCTCTGGTAAGAAACTTTTATTTTGTTGGGTAATTAGCCAGATTGAAGTGTAATTATCTGTGTCCTTTGTTATCAGACTGCATGCATTAGTCAACATGAGGCTATTGTTGTCGTTTGGTTTTTAGGAGCTTTAGCAACTAAGGCCATATTGCTCCGGGGATATGCGGTGGTCATTCCCTGACCTTTCCGCATCCTTCGTATTTGGTGGTCACAGGCTCGAACCCAGGTCTAATCATGAAGCGTGTGCTATGCACTGCTGCTCCTGCCCACCTGGCTACAGAGGTGCCAACATGTGGCTGATGACAGGGATATAGAGAGGTGGCCGATATATGCAGCTGCCACGTTTCCACCTGGCACTGGACTCGGGAGGTGTCCCAAGCAAGGTGACCTTGAACAGTGTCTATGCTCCAAAAATTTCAAATGTGCTGTGCGACTCTATCGTAAAGAATGACTTTAGTGATCTTCCCCCCCCCCCTCTGCCATTGACTTTACATGGTAAGGAGTGAAATCTTAGTGTTCCAGGAAATCTTAGTGTTCTCAATGCTACCATCATTTTCAGCGCCCCCGAATACCTTATAGGAAAGTAATCCCATGGTTCTAGAGGCATTTTTAATCTCGGCTGTTTACCCCCCACGTGCTGAGGGGGATAGCACAATATCTTAAAGGCACCTAACTAGCCTCTCGTTTAAGCTATAAACTTGTGGTGGGCATCATTTGCCATATCTTTTAAAGTACTGTTTTAAAGTAAGAGAATAATCCCGATAAACCGATCAGATTCATTTATCCGGCAAATACTGAAATAGAGGGGGAAAATGGATAAAATCAGACACCCCATGCAGCAGACGCAAAACGATGACATTACTATACTTGGCCAACAAGAAGAGGTGATGGACCCCACTCTGGAGCCCCTCAGACCAGGAAGAAAAAGAATAAGAAAGGAATACCAAAGCAAGAACGGGAAACACATTCCCAAACGGAATCAAAAGAGTCGCAAGAAAACTCCGCAGTACCAAAAGAGGCCAATTAAGATAAACTGCAGGACCCACTCCTGGATCCTACACTGCCAGAGGATACAATATATGAGAAATCCTTGTTTCTTAAAACAAGGATTTCTGTTTTGGAAAATTCAGCATTGGAAAATCTGTTCAAAGTGCAGACAAATAGAATAACCATAATATTAAGGGCACAAATAGTGACCCTGTGGAATAAGCTCGACACACTCCTGGTGGAAGCTTACCTCAAAAGTGAAAGGGTCAACACAAAACCCCAGGCCTACGCTGATTATGGAGCAAAACAAATTCCACAGCGCACCCCCACATACGTCCAAGCGCTGAGGAATACATCAAGCGAGGCAGAGAAAACAAGCAATGCACCAATCCAGAAAAGGAAGACGTTACTGAACACCCCAAATATTGTCAATCCTTAGACCCACTGGGGAGGAGAAAAATTCCAGTGAACAAATCAAGCAAAAGATCATAGAAAACCTGAAAGAAGATTTTGAAAACACCAGAATCAAATCTATTAGGAAAACAACAAATGCTGGAATCATCATAGAGACGGAGAATAAGGAAGAGGCAGAAGAAATACTACCAGCAAATCTAAAGATAAATGACCTGGGATTCACGGCGGAGGCCCCCAAAAGAAAAGGGCCATCGATTATAATATGCAATGTTCACCAGGATCTACAACCTCAGCAACTGGCAGAGGAGATCTACAGAAGAAACCTCAAAAGCCACCTACCGGACCAGGAAGGGGAAACACTAGTGATCCCAAAATATAAGACAATGTCAAAAAAACGGCAGAGGATGCAACTGGACCGTGGAGCTGGCCCCACCTGTTTGGCAGGCCCTAAAAATGCAGAGCAGAATCTACATTGAGTGGAGTAGCCTACGGTTTCAGGAACACATGGCCATACCCAAGTGCTTCAGATGTTGGAAGTATGGCCACACCTCCCATACCTGCAACCAAAAGGAACTGACCTGTGGCCACAGTAGGGAGAGAGGACACGACTATAACAACTGTTATAGTCGTGTCCTGTCTCAACAAAACCAAGGAACCCATCTGCATAAACCGTAAGAGCTTCAGACTTGAACACACACACACACTCAATCGGAGATGCAAACTACCCCACCTATCTCAAGATAAAGAGTACCTTCCAATCGAGAATCGACTATGGGGACACACCATAAATGTTACAACAACGGAGCACTAAAGATCCACCAACTTAATGCACAGTGGGCTCGAGCAGTGATCGACCAAGTGCGCCCTAGGGCAGACGAGGAAAACGCTGACATCATAACCGTACTCGAACCATACACCCACCAGAGGCTATCCACTTAGTTATAAAATAGTGCAAAGTGATGAAGATACTCTCTGGGTAGCCATACTGATAAGGAACCCGGAGCTAACAGTTACAAAAATTATTTATGCAGCCCCTAGGTCACCTGTGCTCATATCATGAGCTTTATAGGAAGCTTTTATGCAATTGCTCTCTAATGCAGACTGGGAACTGAAATTGACTTTGCCACAGCCTACTTACAGACCATACAATCAATCCTAGCAGGGCAGAAAATCCTTATGGGGCGGATGTCAACTGTTGATCTCACCTTTGGCATAGTGCAACACCAGACCACTGGGGTATGATGAATGGACAGCAATTTGAAGAATTTCTCACAAATTCAATTTTCACAGTCAAGAATCAGCCCTTCTGCCTCCCAATGTACTGCAGTACACTATGGGAGTCAACAATTGACATAACCTTAACCTCCAGGAACATCGAAAGCCATGTCACAAACTGGACTGTGCAAAATGCAAGGACCACATCCGACCACCGAACTATCACCTATTATATAGAAAGAAACATAACCAGAACAATGGTTACGAGACACATGCAGTACAGGTTTGCAATAGGCAAGGCAAACTGGGATATATTCCGAGAACACCTCCTCACCAGAGAACAACAATATTTAGGAGAAATTGGCCATACAAGAAGGAGGCAGTGGAAGCGAAAATCCAGATCAGCTAAAGCAATAAATAACCCACTATATCACCAGTGCCACCGAAGCAGCCATGAAGGGGGAAACCCCCCACATCCAGGGCCATGCCCTGGTAGACCCTGGAGCTCCAGAGATTCAGGAAACAGGTGCAGAACAAGTGAAAACAGTACCAGAGGGCCCGAGCAACACGCCCCCCCCCCCCGACAAAGTAGCAAAACTACGACAACAATATAGGCAAATCAGGAACCTATATACAGAGACAATAAAAATAGAATAAGAGGACATCCTGGGAAAGACTCGTCCAAATAACAGGAAACAACAACCCCTGGGGAGTGGTATCCAAATAACCACAAATAAACTACCGAGGGGAGAAGTGATAACCGCAACAAAAATGCCGCAGGGAGACCTAACCACTGGGAAGAATCAGTTACAAACATACTAAATGCCATAATACAAGATCCCCAAACTACTAACGGAGGACCAGCAGGCAATTTGCCAAGCAAATGAGGAATACACGCCACACCAAATAGAGCCTGTATTGCCCCCTTTCACAACAGATGAACTGCACGTTTGTTTGTTATTTGGTTTTTAGGAGCATTAACAACTAAGGCCATATTGCTCGGGGTTATGCAGTGGTCATTCCCTGACCTTTCCGCATCCTCCGTATTTGGTGGTGACGGGCTCGAACCCCGGTCTAATCAAGAAGCGTGTGCTACGCACTACTGCTCCTTCCCACCTGGCTACGGAGGAGCCCATGAACTGCATGAACCTGCAGCAAGAACAAGGAACAAAAAATGTCCCAGCCCAGATTTAATAGAACTAGAGATGATCAAAAAAGCCACAGAAACCATCCCGGAACTTTTACTTCGACTATTCAACCGCTGCCTAAGGACAGGCCAGTTCCCATCTAGAGGGAGAACAGCCAATCTAAAGCTGATACCCAAGAAACCAACCAAACCCCAGGAATAACTAAATTCTTATTGGCCAATAGCTCTGCTTTCAATGCTAAGCAAACTACATGACAGACTATTGTGCAAGAGATTACAACATCATTACCACAAAACAAATCTAAATACATCCAAGCAGTATGGATTCACACCAGGATCATCGACAATTGAAGCCATCCAGGGCCTGGCCACAAAAGCAGTTCAATGCACTAAGAAATACTTCCTCATTATAGTGGTGGTCTTTGCCGGGGCTTCAACACCCTTTAGTGGCCGAGTTTCCTGGCCAGGCTCAGGGCAGCGAAAGTACCAATGAATTTATACAACAGCATCAAAGCTTACCTCACAGACAGACAGGTACAGGTAGTGACACCCTTCTGAAGCTTAAACAGGCAAGTCTGCAGGGGCTGCCCTCAGGGATCCGCCTGGAGCTGCTCTTGTGGAATATGGTATTCGATGAACTCACTATGGACCTGGGAGAAGTCAAGGCCCAAGCCTTCCCGGATGACTGCGGCAACGTTGGGCCACAGCATGGGATCCAGCGGCTAAATGACCAGATGAACAACAGAACACGACACTACACATATACAATATCCATACACTTTTAAATCTCTGGCATTTCCAGCAAACTGGTACACCCACAACCTTATCCAAGCACTGCTTATCCTCAACACTGGTTTGACCTTGACAAAGCCTTTGAGAACAACATAAAACTGTGCTACAATTTACTGCTCGCTCACCACACACTTCCCACAACAATACATAAATTTTGTCAGCATCTCACCATATAAAGTTTCAATTCTGATAAAAGATCTTTGATCTGAAACTGTAATCTGACCTGAAGCAAAACTACCATCCATATTTTAAAGAGCTATACAGATAGTTCCTCTATACAAATACTCAATACAGGAACTCTCTTTCAAGCACAATAATGTTGAGGTTAAACTTAAAATTATCCTGATATACGTCAGTCACACAGGTGTATGGAGTGAGGAGCAGGTGCACAGGGATAACCCCCACATATTTTCCATCATATATTCAAATGTTTTAAAATGGGTTCACACATAATATATATTACTAATTATCTCACTTAAAAACACAGGGGTGAAGATGTCTGAAAAAACAGCTTGAAAAAAAATCTGCAAACTTAAAATTAAAATTTAATGTTAAATTCTAAATTTAAAATTTCACTAACCTGAACATTTCCAGAGAGAGCTTGAACTTAAAGTGGGCATGATTATTTTACAACACCCAATATTTTGCATTTCTTTGTCAATAAGAGCACATAACTTTTCCAAAGACCGCACAGTTAGAGGCAGAAGATGGAAAATTCCATTACTTGATCTGGAAATTAAACCCTTTCCTAGCATTAGCTGTAAAAGAAGTTTTGAAAAAACTTACATCCACAAACAGCAAACAAATAAATATTTACCTCTCAATTTGTCAATTACTTTAAAGGAATCAATGAGGTAACTTAGACAGAACTTTTAAAGAAATGTAAATAATGTCAAAAAATTGATTTTTAATCAACTTTAATGCTGCATGATTAATAAACTGAAAATTCTGATACCTGCTAACTCATAGAAAAAAAAAAAAAAAAAGATTTTCAATAGAGATCTGACTTAAAATGGTGTATAAACCAGTGTTTCCCAACGTGGGTCCCACGCCCCACATGGGGGCAATTTGATTGTTCAGGGGGGCAATTCAAAAATTGCTCGTCTAGAGTTTAAAACAACCGCCTACTATGATTTAACTTGTACAAAAGAAGAATTGTTGGTATCTCAATTTTAAATAAGCATTCGTTAAATGTTGTACTTTCTATAGAGCTGCACTTGAAAGTTTGGAGTAATATCAACTACAGTTTGCTCGGAGAGTATTGCTTACTATGCCTAGTGAAGGAATAGTACATACTGTATTGGACGATTGCTTATGGCATATGCAATGTGCAAGCAAAGTGGTTGTCTACTGTAGCCTACCGCAAACTCAGCATGTTATATGAAATAGGTAATTCCTTTCATACAAACGCTCGTTTGGGCATTGTGACTGTACATTTGGATAGGTTTGACGATCTCAGATTAAAATAAAAATTACTTTGTCCACGCACAGAATTATTATTAATGAAGAACCGTGATATACAATGGTATGTATTTGTCATATATGTATTTCTGTGGTCTCAGTAAATAAGCAAATAAGTCCAAAAACTCGAATTTGCAGGAGAGGAAAAATAAACTTCACACTCTCATATAAACACGCATATATTCGAATATACAAATATTTATTACTCACGCTAAAACTACAATAACGAAGATAGCTGCGTGTCACATAATAGTAAATAATAAATACTTTATTATAGTGCACTTATCTCATTTTTGACAAATTAGACTTATCTGCTTGTTCACAGAGACCACAGATTTAATAGCCCGAATTCAGTAATTCGTGTGATTTATTCATTCAAAAAGCGTACTAATAATTAATTTTGATATATTAAAATTAAATTAAATTAACTTTAATGCATAGTTTATTTTTAGTTTTTGATTTATCTTATATTTATTTCTTTCAGTTGCACAGTAAAATGAGTAGTGCAAGTAAAAAAAAAGTTCGTCAGTATTCAGAGGAATACTTAAAATTTGGTTTCATACCCGCTATCCACGATCAAAGGTCACCTTTTTGTCTTTTATGCCAACAATGCTTGACCAACGAATCAATGAAGCGAGGTCGTCTTGAGGCGCATTTCAAGGCGAAACATAATGCCCTTGTAAATTCAGATTTAAATTACTTTCAAACTTTAAAGAAGAATTATGAAAAAAGAGCAACATGAAAGTCTCTGTTTATTGCTCATACTGCAACTATCAATCGTACTCTTGAAGCTAGTTATGAAATTTCTTTACTCATTGCTAAATCTGGGAAAAATCGTACTATAGGAGAGAATTTAATCAAACCATCAATATCAGCATTTCTTAAACAGTTCTGGAAAAAGATGACAAAGACGTGAAAGCTATGCCACTCAATAACAATACTGTTAGCAGAAGAATAGATGAAATGAGTGAAGATATTGAAATACAACTTGTTGGAAAGCTGAAAACAAGAAAATTCTCAGTGCAAATGGATGAATCAACTTTGAGAGACAGTGAAGCCGTACTGATAACTTATGTAAGATATATTGATAAAGGTAATTTTGCTGAAGAAATGTTATTCTGTAAATCATTAGAGAGCACCACTACCTCCAAAGGTATATATAATAAGCTAAAAAATTACTTGGATGACAATAATATACCAATGAAAAATATAACATCTTGTGCTGCAGATGGTGCTCCTAATATGATGGGCAAGAAAAATGGCTGCTTAAAATTGATGAAAGATGAGAATCCAGAAATGCTTCATGTGCATTGTGTTATTCATAGGGAAAACTTGGTAGCTAAAAATATTTCGCCTGTTCTTAATGAAGTATTAAATCAGTTATAAAGTGTGTCAATGCTATTAAAGCTAATGCCAAATGTGAGCGTCTCTTCAAGCTTTTTTGTGAAGAACAAAATGCAGACCATGTGAGACTTTTACTTCACACTGAAAGGGAACTGCTTGAAAAGATTTATGGAACTATTTGATACTATTAGTGACTTTTTAAGTGACAAACCTGAAATGAAGCATCTGTTAATGGTCGATGGTAAAGAATTTGTGAGTTATTTAGCCGATATCTTTGAAAAACTAAATATATTAAATAAACAACTTCAAGGAACAAATAAAACTCTCGTCAATGCAAAAGCGAAGATATTTGGTTTCATTACATTCATTGAATTATGTCAAAAATATATTTGTAACAAAAATTTTGTTACAAAATTTTTGTTAAAATTTTTGTTACTGATACTGCTGTACTTGTTATTGTCGATCATCTGAAAATTCTGTCCACTGATTTAAAAGAAAGTTTTCTGATTTAAAACAAATTGATTTTCCAACCTGGATGATGCAACCAATGTTAATAGATTTGTTTGATGTATCAATGCAGTACCAAGAAGAACTGTCAGAAATGCAAAATGATGAGTCAGTTAAAACTTTATTCAATATAAAAGGAGCGATGGCATGGCTTTGTGATGAAACAGAAATTAAATACCCAAATTCAACCAACTTTGCAAGAGAGCTATTATTACCGTTTCCATCTTCATATTTAGCTGAATGTGGATTTAATGCCATAAATGATTTGTTACTAAAGAAAAGAAATCGACTGGATATCACAAAACTGGGAGATTTGAGACTGAAGCTGACTAAATTGGAGCCCAATATAAAATCTCTCTGCATCAAGCACAAGGGTCTCACTAAATTTAGGGGCGCCTCCGTAGCCAGGTGGAAAGGAGCAGTAGTGCGTAGCACATGCTTCTTGATTATACCGGGGTTCGAGCCCGTCACCACCAAATACGGAGAATGCGGAAATGTCAGGGAATGACCCCCGCATATCCCGGAACAATATGGCCTTAGTTGCTAATGCTCCTAAAAACCAAATAACAAACAACAAATAAACACTAAATTTAGTGCACTCATCTAGAAGTGACTTCACATGGAATGTTGAAATTATTAAACAATTAAATAATAATTACTAAAAATTAAAATATTATAGAAAAATCTTTCATATAAATTATTTTGTACTTGAATTTTAGTTGTCTATTATATGTTTTGAAAATTTACTTACTATTTTTTTCTTAATAATTTCCTAATGATTTCTTCCTAAAACCTAAGTCTTGTGTCCTGAACAAGTTGTAATTAGGCTTCATTTAGGGAATAATCCAATTTTTGAATATAAAAAATATGTATATCGGTGTTTCCCAACATTACATGGGGGGGGGGCATCAGAATTTTAGAAAGACTTAGGTGGGGCATGGTAAAAAAAAGGTTGGGAAACACTGGTATAAACTGTATTCCCATACTTTTTTCCCAAATTAATTATAACTGATTCATGCATATCTGGCAACCCACACTGGACCAGCGTGGCAGATTATAGTCCATTTCTCTCAGCATGAATTGTTGAGGAGGCTTCCATCCTGCAGTGGGTTTATTATTATTATTATCAGCCATATGGTGCAAAGAAGCCTGAGGCTTATGCTTCACCGGCAATAAAAAAAAAAAAAAAAAATTCCCTATTACCCTGAGAGAGAGAGAGAGAGAGAAGTAGAAAGGAATCACCAAGAAGGAGAAGAATGATGATATCCAGCTCAGGACCCTGGGTGTACCAAGCCCATATTCACCAGATGTGAGCCCCAAACCTAGCAGCACCGATCGTCCAGTGATAATGGCTACTAGACTTTTTGTACCAACATAGAAATACTCTTCAAGGCTTAGATCTAATTGGATGTGAGTGAACCATTCAGACACATGGCAGAGAAAAGTGCATGGGATGCACTTGTGATACAAAAGCCCATGGTAGATATAAATTAGTCTGTAATCAAGTCACAAAGGCGGTAAGGCAAATTATGAGACGTTTCTGGCAAAGAATGAAAAAAAAAACAGAAAAGGCTTCTATACTTATACTTAACAATAGAAGGAAGGGGTTGAATCACATGGGCCACTTGATGTCTATGTGTTAACTGTTGATGACCCTGCTCAGGTTGTGGACAAATTGAACAGGAATTTTGAATCTACATTCAGATATGAGAAATTCTTTAGGGAAGGGAATGACAGAAGTTCATCAAACTCTAACGAGGAGCTAAATGATGCAGTGAAAACTGAAAGGAAAGTGGAGGAGAAATTGTTGAGGATGGACATAAAAGAGGCACTAGGTTGGATGGAATCTCTCCAATTATATTGAGGGAGGCAACAAAGGAGATAAGCAAAACCATAATTATCCAATAATAATTATTAAAATAATTATTATTGGATACTCCCCTGAATCCAAGGATGCTTGAATTCAGAGGTCCCTATGGACTGGAGAAGTGTGAATATAGCCCAATTCATAAAGGGGATCAAAATGTGACATGAGTAATTACAGACTTGTTAGCTTAACGTCTGTTCCAGGTAAAGCAATGGGCCCACTAATTAAAGAAGTAATGAAGGACCAGTTGGACAGGCAGGTAATTATACTGGAATCACAGCACGCATCTGTTAAGGGGTGGTCTTGTCTAACCAATCTGATAGGTTACTATGATACAGTGTTAAAGGAACTGGATGTAAAAATCATATACTTGGATTTCAGGAAGGCTTTTGATACTGTTGAACAGAAAAGACTGCTGTAAAAACAGGAGCAATGTGGCATTAAGGGCAAGTTACTGATATGGATAAAGGGACAGTTAAGTGGAAGAAGATAGAGAGTGGTTATCAATGGGTACTGATCTTTGAGGACTAATGTTATTAGTGGAGTTCCCCACAGTTCAGTGCTGGATCCATTATTGTTTTCAATATTTAACAATGAAATTGAGGAAGGTATATCAGGCTTAATGTCTAAGTTTGCAGATGATACAAAGTTTACAGGGTGGTTAACAACAGTCATCAAGGTGAGCTACTGCAACATGATCTAGGAAAATTGGGTTGATGGGCTGAGAAATGGCTGTTGAAGTTTAACATTGACAAATGCTAGGTACTGCACATGGGTAGAAGTAACTTCAGAGTAACTTATCAACTTTGTGGCACAGACTGAGGTAGTGGGGAATGAAAAAGACCTGGAGACAATTGAGAAGTCAGACATGAAATTCCCTGAGCAGTGCAGACCTGCTGCCAAGACAGCTCATGGGGTTTGGTTTTGTCAATGATATACAGAAACTTTGCTGGCAGGGATAAGGAAGTGATTACCCCCTTGTATAAGCCATGGTTAGCTGCATCTTTAGTACTGTATACAGGTGTGGAGGCCTCCCTTTAGGAAGAAGGTAAATCTGCTGGATCAGGTGCAGAGGAGTTCCCTTTTCCCTTTTGCATTCTACATTCACATATGAGGAATTCTTTAGGGAAGGGGATGACAGAAATTAATCAAACTCTAACAAGCAGCTAAATGACCTTGTGATAACTGAAAGTAAAGTGGAGGAGAAATTGTTGAAGATGGACATAAAAAAGGCATACTTTTGTTTCCCTTCAACAAAAGGGTGCTCTTGCCTAGAAAGACCTTCGTTTCTTCAAACTGCAGCATCTAGAGAGCAGGCACCTGTGGGGAGATCTGACTGAGTGAGGTGTTTAAAGCCTTGAATGGATTGATTAAGATGAATGTTAATGATATTCTTCCACTTGCTCAGACTACACATGACAGGGGGCATAAATTAAACTTGAGGAAGGACGGTTGCAGGATAGAAGAATGTGCAGAAGTTTGCCAGTGGGTGATTGATTGTTGGAACAGGCTTCCATATGTTGTGGAAGTGGATAGCTTAAATAAATTCAAGGCAGAACTAGACAAGTTCTTGGAGGGTACAGATGAATGAACTGTGTTGTTTTTTTTTTTTGTTTTATTTTGTCTGACGCTATATAAGCTTGCTCTTTCTTGCATTATCTGCCATTACTACTATTTAAACCCAAGACACACATGACAATTACAAAGAAAAATGTTAAGAATAATATAGCATATAGGTAAGCAGATGCAATGATCCCACGATAAATATAAAAGGTTAAATCCCGTGTCATCTTCATTTTCAATCCACTACACGATGAAGGCCTCTCCAGCAACTTTCCAGTTCCTTCTATCGACCGGGCTAGCCAGGTGGGTAAAGTGCCTGCCTGGCAACCCAAAGGTCACAGGTTCGAATCCTGCCTCGGGCTTGGATCAGAGTAGTGCAAAAACCTTGGGAGGTGCATTATGGCCACAGAAGCTGATGCACCAACAACTAACAAAAAAAAAAGTTCCTTCTGTTTTGTGCAATGGCCATCATTTACTACCCACAAACTCATGAATTTCATCTGTCCATCTCTGATGTTGTCTTCCAGGTTTTCTTCTAGCTCCTCTTGAGTACCATTCTGTTATTTTCTTAGTCCATTTGTCATCATGTCTTTGAGCTATGTTTCCTGCCCAAGACCATTTTAGTTCTTTAGTTTTGATAAGAATGTCCTTTACTTGAGTTTTCTGCCTAATCCATGTGTTTTTCTTCTTATCTAACAGTCTGATTCCAATAGAGGTGGTAGATGACTTTCATCAACCGGTGAAATACCACCACTTTGCTTATTGGAGGCTTGAAGTGGTGAAACCCATGTTTAGTCTCTAGAGCAAAGTTTCCAGCATCCCCCTCCCCCCATACTTCTCCTTCAACCCATGCATGGTACTAAGTACTATAGGTTTTGATACCTTTCGTGTTTGGGGTTTTTCATAAAAAAAAATATATAATTCACTCCATTCTTCACTGTGTCATTCTCAGCTTCTCTTCCATTCTTTTGGTGAGTGCCCAAGTTTCACTTCCATAAGTCATGGTGGGGGAGTGTACATTGGTTCATTATTTTACGTTTCAGACAAATTGGGATATTGCCCCTCAGTATGTGACTATATTTCCTGAATGCTATCCATCCAAAATTTCTTCTCTTGACTTCCAGCCATTTATCATTATTACAGCCAATGACTTGTTCCAGATAAGTACATGACTCCACATTTTCAATTACTGCTCCTTCAATCATTATATCCCTTTCTGAGACATACATGTTCATCATTACTTTTGTTTTTGCCATATTCATCTTTAGACCAAAATCCTTACTAACTCAGCATAACTGATTAAGATTTTCCTCTAATTCTTTGGGATGGATCATGGCTTATGACCACAATGTCATCTGCAAATTGTAAATGGTTTAGGTACTCTCCATTCACATTGACTCCTTTCTGTGATCAGTCTAATCTTCTGAAAGCTTCAAGGGCAGCTGTAAACAACTTTGGAGATATTGTGTCTCCTTGTCGAATTCCTTTCTCAATTTTAAATTTGCTACTGTCTTTGTCTAGTCTGATAAAGGAGGTAGTGTTCTCATATATTTTCTTCAAAATCATAATATATGGGGTATCAGTGCCCGAAATTTGCCTTATGCTGTATGGAGTCAAATGCCTTTTCATAATCCACAAATGCCAGGCATAATGGTGTTTTATATTCATTTGCTTTCTCCATTAGCTGTGATATTACATGAAGGTGATCCACAGTTGAGAATCCTGTCCTAAAGCCAGCTTGCTCTTTCGGTTGATTCTCATCAAATATTCTTTCTAATATTTTAGTAATGACCCTTGTGAACAACTTTTAGATGTGGGATAACAAGCTAATTGGTCTATAATTTTGAATTTCTGATTTATCTCCTTTCTTATGCAGCAAAACTATGATTGCATTATTCCATTCCTTAGGTGTTGCACCTTTTCTAATGCATTTTGTGAATAGTCTTGTCAGTTTTTGTGTCTTGTCTCTTCCTCCCAATTTTAACAACTCTACAGTAACTTCATCTTCCCCCTGGAATTGCTGATTCTTCATTTTCTTTAACGCACGTTTCACCTCATCAGGTATGCTGTATGTGTTATTAATTTGCGATCCATCGTCAACACAACTGGCATCATTCCCTTACTCCTTGTATAATTCTCTATAGTAGTCTTCTGCTATTTGAATTATGCCTTCTCTGCTATTTATAAGTACACCATCGCTATTCTTCAGTTTCGGTATCATTTATCTTTCTGTATTACTGCTCATGGCTGCTGATTTAAGTCCTTTGTTTTCCCTTAATGCTTGTTCTACTTTTCTTGTGTTAAATATTTTTATGTCCTCTCTGAGTCTCTTTCTAATGGCTTTGCATAACTCAGTATACTCAATTTTCTGCTTGCCATTGTTTATCTCGCTCTTTATTTGTCTTCTTTGGTTCATCATGACAAGTGATCACTTCCAACATTTACCTTGTTCAGGATGGTAACATCATTCACAATATATCTTCTGTTAGTGAGGATGAAGTCAATTTCATTAGCTGTTAATCCATTTGGTTTAGGTTAAGATTAATCTTCCATCCACATTCTGTTCACCCTTTACTTGAAAAAGGTGTTCATTACTGACATTCCTCGAGATTCTGCAAATTCCACAAGTCTTTCACCTCTTTCATTTCTTTCACTAATTCCAAAATTTCCTATAGGTCCCCTTTCTGCACTGTTTTGTCTCTTTCCAACCTTAGCATTGAAGTCCCCCATAATGATAGTGTAGTGGGTTTTCTGCTCATCTAGAAGACTCTCAATTTCGGTGTACATTTTTTCAACCGCTTCATCATCATGGCTTGATGTTGGTGCCTAAATCATTATAATCGTTAGCTTGTACCTCTTAGAAATCCTGAGTAGTAGTCTTGACACCCTTGGTAATGTACTTTGGAATTCCAAAATGTTGTTTTTTATATCTTTATGGACCAGAAAGCCAACTACACCTTCGCTCCTTTTACTGTTTTCATTGGTGTACAGCAGATTTCCACTTGGTAAACTTATAAGTGATTAATTTCTTCTTCTTGTTTCAGCCAAACCGATGATATTCCAATTCTCATTTTGTAATTCATTTTCCAGCTTTGATATCCTGTCTTCACTGATGGGCGATCTTACGTAGATACCACGTAGAACTACTAAAATGAGACAAGGGTCTAACATTTGCTCAGCATTTTGTTTTCATCAAAACAAAAACCAATGTGGCACTATAGGCAATCATAGAGGAACCAACTGGCATTAAAAACCCAGATATAGTCAAAAAATATATCCTGAAATGTGCTCTTTCCATCCCACTGCATGCCTCACAGATTTAGTCCTCTGCCCTGCCTACAACCTGAAAGCAATTCTAAGTATTGAATACCAGCTCTTTAGATGGCTCAACAGAGTCTCTAACCAGCTTTTTACCACCTCTAGAGCTATCCTACTTTCCAACCTCAATATCTTATCCTGGAGACAGACAATAACTGCACAGAATGTATACACATTAGCTCAACTACTCATGGGAATATTGGATTCTCCCAACATAGACAATCTTTTGAACTCTCATCATGGCTCTCATAGGAATGTTAACACAAGACCTCCTCTTGGCAGCAACTTAAAAAACCTGGATAGTCTAACCATTTTTTACCAGCAAACACCACAGAACTTTTTAATCAACTTAAGATTAATCCAAAAAAAGCTCAGCAACAACAAGACCTTCAGGTTGCAAGTCTTCGCTGACTCTTACCATCTCATGCAGCTGTAGTGATTGTGTACTAGATAAAATAGTTACCACAGCAACCAGTTTGCCACACAATAAAAGGGTGAAATGAGTTATTTCACCTTCAATAATAACTAAATTGAAATTTGAAACTTTTTGAAAAATGTAAATGTGATATTTAAATAATTTTTAATGTAATAAAAGAGCACACTGTAACCTTTCAGGGTGAATGCCCCATGGACAATGTAATCCTCATGCTCATGGAGGCCCATTCACACCTAAAGTATGTAACATATACCCTTCTAGTTAATGGCTATCCCAGGGGTTATTTATTATTACTAATATCAATCTATTTCTCCTCAAGGGAGAAATAGATTGATATTAATAATAATAAATAACAAGATCTACAAAAATTAAGCAGATGGGTTGAGAAGTGGCAAATGAATTTTAGGCTATACTCCAGAGAGTGGTACACCCTTCAAAATGGCAACAAGAAGCAGGGGAAAGCAGTGATTGACAGGTTGTGACTCCACCAACTCACTGCATCCTCTCTTCGTTTCAGGCAGTCATCACGTGACACGATGTAATTGCAGCAGTAAATACAAATTTGTATTGTTTCATAGTCGCATTTGCTTGCTGGGTTTGCTGGTTATGTTGGCTTGCTATGTGGTACTTTTTGTGTCATCCTGAGTTAAAGAAAAGTGAAACTTGGAAATATTCATAAACTGGTCATATTTTTTCCTTAACATCTTTTTAACTACCATAAGTGTCCAAAAATTAATACTGGGTTTGCTTGCCACATGGTCCCTCGTGTTGTCCTGAGTTTGTCATATATCCTGTTCCATCCTGCAGGTAAACTGTTTCATTGTTTTTTGCTGCTGCGAGCCTGCATGCAAGGACTGATGAGGTGAGTTTTCTTTTCGCATTTCATTAACCTAGTATTGTGTCAGTTGTTACGTTCTTTAAAAAAAACAAATTCTATTGGCATATTGTGCATATACAAAGAGGAATTTTATTGTTAATTGCACGTGTTAATCGACTTTCATTTGTGTTTAGTCAAAAAAGGTTAAGTTTTTAAGTGATTTCGGTAGGGATTCAAGCAAAAACCAGATGTTGGGGAAAAAAAAACAATAAAGAGGGGTCATTTAATCGACTTTCATTTGTCTTTAGTGAAAAATGGTTACGTTTTCAGGTTAGGTTTTTACACGACTTCGGGAGGGAATCAAGCAAAACTGGTTGTTGGCTGCACATGGTATTACTTTTTTTCTTGTTTTGAAAAAAAAATTGCTGTTTTCATGTTAATTTTTCTTCATTTTAAATCTGAGATGTTGTTATGTTACATGACATTTTGTCTTCCCCAAATTAATTGCATTTCTGTTACTTGCTGCTCTGAAAAAATTGCCATTTTCCATTAATTTTATTGTTTTTCAGATCCGACATATTGTTATGTCACGTTACATCCTCCACATGCAGTCAAGAGAAGAGGGGGAATGCGGTAAGTGGGCAGAGTTACGAACCGTACATCACTGCTTTTCCCCTCTTCTTCTCAACGTCATTTTGTAAGGGGTACCATTCTCTGGAGTTTTACTGAATTTTAACATTGACAAATGTAATTATACTCCATATGGATAGCAGTAATCCCAGATTAACATACCACCTGTGTGGTACAAACTCAAGGTAGTGGTAAGACCTGAGGGTAATTGTGCAGTCAGATATGAAGTTCTCTGAGCAGTGCAGACAGGCTGCCAAGACAACTCATGGGTTTTTTCAATGATATACAGTAATTTTTTGGTAGGGATAAGAAGGTAATTATCCTGTTATATAAGGCAATGGTTAGGTCATATCTTGAAAACAGGTCTGGAACCTCATTTGCAGAAGGATGAGGATCTGTCTGAATGAGTGCAGAAAAAAACTTTTACCAAGAATGGCTTTAGTTCTATAAATTGCAGTCACCTGGAAACTAGATACTTGCAAGAAGATCTGGTCAAGGTGTTTAAGGCTTTGAATGGATTGATTAAGCTCAATGCCATTGGAATCCTTCTCAGACTAGACACGTTAGGAGTGATGAGATCAAGGAGTTAAAGGCTCAAAATAATAAGCTAAATAAATGAGAAAGGTATATTCACAACAAGTGAAACTAAAAACATGGGAGTGGAGGTGAAGCCATTAAATTTTCAGAAGCAATAGTATGGAGCATAAATTCAAATTGAGAAAGGATGGTTACAGGATACATGTGCATATATTTGCCTTCAACCAGCAGGTAATTGATTGTTGGAACAAACGTTTATCTGGTGCTGTGGAGATGGGTAGTTTGAACAAATTCTAAGAAGAACTAGACAAATTGTTAGGGAGGTGAACAGATAATAAGAGAAGTACTGTTTTTTTGTTTTGTTTTGCAATGCTGTACCTGCCAATGCAGGTGTTCAGGAAAGCCTGGAGTGTACTATTAATGATCTATAGGCTATAGGCTCTGCTGGCCAGGAGAAGAATGTTGTTATTCCTCTTTAAAAAACTGGTGAGACAATTGGAATACTGTATTCTGGTCTGGAAGCTCACTGAAATAAGCATATAGAACTTCTAGAGAGGGTTCAACAGATAACCAGGTTTGTCCCTATGACAAGCACCTTATAAGATGAATACTTTAGAGCATGAAGACTAAACACCTTAGAGTGATCAGATCGAGGAGTTAAAGGCTCATAAAGTAATAAGCAAAATAAATGAGAAAGGTATATTCACAACAGGTGAAACTAAAAACATGGGAGTGGGGGTGAAACTATTAAATTTTCAGAAGCAACACAGATCAGATCTACATTAAATTTGGGAACAAATCTAATGTAGAACTAAATGGAAGATTGGTATGGGCACAGCACTGTTTCCCATTAGAATAAATTGCCTTCGAAAAGCAGCTGAGGGACTGTCTGACAAGTTCAAATTGGTAATTACATTTCTATGAGGAGCAAATTATAATTAATTCAGTTTTTTTTTAGCTGATGTAGAATAAATCTGCTTCCTTACATCATTTGGCCTGATTAATACTAATACTAACGTTTGACAGCTTCAGGGGAAAAAAAATAAAATAACTTCTATACTGAATGCCCTATGTGCACACACAATTTTATGAAAATTACCTTCAGACTTTTAGATATGGCTCCTGTATTACCAACATCTGCGGTATGTCGCAAAAACCAAGATAATTTTGGGACACTATAATACCAGCTGTTTCGGTACATCTAGGAAACTCTTTTTTCAAAATGCTGAAAGTATAAAATTATCCATATTAAACTTTTAATATTTAACATTTTTATTATATTGAATAATAAAAATAAAATACAACTACACTAATATACAAGACACATAAAGGTCACTTGGCACTTCTGAATGACTTGAATGGGGAGAATGACAAATATCATGCATTTACTCATCAGCCAAAATGCTATGACCACCTACCTAATAGCATGTTGGGCCATCTTTCATTAGATAGCTGCTTACACCCAGCATGGCATCGACTCCATAAGACCAGGTGTCCTTAGGCATCCTAGAGAAGCCGAACAGAAGAACATTCTAGAGTTAAGAAATAGAGCAAGGCACTGGCATGAATGGCAAATGCTGCATTCTACTACACCCCACAAATGTTCGGTGGGATAGGTGTCACGGGGAAAATTTGGCAGTCAGGAGAGCCCACGAAATTCTTGGCCTTTGCCTCCCTAGTGCCCACAAATCAGTCCCAATACAACTGTCAGGTCCTTCCCTTTCCCCACTGCATGGGCTTCATACTGATTAACCGACAGGCACTACCCATACTGTCACTATATATGCTGCACCAATCAATGTCACTCCTAGATGCTGTAGAACAAACATCATGCTTGAAGTACAATGTCTCCATGAGGTGATTTATATCAATGGAAACAACAAGTTTCATGAAGTATACACTAAGGACACAAGACAAAAACCTAACTTTGTAAACTATTAGGAACACATTTTTCTAAGGACATTATTCTTTTTAATATTCCAAAGCTATTGCCACCTGAAAAATTGTAAAAGACAAGACTTTTTATACAGACTTATTTCGCTCATACATTTAACAAACCTTAGATCTGCACCACTTCAAATAAACATAAACAATGTAAATAAAGTAGCATCTGCTATATATTTAAAAAGCTGGTGTTGTGATCGCAACAGCTCTTTTTTAAAAGAGTAAAGGAGTATGAGAGGTTAAGAAGGGGAAACACATTCACAGAGGTGACAACATTCTAGTAATATTAGCATTACTAGTGGCAAAAATAATGAAAAAAACCAAGCTTATAGAAGCATCAAACATGTTTTTTTTTTTTTTGAAATATGGCTGATGCTGCATATGAGCTTGCTTTCTTGCTTGCAAATATACAAATTTGTATATAATTTTTTACCCACTTTGTCTACTCATCCCTTCTAATTATTTCTCCAATTCTTCTTTAAATTTATTCAAACTGCCTATTTCCTCAATAACCAGGTAAAGTTTATCCCAACAACCAATTACTTTTGGGCTGAAAACAAATTTCAACACATCTACTCAGCAACCAGAATTTAAGTTAAATTAATTTACATTCTTTTCTATTTGTCATTCAAAAAAGAGTAAGGATAATAAGAAATAATAATTTTTTTTTTATATTCCATGGTGCCCATATAGCATCAGGGGCGTTTACATGTCAGAGAAAAGCAATATGAGAACAGCACTTTATTTAGGCTAGAACCAGTGCCATGACTTCTGTAAGCCCCAGGCAAAATATTCATCTTGGGCCTCCTCGCAAAAATTAAAGGTGGAATTTGTAAAATTGACAAAAAAAAAAAAGAAACACCAAAAAATTATTCAAATCATAATTATTTATTTAAACTTGAATGACAAGTGCATTATTTATACAAACTTAGTTTTTTATTGATACAAACTTAGTATACAAAAAAGTTTTTTTCACGGCATTACCTTATGATATTTACTTGATATTAATTTGTCTATAATGTCTGATGCTTTTATATCTTTTAATACATCTTGTTCTGTTAACATAATGGCCAATCCAATAATTCTTTCTTGGCCAACTGTTGCTCGTGAATGTGTTTCAATAATTTTGAGTCTTGAAAAACTCTTCTCTCCAGATGCAACTACAACTGGCAATGTTAATAATATCCAAAGAGAAATGATGATGGGATATAATTCAACTAATAAATTAATAAATAAATAATTCAACTAACAAATAAATGTCAATAATTGTAACCAACTAATTTTTTTATCCTTTTAAAACATGTTGAAAAGATTGGATTTCTTGATGTAACTCTTTGACATTGATGTCCTGTCTTCGCCAATGAGAATTGCTTCCAAGTGTTGACATTTCATTTCTATTGCACTTTCAAATGAATTCATGAAGTTTTCTGATTTTAGAATAAGATGAAAAGCAGAGGATATTTCGTTCATCTGATCGAATCTTTCTTGTAAGCTACATTGATCATTATATTAAAAAATTCCATTTCAAACCTTTTGGATGGATTAATAGAGCGTTCATCTGAAGAAGTTTCATAGGTAAACTTGCACTTCTGGTAACACTGATGGTACTTCCAACTCAACTGCAATGTCTATAGCTTTATCCATGCACAATTTAAATTCTGATGTTCTAAATTCATTTAGTTGACCTTCTATCAATATAATTGCAGTGTTCATCTCAATTGTGGTTTTACTTTGCTGGTTTTACTCACTTTATTTACAATACTCAATGTTTCATACCAAACAACTAAACTTATAATAAATTTTTAAAAGAAGTAATTTCTGTTAACAAACCTTGTATTTCAGACTGCAATTTTGCATATTTTCCTTTGGCCTGTTCCTTGATTTCATTTAATGCAGTTGTAATAGCTCGTAACTGATATTGCAGTCATAACTGATATTGTTACATTCAGAGCAAAGAAAACAGTTTTAAATGTGAATCTGCATTACTGTGGGTTTTTGTTGCATTAAAACTAGGTTTAAATAATAAAAATAGGCAAAAATGAACTTCTTTTAACATCTGATTATAAAATAAATAAATTTACTGCAATACAGGGTGTTTAAAAATGATGGTCAATAATTTAAAGGTGAAAAGTACAAATTAAAATAAGCAAAAAAGTCCCAGTGAACATTGGACCGCAAATGAACCGTTTTCGAGATAATGCGCATTTTCTGTTAAGATCCACCACTGATTTTGGGAGCACTAGTTTAGCAAAAAGCTGTGAATCCTTTGCTAAGGGTGGTTTTATTAAACATACGATAATACATTTTTGGTTTCAACACCACAGGATTTTACAGATGTTACAGGGTTTTCTTTCTCTTTCACCCTTTCCTCAACATCAGGTGTTATGCTTCTGGGCCTACCGTCTCATACTCCATGTGCAAAGTGCCCATGTTCTCTAAGGCATTGAGTACCCTGATGAATGTGCACCTGTTGGGCTGCCTTCGGCAGGGAAATGTTTCATGTTACAAACGTACAGCCTCAAGTGCACTGCCGTTGGCTTTACCATACATGAAGTGCATGTCTGCATACTCTTCGTTGCTGTAACCTCTTTCTTTGTTGACCATCCTTTGACAAGTACTAGTATGACTGCTACATCTCAGAGGATTTAGAAAGGGAAAAGGGAGAGAATGAGCATAACCTAACCTAAACAAAGTCAAGTGGTGGATCCCAACTCTGTACAGTTCACCTTGTCAGTAGTGGATCCCAACTATAAATGTGCAATATCTCGAAAACGATTCACTTAAGGACCCACCTTTACTAGGCTTTTTTGCATATTGTAGTCTGTACAGTTCACCTTTAAATTATTGACCATCACTTTTGAAACACCCTGTATAAATAAGGCAATATTTTTTTTGTATAATTAAAAGTATTATATTAAGAAATAACCATTTTATTATATTTAAAAATATTAAAATATTATCAGAATTCGGACCCCCTACATTCCTGAGCCCTGGACAACCGCCCAGTTTGTCCATACCTAGGTACAACACTCGCTAGAACTGCAGTCAACTCAAATGTATGTGTACTACTATGGTACCGTTGTGTTTGACTATATAGTAACCAGTCTATAGCATTTAATTTGAATGAATTAAATGCCATTTAAAGCCTTGAACATTTCAATTAGATCTCCTTGCCAATTCTTAGCTTCCAGAACAATGCAATTTACAGAAATCAAATTTTCCTTGGGAAGGTACCCTCCTTTTATGGTTTTGACTAATCCTATTGCTTTTCTCAGCACCCATTGTAGTAAGAAGATTGTGAGTTTGAGTCCATTACTTCCTTGAAAACTTCACAGTCCATTGAAAATCATGGAGGCAGAAAACTTGACCTTTAATAATAACACTTTGAGTAGCAGTACTTTTTCACTAGGGAATTTTTTTTCCTGATAACTGACATGTATTTAAGTGAATTTTAAAAAATAATAAAATAAAATTCTCATTGTTCTTTTTTCTTATATGAAATGCCAAAGTACAAAATATATTGGTACACTTATGCTCTTTCCAACGCTTAACCAAGTTTGCACATGTCACTAAATTCACAAACAGTCATACACACAAACTGAATGAGTATCTTGCCTCAACATTTACAGGAGTTATTCAGGGAGAGGAATGCCAGAGGTGTATTAAATTCTGGCAGTGAGCTAAATGATTTTGTAAAAACTAATAGCAAAGTGGAGCAGAAATTGTTGAAAATAAACAAAGGAAAAGCACCTGGGGTGGATGGAATCTATCCAGTTATATTAAAGGAAGCAGCAAAGGAAGTAAGCAAACCCTTAGCCATAATTATGAGGCTTTCCTTGGAGTCAGGAGAGGTACCTATGGACTGGAGATGTGCAAATGTGATCCAAATTCACAAAGGAAGATCAAAGGGCAACACAAGTAATTACAGACCTGTTCATTTTAACTTCTGTTCCAGGGAAATTAATGGAAGCACTGGTTAAAGAAGCACTGCGGGATCATCTAGACAAGACTTCAGTTATAGTTCGGACACCGCATGGGTTTGTCTTGTCTGACCAATTTGATTCGATACTATGATCTGGTCACAAAGGAACTAGATGCAAAGATGATTTTGATATCATATACTTGGATCTTAGAAAGGCTTTTGATACTGTTGCACATGGAAGACTGCTGTACAAATTGGAGCAGTGTGGCATTAAGAGCAAGTTGCTGCTATGGATAAAGTGATGGTTGTGTGGGAGAAGACAGAGAATGTTAATCAATGGAAACTGCTCATCGTGGACTAATGTCATTAGTGGAGTCCCTCAGGGTTCAGTGTTGGGTCCATTATTGTTTTCTGTATTTATAAATAATATTGATGATAGTATATCAAGCTTAATGTCCAAGTTTGCAGATGATACAAAGGTTGGCAGGGTTGTTAAGGACACTACTGACGCTATGCTGCTGCAACAGGATCTGAAAATGTTGAGCAGATGGGCTGAGAGGTGGCAAATGAAGTTTATAACACTGACAAATGTAAAGTACTACATATGGGAAACAGCAACCCCAGAGCAACGTATCAACTCTGTGGTACTACACTGACAGTGGTAGAGAATGAAAAGGACCTAAGAGTAATTGTGCAGTCAGATATGAAGTTTTCTGAGCTGTGCGGACAGTCTGCAAGGGTAGCTCATAGTGTCTTGTCAATGATATACCAGAATTTTTCTAGCAGAGATGGGGAGGTGAATGAGGTCTGGAGGTCTCATTTTAGGAAGGACGTAGAGCTGCTGGAACGAGTACAGAGAAGAGTAACAAGATTAGTGGATGGAACAAAGGGTTGCTCTTACGAAGAAATACTTAAGTTTTGCAAATTACAATGTCTGGAGACTAGGCACCTGCGAGGTGATCTGATTGAGGTGTATAAGGGCCTTGAATGGTTTGAGCAAGGTCAATGCTGACGAGATTTTTTCTCTTGGCCAGATTAATCGCCTGAGGGGACATATATTCAAATTGAGGAAAGACAGTTTAAGAATAGATGTGCGGAAATTTGACTTTAGCCAGCGAGTGGTTGAATGCTGCAACAAAATCCATCTGTTGTACAAATTTACAGCTTAAATTCAAAGCACCACTATACAATCATATCGAGCAAATGGATGGGTGAAATTGGAAGGGGTTTTTTTTTGGTTGATGCTGTATAAGTTTACTTTCATGCATCATATGCCTCTACTAATGCTAATGCTTGTTTCCCAAGAGCTAAAGGAGTTCGTTTTATTTCTAATTGCTTACAGTAGCCAATATAGTGCCATAGTTACCAATGGAAACTGTTCTTTTTTTTCCTTTTTTGGCAGCTTATGGATTGAATTGCAAAATATACAGTCGAATCTCATTAATACAAAGTTCCTAAATTTTCATGTTTTGTAATAATGAAGTTCCCCGAAAATGTCAAAGTTTACCTTTTTTTTTTTCTTTTTTTTTTTATTATTATTCTAAGAATAATAATAAATAATCATAATAATATCAAAAATAAAGGAAAAAATAAATTAATTTAAATTAATAAAAAAAATAATAAAAACAAAAGCCTTGTCTAACAATATAGTAATAGGAACAGTAGCGTAGCTACCCTTTTTCGGGCCCACAGGCAAAGAACATGTTTGAGCCCCTACTTAATTAATGAAAATTGCAAAAATAGGAGACAGCCAAAGACACCAGGCCTGCAGGCAATTACCTTGCCTGCCTACATGGTAGCTATGCCACTGAATAGGAATAACACATTTTTTAGAGATTTTATTTTATTTGTAAGATAAACAAAGAGAAAAGCAATTAACGGAAATGAAAATGTTGTACAGTATATATTTTGATATATACAATATTTTAGTATCACAGTAAAAAGAATTAGAATCTTATAAAACGAGACATCATAATCATCAGCCATTTTCAATCCACTGCAGGATAAACGCCTCTCCAGCAACTTTCCACTTCCTTCTGTTTTGTGAAATGGCCATCCATTTACTACCCACAAACCCATGAATTTCATCTGTCCATCTCCATCATTGTCTTCCAGGTTTTCTTCTAGCTCCTCTTGGATACCATTCTGTTATTTTCTTAGTCCATTTGTCATCATGTCTTTGAGCTATGTTTCCTGCCAGAGACCATTCTAGTTCTTTAGTTTTGATAAAAATGTCCTTTACTTGAGTTTTCTGCCTAATCCATGTGTTTTTCTTCTTATCTAACAGTCTGATTCCCAATATAATTCATTCCATTCTTCACTGTGTCGTTCGCAGCTTCTCTTCCATTCTTTTGGTGAATGCCCAAGTTTCACTTCCATAAGTGGGGAGTATACACTGGTTCATTATTTTACGTTTCAGACAAATTGGGATATTGCTCTTCAGTATGTGACTATATTTCCTGAATGCTATCCATCCAAAATTTATTCTTCTCTTGACTTCCAGCCATTTATCATTATTACAGCCAATGACTTGTCCCTGATAAGTATATGACTCCACCTTTTCAATTACTGCTCCTTCAATCATTATATCCCTTTCTGTGGCATACTTATTCATCATTACTTTTGTTTTAGCCATATTCATCTTTACTCCAAAATCCTTACTAACTCTGCATAACTGACTAAGATTTTCCTCTAATTCTTTGGGATTGTGGCTTATGGCCACAATGTCATCTGCAAATCGTAAATGGTTTAGGTACTCTCCATTCACATTGACTCCTTTCTGTGACCAGTCTAATCTTCTGAAAGCTTCCTCAAGGATAGCTGTAAACAACTTCGGAGATATTGTGCCTCCTTGTCGAACTCCTTTCTCAATTTTAAATTTGCTACTGTCTTTGTCTAGTCTAATAAAGGAGGTAACGTTGTCATATATTTTCTTCAAAATCATAATATATGGGGTATGTATGCCTTGTCTTTCCAGCGCCCGAAACATTGCCCTATTGTTTGTTATTTGGTTTTTAGGAGCATTAGCAACTAAGGCCATATTGCTCCGGAGATATGCGGTGGTCATTCCCTGACCTTTCCGCATCCTCCGTATTTGGTGGTCACGGGCTCGAACCCCGGTCTAATCAAGAAGCGTGTGCTGCTACGCACTGCTGCTCCTGCCCACCTGGCTACGGAGGTGCCCTTGAAACATTGCCTTATGCTGTATGGAATCAAATGCCTTTTCATAATCCACAAATGCCAGGCATAATGGTGTTTTATATTCATTTGCTTTCTCCATTAGCTTAGCTGTGATATTACGTGAAGGTGATCCATAGTTGAGAAACTAAAGCCAGCTTGCTCTTTCGGTTAATTCTTATCATGTATTCTTTCGAATGTGTTAGTAATGAGTCTTGTGAACAGCTTGTTAATGTGGGATAACAACCTAATTGGTCTATAATTTCCAATTATAGACCAACAAAATGAGACATACAAACCATCAACTTTTTAATAAATTAATCCAATATTGTTTGCACAGTTTTTGTCCTATATGAATTTTTAACTACAGCACAGACATTATTAAATGCAATAGTTGTTTCTTATCAATGTTACTGCAGGCCAAGCCATTCTCTATTATGCTCAATGCATTTTGGGCATCTTTTTTTAGACAGCAGTGCGTGTGTGCTTCTTCACTTTCACTGTCGCTGGTAACAAAAATAATATCATTTTACTTGGTGCTCAGCAGCTCTTCTGGTGTTGTCCTTACTGTGGTAGCAACTTGATCATCCACCTTCACAGACTCTTCAAATTTACCAACAAAATCAATATGCTCCTTCAAATTCCTCCATTCCTCAATGTTGTTATCACATTCATCTGCTGAACCTTGGACCATATTTTTTGATGATATTCTCTCCAAAGCCACTCTTTCTGAAGCAGCTGATTATTATGCTTGATGCAATACTGTCCAAAGCAGTAACAAGATTACGGACAGCATCCAAGATAAACTGTTCCTGTCCCCCGTCTATGTTGACGATCAAGTACCTTATCAGATGGGCTCTATATGCTCTCTTAAAGTTATAAACAATCCCTTGATCCAGTGGCTACATAAAACTGGTGGTATTGGGAGGTAAAAACAACAGCCATATTTGTCAATTTAAACAGTCGATTTAAGTGTCTCAGCAGAATGTGCTGCAGAACGATCTAAAATCATCAAAATGTTCATTTTTTTCTGAAGCAATTCTTCTGTCCACTTTTGATAAACAAGACTGCACAATTTTGATGATAAGCCAAGCACTTCTACTGGCCTCATAATCACAGGGACGTTGGTTAACTTCTTTAAAACATCCTGGCTTGGAAAACTTACCAATCACAGTGGGTGTAGTTTTGTACTCCCATCTGAATTGTAGCATAACAGAACAGTGAGTCATTGTTTACTTAATTTTCCACCATGACAAGACTCTCCTTGAACAGCAAATGTTTTTTTTTTGTTTGGCAGTAAATCATAAAATAAACCTGTCTCATCAAGATTAAAACTATCCTTTGCTTCATATTTTTCAAGAATGGACCGTACAAAATACAAAACTGTCTGTACTTTTCTTTGTTGACTAATCCAGACCTCGCCGCAAACATTTCACAAAACCAAGAATATTCCTGTTTTTAAATCTTTGGAGCCAACCACTACTGATTTTAAGTCGCTAATTCCATCCATGTTGCTGAGCTATATAATTTGCCTTTCCTTGCAAAATTGGACCTGATATTGGCAAATTAGATGCACGCATTTCTTGGTACCACTCAAAAAGTTTTGTTTCAAGCTCCTCGTGTTTTGCACGTACTTATCAAGTTTTTTCAGTGTTTCGGTACAGGCATTCCCCAACTTACATAAGGGTTTTGTTCTGCAGAACTCTGCATAACTTGAATTTTACGTAAGTCGGAATTTCCCCTAAAGGCTTATGCAGCACTCGCAACTATGCTTGCTAAATTTCATTGAAGCAAAAAAGAAATGTTTGATGATCATGTAAATAGAATTATTTATTCAATTTTTTTTTAACTCATGTGTAGGAAAAATTACAAAAGTGCGCAATTACAAAAAAAGGGAGGGGGACAGGCATGACATCAGCAAGTTTTAACTTTTGAGCATCGTTGCGAGAATCAACATCTCCAGCTGAAAGGTACGCTGCTGCAGAGGCTGAGGACTATGAAAATTTAAAAGGGGTTTTTTCGAACACATCACAAAATTTCTCTGCTTTTTATGCTGCAGATCAGCACTGGCGACTTCACTGCATACTTTAATGTGGAAACCAGCACGATGCTAGAACCTATTAAACCACCCGTTGCTTACCATGAACTTGGCTTGTAGTTCACCGTATCTTCATAAATACTTGCTTTTGCTTGAATGGTCATTAGACTCAGGGGCACTTGTTTCTGAATCTGATTTTCCATTCATATTATTAATAGCTTTTCCATCTTCTATATGGCACCTGAATGCTGTTTTGTAATCACTATTGATCTTAAATGCACTGATCCTTTAACATGTTCTTTTATATGCGCACTGTCCTTTGAAATAGCATTCACTGTTGAAGTAGCGAGACTTAATTCCCATGCAATAGATGGCAAACTTTGTCCTGCTTCTTACTTCATAATCATTTTCATCTTCATTTCTAAATCAATTTTGTTTGGTTTCCTAGCACTGCCACCACTTGCAGTTTCCGTTAGTTGCTTTCCCTTCAGAGAAGATTCTGAAAATTTATTTATGTTTCTTATATGATTGAAGATTTCAGTGAAGGGGAACATATTTCACCATAATAGCGTAAAAACCCGCACGATTCCAATTATCGGGATTATCGCAAATGCAATAAGATCGAGTTTACTACCCATTTATAATTAGATGCACTCACAGAAAAGCCCAATAAACCAGAAAGTGCAAATTGTATTTATTGTTTTATGATCGTGACCTCCAGAAAGGTTCTTTAGAAAAATATTAACAAAACCGTTCAAAATTGATTCTTATGACAGAACATATGATAATGATGAAAGGCTAGCGCTTCATTATAAAAATTACCTTTTAGAGAGATAAATAGCTTAGTTATATAGCAAAAATTTCAACTTCCAAGGTCTTGGAACAAATTACCAAAAAAACAATGTGTTAGTGGGTTCACAATGCGATGTTTTCACAATACCTCCATTTATTCCTACGGGATACAAAATACGTTGTCATGATTTTTTTATGTTTGCACAAGCTGGCAAAAACTTACGTAAAGTCGAATTTATGGAAGTTGAGTATTACGTAAGTTGGGGAGTGCCTGTATTGTGGTTAAAGTAGGTAAAGGGATGTTGTTATCCTTTGTAATGTCCATTTTACTTCGATCTATCCTATCAGCCACTTGTATAATTTTTCAGTTTAATTTCCAGGCTTAATTCCGTCCGGTTACATTTTGTTGCCATAACAATGCTAGATAAGATTTGATATAAACAAATTTTAAATTAATATAAAGACACAAATCCCAAAAAAAGATGACAGCTCATATAAAATGGCACAAAAAAATAGATCAGTGTATACTGTAGCAAAAAACTCTTTGAACTGGCGTAACAATTGCAACTGACCTTAATACTGTAGAGAGCGAGGGAGTGTATGGAAGCAACTTAAAAAACTGTTTTTTATTCTTGGTAATTTAATCCTTTCAGCTCATCCTTCAGAAAGAGGTTTTTCAGAGTGCACTTATGTTGCAGATACCATAAACTGGTTTTGTTTACACAAAAGTAATTTCTAACAAGTCAGTGCCATCCTTTGGGAAGTAGGGAACCAAGTGGCCAGAGGCAATAATCAGATAGCTGTGCCAAGATTTGTATTAAACATACAAAATACCAATACTGTATTTACTTCTCACAGGTTGAAAATGAACTTTGTAATACATATTAACCGAATTTTGTAATAAACGAATATATTTACATAGAAAAGCCTATCCTTTTGCAGAGAATGGTATGTGCTTCACATAAACAAACAAGTACTTTGTATAAAACGAGTTTGTATTAATGAGATTTTACTGTAATATACATTAGTGACTATTTTAGCCACTGATTTGCCTGTTTCTAATATTCTGAACAATACATAATACTTATAATAATAATACTTATTTTGTATGTTATTATTATAACTTAATTTATGTAAACCCCCTCTAGCTTGGTTGTACCATCCAATAAAATAAGGGTATTACCCTTATTTTTTTGGATGGCAAGAAATAATTTTATATAAATAAAGCAGCTGCAGTTTTTGAAAATTCTTTGATTTTAACAGAATCTTTAACAATAAAATTTATCACTGTCATCAGCACAAAAAGGCTAAACAAAAAAAAACAAAAAAAAAAACAGGAATCATATGATATCAAGTTAATTACATTTAATTTCATTTTGGGAAGTTACAGAGTCACTGCTTCTTTTCATCGCAATTTGCAAAACAAGTTGAACAGTTGTTGTAGGTGACTCTATTGTCAGGGAAACGGGGAACATATTGGGCAAAAAGAATAGATGGAACAGGACCAGGGTACATCTACCAGGAGCAAAGTTTGATGACGTTGTAGGGCAGATATCATCCATTAAGGGCACAAAAGATGATATTGTTGTACACGTTGGCACTAATGATATTAAGAGTAGCAGATCGGCTGAATTACTTAACAAGTACAAAACAATGCTGAAAAAAAGCCGTAAGTTAGGGTTGAATTTGAAAGTGTCTGCAATTCAGCCCAGACACGATAGGAGGGAGTATATGATGAGAGCCTTGTCGATCAATTCTACCCTGGAGAGATTGTGCAAGGCTCAAGGGGTAAACTTTTTCTTAGCCTGGTCTGTAATTGTTAACAGGAGAGACTGTTCTACAGGGATGGGATATACTTAAATAGAAAGGGTGCAAGAATATTTGCTGATGCTATCGAGGCAGAGTTAGGTGGGTCGAAAAACTGCTAGCTTGGGGGGGATACACGGACTAATAGATTAACAGTAGCCGCTGGCAGAGGTAAAAATGATTCTTGCACTACTTCTATTGAAATGCAATTGAGCAGCAGCCTGGAAAGCAAGGCAATGGGAATTTCCAGGACTGCTGGGAGTGATAGTGGAACAAGTAAACACATGGGCTGTGTTAGGGTAACTAAGAGTATACATGCATGTACACCAATGCTAGGAGTATAGTTAATAAATTGGCTTCACACAGACATAAGCAGTGCAGAACTGGAATTTGGGAGTACAATGTGAACAGAAAGGAGAGACAAGGGAGGAAGGGTTATGCTGTTAGTTAAGAAACACATAAAATCTAAGGAGGTGCATCCAATTGATGTGGGTGGACAATGCAATGATGAGTCTATTTGGTGTGACATAAGCACTGGGAAAAAAAAAAAGAAAGTAGGTGTGTGTTATAGGCCTAATGAATCTAATGAGTATAATGAGCAATTGTGCAGAGAAATAGAGTGGGCCAGTAAATTAGAGTGTCTTGTAAAGGGGATTTTAATTTCCCAGTATTGAATGGAATTTGTCGGTTGGTCACTCACACACTAACAAGGCTTTTGTGGATTTATTGGATAATTGTTTCTACAGCAGCATGTTCAGGAGGCAACGAGAGGGAGTAATACTCTTGATCTGATTATCAGTAGTGTTTCTTCATGCACCAAGAATCTGCAGATAAAGAAACCAGTAGGTGGCAGTGATCACAGTGTGCTGAAGTGGGATTTACTCAAGGAGGTAATTACCATCAAAGGTAAAGGGAAGGGTTTTTGTTTCAGTTTCCTGTCTCACAGTCAGAGTTTTGTTTCAGTTTGCTGTCTGTAGTCACCTTTAGTAAAGGTGACTACAGTGATCTCAGACAGTATTTAAATTCTATACGGTGGAACCAACTGATGAGGTTACCAACAGCAAATTCAAAATGGGAAGCATTCAAAGAATTAATCTTGGAAGCTACTAGGCTTTTCATACCAACAAAGAAATACTGTTCAAGATTTAGGCCTAAATGGATGTCAGATGAACTAATTAGACATGTGACAGAGAAAAAAAATGCATGAGATTCATATAAATTAACCTGTGACACAGAAGCCTATGATAGATATAAGCTGGTCTGTAACCAAGTTACAAAGGAAGTTAGCCAGACAAAGGCAAATTATGAGAAATCTTTGGCAAAGGATGCAAAGAAAAACAGCAAAGAGTTCTTTACTTATGTAAACTCTAGAAGGAAGGGGATGAATCAGATTGGTCCGCTTGATATCGATGGTTCAACTCCTGATGATCCTGCCCAGGTAGCTAACAAACTAAATGAATATTTTGCGTCGACATTCACACATGAGGAGTTATTCAGGAAGGGGAATGCCAGAGGTGAAGTAAACTCTGGCAGTAAGCTAGATAACCTTGTAATAACTGAGAGTAAAGTGGAGAAGAAATTGTTGAAGATAAACACAAGAAAGGCACCTGGGGTAGATGGAATCTATCCAGTTATATAAAAGGAGGCGGCAAAAGAAGTAAGCAAACCCTTAGCCATAATTATGAGAGCTTCCCTGGACTCAGGGGAGGTACCCATGGACTGGAGATGTGCAAATGTGACCCCAATCCACAAAGGAGGATCAAAGGGAGACACAGGTAATTACAGACCTGTTAGTTTAACTTCTGTTCCAGAGAAATTAATGGAGGCACTGGTTAAAAAAGCATTGAAGAATCATCTAGACAAGACTTCAGTTATAGCTCGGACTCAGCATGGGTTTGTTAAGGGGAAGTCTTGTCTGACTAATTAAATTGGATACTATGATGTAGTCACAAAATAACTGGATGCAAAGAATAACTTTGATATCATATATTTGGACCTTAGAAAAGCCTTTGATACTGTTGCACATGGAAGACTGCTGCACAAATTGGAGCAGTGTGGCACTGGGGGCAAATTGCTGCTATGGATAAAGGGATGGTTGAGTGGGAGAAGACAGAGAATGGTAATCAATGGACACTGCTCTTCGTGCACTAATGTTATTAGTGGAGTCCCTCAGGGTTTAGTGTTGGATCCATTGTTGTTTTGTGTATTTATAAATGATATTGATGAGGTTTTATCAGGCTTAATGTCCAAGTTTGCAGACGATACGAAGGTTTGCAGGGTTGTTAATGACACTAATGACATTACACTGCTGCAACAGGATCTAGAAAAGTTGAGCAGATGGGCTGAGAGGTGGCAAAGGAAGTTTAACATTGACAAATATAAAGTACTACATATGGGAAGTAGTAATCCCAGAGTAACGTATGAACTCTATGGTTTGTTATGTTATTTGGTTTTTAGGAGCATTAGCAACTAAGGCCATATTGCTCCAGGATATGCGGTGGTCATTCCCTGACCTTTCCGCATCCTCCGTATTTGGTGGTGACGGGCTCGAACCCCGGTCAAATCAAGAAGCGTGTGCTACGCACTGCTGCTCATTCCCATCTGGCTACGGAGACGCCATAACTTTGTGGTACCACACCGACAGTGGTAGAGAATAAAAAGGACCTGAGGGTAATTGTGCAGGCAGATAAGAAGTTTTCTGAGCAGTGCAGACGGCCTGCAAGAGTAGCTCATGGTGTCTTGTCAGTGATATACAGGAATTTTTCTAGCAGGGATAAGGAGGTGATTATCCACTTGTATAAGGCAATGGTCAGGTCAGGCCACACCTTAAGTACTGTATACAGGTCTGGAGGCCTCATTTTAAGAAGGATGTAGAGCTGCTGGAACTAGTACAGAGAAGGGCAACAAGATTAGTGAATGGAACAAAGGGTTGCTCTTATGAAGAAAGGCTTAAGTTTTGCAAATTACAGTGTCTGGAGACTAGGCACCTGCGAGGTGATCTGATTGAGGTGTATAAAGCCTTGAATGGTTTGAGCATGCTCAATGCGGATGGGATTCTTCCTCTTGCTCAGAATAATCGCCTGAGAGGGCATAAATTCAAAGCGAGGAAATACGGTTTTAGGATAGATGTGCAGAAGTTTACCTTTAGCCATCGGGTGGTTGATTGGTGGAACAAACTTCCATCTGTCGTTGTAGAAGTTGTTAGCTTAAATAGATTCAAGACGGAACTTGACAAACATTTGGAGCGAGTTGATGGGTGAAATAAGGGTTTTTTTTTTTTTTTTTTTTGGCTGATGCTATATAAGCTTGCTTTCTTCGATCATATGCCTTGCAGACTAATGCTAACAATACAACACAATAATAGAATATGAACCTGAGCAATCAGAATGCTATTAATGATACAACTACTATGAATACTGTTATTCTATTCATTGTGTATAAATAAATAAATGGCTGAGATGGACAGGCATTTAGAATGAATGGAGAGGTGAAATGGGAGTTTTTTTTTTGCTGATGCTGCATAAGCTTGCTTTCTTGCATCGTATGCCTGTACTAATGCTAATGCTTCAAATAAATATAGAATGTGTCATTAGCCCAGTAGTTTAGGTGCTTCCCCAAAAAGTATGAGGACTGACAATCAAGACCATCCTAAAAATAAAATTAGGTTTTAGCTGATGATTTCTAGTCCTGGATAATGTAGGCAGATGCAAATTTGCATATTGTGAGATCAAGCCTGTACGCTCCTACAAAAAAGTGCACAATCCTTTGTCAGCTATTACGCTGCTGTTGACCGATAACAGTTACGATGAAGTTGGCTTCAGCCATCCAAAGTATAAATGGACATTTATTTATTTAATTTTATATCTACTTAGGCCTGACATAGCTGAGTGATCAACTCAAGAATACAGAAACACATACACTGTGCTGCCACTTTATTAGGTACACCCTTGCTGTGCACACAAATGGTTTGTCCCACAATGTTGCAAGTCACATTACCACAGTTGTGGATATAAATGCAGCAGAACAACCTTTCTAGTATCATTTAAGTGTACAAACCATAGCAAAAATGGGGAAAAGGAGTGATCTAACAGACTGGGATGGTAGTAGGTGCAAGACATACTGGACAACATCTCTGAAACGGCAGTTATCCTGAAATTTTCACGCAACACAATTTCAAGGATGTATCGAGAATGGTGCAACAAACATAAAACATCCGCTCAACGGTACTCCTGTGGAAGAAAATCGCTTGTTGATGAGAGAGGTCAGGGGAGGATGGCTAGAATTGTGCAAGCACACAGATGGACCACAATGTCGCATATCGCATCACAATACAACCACATCACAAATTTTCACGCAACACAATTTCAAGGATGTATCGAGAATGGTGCAACAAACATAAAACATCCGCTCAACGGTACTCCTGTGGAAGAAAATCGCTTGTTGATGAGAGAGGTCAGGGGAGGATGGCTAGAATTGTGCAAGCACACAGATGGACCACAATGTCGCATATCGCATCACAATACAACCACATCACAAATTTTCACGCAACACAATTTCAAGGATGTATCGAGAATGGTGCAACAAACATAAAACATCCGCTCAACGGTACTCCTGTGGAAGAAAATCGCTTGTTGATGAGAGAGGTCAGGGGAGGATGGCTAAAATTGTGCAAGCACACAGATGGACCACAATGTCGCATATCACATCACAATACAACCTTGATGTGCAGAACAAAATATCACAATGGACCACGAGTCGCACTTTGTCGCAAATGGGCTACAACAGCCGACGGCCACATCGTGTACCTTTGTAGCTTGGTCTGACGAGTCAAACTTCCTGGTGCATCATGTTAATGGAAGGCTAAGAATTTAGCGACAACAACATAAATCCATGGACCCGTCATGTCTGATGACTACTGTGCAAGGTGGTGGGGGGGAATGTTTTCTTGGCACACGTTGGGTCCACTGATATCCATAGATGCACATCTGAATGCCACATCGTTGCTGACTAAGTGCATCCGTTCATGTTGACAGTTTATCCTCAGTCAGATGGTTACTTCTAGCAGGATAATGCACCTGTGCACAAAGCCCGAATCACTATGGAATGGTTCCAGGAACATGACAATGACTTTTCTTTGTTGCAGTGGCCCGCTCAGTCCATGGATCTCAATTCTATTGAACTCTTTGGGATGAGCTGGAAAGGGCTGTTTGCTGCAAGCCTACACCTCCGTCGAATCTCAAGGAACTGCGTGACACACTCATGTCTGCATGGAACTCCATTCCTGCACGTTTTCAGCATCTTGTTCAATCCATGCCTAGATGAATTCAGACTGTTTTGAAGGCTAAAGGAGGCTCAACATGCTACTAGGTTGATGTACCTAATAAAGTGGCAGCACAGTGTACATTTGCAAGGACCGTGGTGTGAGCCTGTGTGACTGATAAAAAAATGAAAATTGAAATGATTAATTGTAAACTAAACTCCTGTGACATAGTGGTCTCAGATCATCGTAGTCACCTTTACGAAAGCAAAAACCCTTCCCTTTACCCCTGATGGTAGTTACCTCTTTGAGTAAATCCCACTTCAGCACACTGTGATCACTGCCACCTAGTGGTTCGTTTATCTGCAGATTCTTAATGCATGAAGAATCACTACTGATAATCAGATCAAGAATATTACTCCCTCTAGTTGCCTCCCGAACATGCTGATGTAGAAAACAATCATCCAATAAATCCACAAAAGCCTTGCTAGTGTGTGTGACCAACCCCCAAATTCCAGTCAATATCTGGAAAATTAAAATCTCCCATTATAAGACTCTCTGATTTACTGGCCCACTCTATTTCCCTGTACAGTTTCTTATTATACTCATCAGAGTCATTAGGCCTATAGCACACTCCTACTCTCAATTTTGATCTCCCAATGCTTATGTCACACCAAAGTGACTCGAGCCTACACCGTCCAGCGATGTTAACTGGCTTCACTTCCTTGGATTTTATGTGTTTCTTAACTAAGAGCATAACCCCTCCTCCCTTCCTGTACACATTGTACTCCCCAAATTCCAGTTCTGCATTCCTTATATCTGTGTGACACCACGTCTATGATATCCCAACAATATCTGCCTTTGATGTTCTGAACAATACCTCAAATTCATCAAATTTATTTACCAAACTCCTAGCATTGGTGTACATGCAAGTATACTTACACCTGTTCCTATTCTTAGCTACCCTAACACAACCCATGTGTTTACTTGTACCGCAATGACTCCCAGCAGTCTCTGAAATAACCTGCACCTTGTTTTCCAGGCTGCTGCTCATTCCAATAGAAGCAGTGCAAGGATCACTTTCACCTCTGCCAGTCGCTACTATTAATCTATTAGTCCTTGTATCCCCCCCAAGCTAGCAGTTTTCCGATCCACCTAACACTGCCTCAATAGCATCCGCAAATATTCTTGAACTCTGTCTATTTAAGTGTATCCCATCCCTGTAGAAGCAGTCTCTCCTGTTAACAAGTACAGACCAGACTGAAAAAAATTCTACCTCTTGAGCCTTGCACAATCTTTTCAGGGCCGAACTGATCGACAAGGCTCTCATCATATACACTTGGTAGAGGTGAACTAATGCCAGTAGCGGAGGAAAGAGACTTTGCTGTTATGATACGGTCAGACATAAAGTTCTCCGAGCATTGTAGTTGGGTTGCAAGAAGGCTCATGGTGTCCTATCAATGATTTACCGAACTTTGCTAGTAGAGATAAGGATATCATAATCCCATTATATAAAGCTATTGTTAGACCACATTTCCACATTTAGAATACTGTGTTCAAGTATGGAGGCCGCACCTAAAGAAAGATATCGAGCTTCTTGAAAAAGTCCAAAGATGGATAACTCACCTGGCGAGATCAGCAAAAGGGCATCCATATGAGGAAAGACATTGAATATGTAGTTTACAGAGCTTGGAAACTATGCAACTTAGAGGAAACTTGATTGAGGTGTTTAAGGCTCTGAGAGGCATAAGTAAAATGAATGAGGATGAAATTTTCATAGTTATAAATGATTCTAGATCAAGGGGCTAGAAATTCAAGTTATTCGGGGAGATATTTAGACTGGATTGCAAAGTTTTATTTTAGCCAGCAAAGTTAGAAATTACTGGAATAAGTTACCTACATGGGTGGTAGAGGCTGACAGTTTGGAGGGAAATGCATAGATTATCTATTTCCTTTTCTTTTAATAATTATTTTTTTTAATTTTCTTCTTATTATTCTTTTTTTTTTTTTTTTTGGCTGGTGCGGCATAAGCCATAGGCTTCCTTGCACCATATGGCCATTACTAATACTAATTATTATTACTGTATTATTATATTTAGGCATATGGTGCATGGAAGCCTGAGGCTTTTTGTACACCAGCCAAAAAAAAAAAAAAAAAAAATTCTGAGTTACCCTGAGAGAGAGAGAGAGAGAGAGAGAGAGAGTACAAGTAAAAGGGAATTGCCAAGAAAGAGAAGAATGATGATATTCAGCCCTAGGTGCACCAAGCCCATACTCACCAGATGTGAGCACCTAATACTCATTGGACAAGGAGAAAATTTATAAATTAATGATAATGTATAAATTAATAACTTTCTATTTTTATCTCATTTGTAAGGAACAGAAATTTTTATAAGTTTTTATAGAAATACGAATTATTCTTCACCACAGAATATTTCTTTTAGCCACAGAGTCATTCATTGGTGGAACAGGTTGCATTTGCCGGTAGTCGAGATTTGGTCAAAACAGCTGTGAAAAAATTTTAGGATAAAATATGAAACAAAAACTGACTGCCAGAAAATTTTAACACATCATAGCCAGTATTACATAAGCATGAAGGATAACATTCGGTGTATACTATTTCCAACAGTAAAAACAGTTTGGGTGAGAAATGCTGGTAAAAAAGCATGCCATATTATCTTACATTTATGCTGGTCGCATTTATATGTTTTGAGGGCTGAAAATTCCAAAGTAATATGCAACAAAAAAAAACCCCACCTCCTTAAGATTGGCCAAGTACATCCCCAAATGAAGAAGCCCTTAAGAATTCCTCCTGTTAGAATGACAGGATTCATAACAAGACCTCTCTAAATGAGTGAGAAATCAGACATTATACTGTTGCAGAGGATATTTTTAATCATGTATCATGATTTAGAGCACTATCAAGTTCCTTAAATATGACTTAAAAGGCATTTTCTGTAGTAGTGATAGAGGTATAAGAGTCTCCATGTCAAAATTGCACTGATGAGCATTCTCACTCTCAAAAATATTACATTGATAAATATATTTATATTGAATAGTCTCTAGTCTGTCAAAACAAGTTCTCAAAAAAAAAGGGAAAGAAAAACCTTCTTTGATAAAATGGTTGATGCTATATAAGATTGCTTACTTGCATCATGTGCTCTTGCTAATGCAAGTCACCAAAATGCCTCAAAAGGGATTTTCACCAAATTATATCATAACACATTTGTGGGTGGTGGAGTTCCAAAATGTAATAACACAAATAACAGGGGATTCACGCCAAATTTGGAATTACTTCATTGTACTTTGTGATCAACCTGTGTTCCTTAGCTGTTTATGCCGACGTGATTTAATGATTGGTACATTTGACTGGCAGCGAATACAGGATATTATATGGGCATTCTGTTGAACTGTGGCCACAGTAATCAAGTAGTGGGAAATGATGCAGGAATATGCAGGTTATTATTATTATTAGCCATATGGTGCAAGGAAGCCTGAAGCTTATGCTGCACCAGCCAAGAAAAAAAAAAAAAAAAAAATTCTGAATTACCCCAAGAGAGAGAGAAGTAGAAGGGAATCACCAAGAAAAAGAAGAATGATGATATCCAGCTCACAGGGACCCTGGGTGTGCCAAGCCCATACTCACCAGATGTGAGCCCCTGGGGTATTACCAAATACACAGCATAACAAATAACCAACAACAGACATAATTGTTTCTTTAAGAACAAAGGATATGAAAAATTTTTCTTCTTTGTAATCTGAAAAAAGGACCAAAATGGCACACCACTTTACCCTTACTATTTCGATGTTATTTAGAATTGTACTGCAATAACAATTTTTTTTTTCATTGCTACTTCAGGTGAGACGTGTAAAGTGTATACTATTTTACTTTTTCAACCTTTATATGCGTAAATAAATAGCAAAATAGAAAGACTAAAAATACCTCGAGCGAAACGAATTATATTATATACATTGAATCTTTATCAGATAAAAAAAAAAAAAAAAAATGAATTTCCAAAGAAGGGGATGACTTGATGTGTGAAACCCCAATCTGCGATTTTTACACTTCGTCAAAGCATCGCAGCACGAACTAGTAGCGCACACGTGTGTAGTGGCGGACAAACCGAAAACACTTCTGCGCGTAACTATTGCAAGCTGGAACAACATTAAAAAAAAAAAAAAAAAAAGGTTACTTTCACTTCCGCATCTCAGATATATACAAACTTGCCACGCCTCATCCATTGTTTATTAAGTAACATCCATATAAAAAAAATCCTTTACATTAGCGTCTGGAATTCTTTGCTAATTTCAGCCTGTGATAGCTCTGGCAGACTCAGTTACAAAACGTTTTCATTCAGACTACCTTACTCCGTTCGTCTGTAAGTAAATCACAGGGATGAAGTATGGCTAAATATTATCTTTTCGCTCATGTGATAAAAGGAAATGCATATTTACTAACTACTGTATGCCGAATTTCGATGTACTCCGATGAGACAAAACATTATGACCACCGAATCATTGTGAAAATCGAAGCAACTGCAGGTGAAATACGGGGCGTGCGCGGGTCGGGACACGGTATAAAAAATTTCTGATACTGAGCTCCGTTAATCAGTGTTCTTAGATGGGAAAAGCAGCAGACTTAAGCGAGTTTGACAAAGGCCAAATTGTAATGGCCAGACGACTGGGTCAGAGCATTCCGAAACGAGACGGCTGGTAAGATGCTCACGGTCAGCTGTCGTTAGTACCTAACGAAAGTCGTCCGAGGAGTGAAAATCCACCAACCGCCAGTCAGGTGTTGGACGACTACGGCTGATCGATGCTAGAGGTGCGCGAAGGCTCTCCTGGATGGCACGTGGCAATAGAAGGGCGACTGTGGTGCAACTCGCCGGTGATAGGAATGCTGGGCGAAGGTAAAGAAAGCCTGCACGAGAAGCACGCAAAAGTTCGATGATATTTCCAGGTAAACGTACTTTGCCGTAACAGCATTTGTATTGTTGCTCGCTCGGTAAACAGACAGTGGGTGTTATCGGTCAGGAGTTGAAATTGAATCCCATGGGAGATTGAAACCCTCCCGAAATCGATGGGGTACCTTTTTTCCGTAGAATCACTGGTGGACTTGTGGATAAATTGTTTATTAAGAAAAAAAAAAGGCAAAGGAAGCCCACACGAGAAGCACGGCAATTTTCGAAAAAGTTTACCGATGAAACTACGTTACAAACATTTTTTACGACGCCAGAACTTCCAATATGACTCTGTTCGTGATTCAATTAGTTAATTCAATCTATTCTAAAGAAAAAAGGTCACGTTAACCCCCCCCCCTCAAATTCGGGAGGGTTTCCAGCTCCCGTGGGTTCAACTTCTACTCCAGACAGATAACACCCACCGTCTGTTTACCGAGCAAGCAACAATACAAATATCTTACGGCAAAGTACTTTCACAGGTAAATTTCATCGACCTTTTGCGTGCAGGCTTTCTTTACCTTAGCCAAATGCTGGTCACGGGAGTAACGTGTCACAACACACGGCACATGGAATCCTGCTGAAATTGGGACAGCGTAGCCGCAGGCCGCTCCGAGTGCCCATGCTACCCACGGTTCATCGGCTACAGCGCCTACAATGGGCAAGCGAGCATTGAAACTAGACCTTAAGTGATTGGAAGTTCGTCTGGTCAGATGAATCACGTTTCCTGTTGCACAATGTGGACGGCCGGGTAGTGTGCGTCGTTTACCTGGGGACGTAATGACGCCTGGATGCACTGTGGGATGAAAACAAGCCAGAGGTGCCATTGACGTACTTTGGGCGATGTTCTCCAGGGATACCCTGGGTCCAGTCATCCATGTGCCGGGCACACGGGCGTCTACCACCTATTTAAATATCTCTATACAAGAACAAGGATTTTCCCACAACCACAACTGCAGCCGTAAAGAGTCTACCTGGCATGACCTATGGCAAACACGGCATGGACCTGATACCAACATAACCCTGAATGGCATAAACTGCATGCAAACACATTACACCACCGACAGCTTCAACTGTAGTGAGTTCAAGAAGCAGGAAATGAAGACGATATAGACGGGGCTAGTCCCATGAATGACTACTAAATAAATTGGACCGTTGAATACCTTTGTCGGGATACTGTCCCATGAGTGACCTTCCACCGACTGATGACACAAGCCATGTTGACGGTCTGAGCAGGCGCACTTGCCTGGCCCACCTTTCCTTCCCTTTCCCTGGCAGGGGGAGAGCAGACGGTCTCCTGTCTCTATCCCCTCTCCCCAACCTGACTTTTCCTTCTGGTGGGACATAGGCAGGCCCCACCAAAAGCTGGAGTCCTCTTGTTGAAACCAATATATCTATCTTCCCAGAGTCTTCAGTCTTCCTCCCCTACTCTATCTAATGCCAGAGAATGCCCCCACACTTTCCAAACCTAATTACGGTGATCTAAATTACCTTCGCCCATTAATATTTCCCGCCTTTCAAATCCTAACGCTATCCCCACTACGCAATTATTCCACTTTTTTTTAAGGTCCTAGCGCCGAAATCTCAGGATATTAAGCGGCAGTCTACTGGACTTTCCTAGTCTTCCTCCACGGGCGAAAGTGGGGCAACGTTGGGCCTGACAGGGGTACAGGGGCTAAATAACCAAAAGAACAACGGTACATGACACTACACAAATACAATACCCGCAAACTTTTAAATCTAAGCTGGTCTGTAACCAAGTTAAAAGGAGATTAGGCAGGTGAAGGCAGATTACGAGAGATCTTCGGAAAAGGATGCAAAGAAAAACATCAAAGAGTTCTTTAATTATGTAAACTTTAGAAGGAAGGGGATGAATCAAATTAGTCCACTTGATACTGAGGATTTAACTCTTGACGATCCTGCTCAGGTAGCTAATAAACTAAATGAATCTTTTGCATCGACATTCACACATGAGGAGTTATTCAGCGAGGGGAATGCCAGAGGTGCATTCAACTCTGGCAGTAAGCTAGATAATCTTGTAATAACTGAGAGGAAAATGGAGGAAAAATTGTTGAAGATAAACCCAAGAAAGGCACCAGTGGTGGATGGAATCTACCCAGTTAAATTAAAGGAGACGGCAAAGGAAGTAAGCAAATCCTTAGCCATAATTATGAGAGCTTCCCTGGGCTCAGGGGAGTTACCCATAAACTGAAGATGTGCAAATGTGACCCCAATTCACAAAGGCGGATCAAAGGGCAACACCAGTTATTATTGACCTGTTAGTTTCACTTCTGTTCCAGGAAAATTAATGACGGCACTGGTTAAAGAAGCATTGCAGGATCATCTAGACAAGACTTCAGTTATAGCTCGGACACAGCATGGGTTTGTTAAGGGGAAGTCTTGTCTGACTAATTTGATTGGATACTATGATGTAGTCACAAAGGAACTGGATGCAAAGAATAATTTTGATATCATATATTTGGATCTTAGAAAAGACTTTCATACTGCTGCACATGGAAGACTGCTGCCCAAATTGGAGCAGTGTGGCATTTGAGGAAAATTGCTGCTATGGATAAAGGGATGGTTGAGGGGAAGAAGACAGAGAGTGGTAATCAATGGATACTGCTCTTCTTGGACTAATGTTATTAGTGGAGTCCCTGGGGGTTCAGTGTTGGGTCCCTTGTTGTTTTCTGTATTTATAAATGATATTGATGATGGTATATCAGGCTTAATGTCCAAGTTTGCAGACGATACGAATGTTGGCAGGGTTATTAATGACACTAATGATAGTTCACTGCTGCAACAGGATCTAGAAAAATTGAGCAGATGGGCTGATAGGTGGCAAATGAAGTTTAACATCGACAAATGTAAAGTACTACATATGGGAAGCAGTAATCGCAGAATAACGTATCAACCCTGAGGTACCACACTGACAATGGTAGAGAATGAAAAGGACATGGGGTGATTGTGCCGACAGATATGAAGTTTTCTGAACAGTGCAGACGGTCTGCAAGAGTAGCTCATGGTGTCTTGTCAATGATATACAGGAATGTTTCTAGCAGGGATAAGGAGGTTATTATTCCCTTCTATAAGGCAAATAGTCAGGCCAGACCTTGAGTACTGTATACAGGTCTGGAGGTCTCATTTTAAGAAGGATGTAGAGCTGTTGTTACGAGTAAAGAGAATGGCAACGAATTAGTGAATGGAACAAAGGCTTAAGTTTTGCAAATTACAGTGTCTGGAGACTAGTCAAGTGCGAGGTGATCTGATTGAAGTGTATAAAGCCTTGAATGGTTTGAGGATGCTCAATGCTGATGGGATTGGCCCTCTTGTTCAGAATAATCGCCTGAGAGGGCATAAATTCAAATTGAGGAAGGATGGTTATAGGATAGAGGTGTGGAAGTTTGCCATTAGCCAGCTGGTGGTTGATTGGTGGAACAAACTTCCATCTGCCGTTGTAGAAGTTGATAGGTTAAATAGATTCAAGGCAGAACTTGACAAATATTTGGAGCAAGTGGAGGAGTGAAATAAGGTTTTTTTTTTTTTTTTTGGCTGATGCTATATCAGTTTGCTTTCTTGCATCATATGCCTTTGCTAATTCAAATGCTAGTGCTAATGCTAATCTCTTGCATTTCCAGTGAACTGGTACACCCCACAATGAAAACAACGCTGAGATGGGGGAAACCCCTGGTGCCGTTTTACCCTAAACACACTTTACACTTTAGCTAAACATCAGTACTGACCAGGTACACCCTTTAATGGTAATGGTCTTCCCCTCTGGCTGTGCCATGTTTCAGCAGGATAATGCGCCATGATACACCGTCCGGATTGTTCGAGTCTAGTTCACGGAACATGATGAAAACTTGCAGGTATTGCCCTGGCCTCCATATTCCTCACACATCAATCCCATCGAGCATCTGTGGTTACTCTGATCTGCGGCGTTCCAACCATGGACCTTACCGGAGTTAAAGAATCTGCTGGGTACTTGTTGGTACAAAATACCTCAAGACACATTTAGAAATCTTGTAGCGTCCATGAATCGCCACGTACGAGCTGTTTTGGCTGCACGTGGAGGACCAACCTTATATTAGGTAGTTTGTCATAATGTTTTGGCTCATCAGTGTATACGAGAGACACGAAATTTCTGCATAGTGAATAATAACCCATCGAGTTTTATGCAGTTTCACTAACGGCTTTTTTTGCTTTCTTTTTCTTTTTCTTAGGGATGCTGAAAAAAAAAAAACTATTACATTACGATCATCCAGTAAATTCTTAAATATAATCATGTGCATTGTATGTCAATTGCGTGTGTTCTCTTCTCGATTTTCCTGTTTCGCTGGAAGAAAAACTCCTAGTTCCTGGAGAGTAAAAAAAACGTTACTGTCTACGCCTGAACCCCACTAACTTAGCCAAGGAGTGAAAAAAGCCGGTTAAAGTTCCTCGCGTCATCGACGGGATTCGAACCGGGACTTTTCCATCCCGCGGACGGTGATGATACAATTCGTGCTGTACATGCAGATTTACAGATTCTGCGAGAAAAAAAAAAATAAATAATAATAATTTTATTATACTAGTGTCACCCGGTAATTTCTTATAAACACCCATGTGTATTCTCCCTGTAAATTGCGTGTGTTCTTATGTCGATTTCCTGTTTTGTTGAACGAATAAAACCCAGTTTAAGGGGGAAATTACCGATACAGAAGTCAAAAAGATCCGTGAATCAGTAAAGATGGAAAAAATCAGTCACCGTGGAGTCATCCAATATTTCAGAAAAAAGGAACTAACGGCAAAGGCAAGTCTTGAGGATGTTATCGAAACATTGGAAAAAAGGTAAATGTAAAGGGAAGGGATTTTGCTTTCGTAAAGGCGACTACGATGGTCTGAGAGAGTATTTAAATTCTATACAGAGGGGACCAGCTGATGATGTTACCAACATCAAATTCAAAATAGGAAGCATTCCAAGAATTTATCTTGGAAGCTACTAGGCTTTACATACCAACTAAGAAATATTGTTCAAGGTTTAGGCCTAAATGGATGTCAGATGAACTAATGAAACATATGGCATAGAAGAAAAATGCAAGGGATAGATATAAATTAATGGGTGACATGAAAGCTATGATAGATATTAGCATTAGCATTAGCATTAGCATTAGTTGAGGCATTTGATGCAAGAAAGCAAGCTTATGCAGCATCAGCCAAAAAATAAATAAATAAAATAAATTAAAGTAAAATAAATAAAAAATAACCACTTCCACTTCACCCCTCTGTTCGTTCGAAATACCTGTCCAGCTGAGCCTTAAACTTATTTAGGGTGTCAACTTCCACGACAAGGGATGGAAGTCTGTTCCACCTACCAACCACCCGCTAGCTAAAGGCAAATTTCCGCACATCTATCCTACATCTGTCTTTCCTCAATTTGAATTTATGCCCTCTCAGGTGATTATTCTGAGCAAGAGGAAGAATCCCATCAGCATTGAGCATGCTCAAACCATTAACGGCTTTGTACACCTCTATCAGATCACCTCGCTGGTGCCTATTCTCCAGACACTGTAATTCGCAAAACTTAAGCCTTTCTTCGTAAGAGCACCCCTTTGTTCCATTCACTAATCTTGTTGCCCTTCACTGTACTCGTTCCAGCAGCTCTACATCCTTCTTGAAATGAGGCCTCCAGGCCTGTATACAGTACTCTGGTCTGTAACCAAGTCATAAAGGAGATTAGGCAGGCAAAGGCAGATTATGAGAAATCCTTGTAAACTCTAGAAGAAAGGTTTATAGGTAAACTCTAGAAGGAAAGGGATGAATCAGATTGGTCCACTGGATATTGATGGTTCAACTGTTGAGGATCATGCTCAGGTGGCTAACAAACTAAGCGAGTATTTTGCATCTAAATTCACATATGAGGAGTTATTCAGCAAGGGAAATGCCAGAGGTGAAATAAACTCTGGCAGTGAGCTAAATGATTTTATAATAACTGAGAGCAAAGTGCAGGAGAAAATGTTGACGATAAAAATAAAAAAGGCACCCGGGGTGGATGGGTTCTATCCAGTTATATTAGAGGCAGCAAAGAAAGTAAACAAACCCTTAGCCATAATTATGAGAGCTTCTTTGGACTCAGGGGAAGTACACATAGACAGAACATGTGCAAATGTGACATCAATTCACAAAGGAGGATCAAAGGCTGACACAAGTTGTTTGTTTCTTTGTTTGTTTGTTTGTTTCGGGATTTATTAGGCCCATCGGCAACTATGGCCATAGTGCGCCACTGACACAAGTAATTATAGACCTGTGAGTTTAACTTCTGTTCCAGGAAAATTAATGGAGGCACTGGTTAAAGTAGAACGGCAGGATCATCTCGACAAGCCTTCAGTTATAGCTCGGACACAGCATGGTTTGGTTAAGGGAAAGTCTTTCCTGACCAATTTGATTGCATACTATGATGCAGTCACAAAAGGTATTGGATGCAGGGAATAACTTATATTATACAGGGTGTCTCAAAAATATTGGTACAAACGTTTAGGGGAGGTAGGTAACATCTAAAGGAATGTGAATCGCATAGGAACCCATAACCCGAAACGTCACGGGAAAGTAATAGCAGAGGCACAAGAAGAAGAAATGACACAAGACAGTAATTAGTGGCAAACATTTATTTGACATAATATTAACAATGGAGTACGGGATGGATGCATTTCATGATGTTTCTATAGATGCTCGAAGGTTCCACCATGAGATGCGATGCATGCGTGACATCGACGCAGCATGGATTGGCGGACACGGTCGAACACACCTGGAGTTTCTTTGACAGTAGCAGCAGCACAGACGAGTCTCGCCACGATTTCCATTTCCGTCTCCACAAGCAATCTGGTCCCATTAGGGGCCTGGCGGCCAATAAGGCGGATAAACAATGGGCACAACATATAACACTACTCATGACCCACACACTTCTAAATCTCTGGCTTTGACAGGGTACTGTCACCGATACATAGAACATTCGCGGAGATGGGAGAAATCCCAGGAGCCGCTAGACCCTCAATATACCAAAAAAAAAAAAAAAAAAAAAAGCGATTCATACATGACAGATTTCAGGTTCCCCCACAGAAAGAAATCAAGGCTCGATAAATCAGGTGAGCGCGGGGGTCAGGTAACGGGTTTACTACGGCCCATCCATCGACGCCCAAAACGCCTGTTCAAATGGTCACGAACACAACTTCCATATGGGTATGTTGAAACCACTTCGTCATGTTGAAACCAAATGTTGCGTCTCACATTTGCTGGAACATCGTCAAGTAACCCTGGTAGAACTTGTTCAAGGAAGATCCGATATTTAGCGGAGTTCATGCGGGATGGTAACAGGTATGGCCCAACTAAGCAGTTGCCGACCATACCTGCCCACACATTTATTGCGAAGCAATGTTGTACCGTTTGGGGCGCACACCGTGTGGGTTGTCGTGAGCCCACACATTAGCATTGTTCTGATTGAATAAGCCTTCCCGAGTGAAATAAGCCTCATCCTTGAACAAAATATAGGCTGGAAAATTCAAGTTTTGAACACTTTCTTGGAGAAACCACTGCGTAAAAGCCACACGTGCTGGATGATCTTGGGCGAGCAGTGACTGAACCCTTTGGAGATGAAAGGGGGGGGTGTGTGTAAGGAATCGTTGTGTCAGACACGCTGTACACTGCAACGAGACACTCCTAAGACAGAGGCAACGGCATGTGTGCTGGTAGTATTCTGGATTCACACATGAGGAGTTATTCAGGAAGGGGAATGCCAGAGTTGAAGTAAATTCTGGCAGTGAACTAAATGATTTTGTAATAACTGAGAGCAAAGTGGAGGAGGATTATTCTAGATAGCAATCAACACACTTTCTTCCATGGCTGGAGTTTGCGTCGCATGTGGTCTGCTGGCACTACTCCTGATACCTCTAAATGACCCATAATCGTACAAATTTTGATGCACAAGCGCAAACAAACTGTGATCCGGAACATGTCTGTCTGGGAAGCGTTCTCCATAAATTCGTTGAGCGGCTCGTCCATACACTAGGTGCATGTCTGCCAACTCACAGTTCGTATATCGATGCATGCCCTTCGTGCGGCGTCTACCGACTTACGGTGAAGTTTCCGGTTATAGGTTGCTATGCGATTCACATTCCTTTAGATATTATCTACCTCCCCTAAAAGTTTGTACCAATATTTTTGAGACACCCAGTATATTTGGATCTTAGAAAGGCTTTTGATACTGTTGCACATGGAAGACTGCTGCACAAATTGGAGCAGTGTGGCATGGAGGCGAACTGCTGCTGTGGATAAAGGGATGGTTGAGAGGGAGCAGACAGAGAGTGGTAATCAATGGACACTGCGTATCGTGGACTAATGTTATTAGTGGAGTCCCCCTGGGTTCAGTATTGGGTCCATTGTTGGTTTCTGTATTTATAAATGATATTGATGATGGTATATCAAGCTTAATGTCCAAGATTGCAGACGATACAAAGGTTGGCAGGGTTGTTAAGGACACTAATGACAGTACGCTGCTGCAACAGGATCTAGAAAATTTGAGCAGATGGGCTGAGAGGTGGCAAATGAAGTTTAACATTGACAAATGTAAAGTACTATATATGGGAAGTAGCAACCCGAGATTGACGTATCAACTCTCTGAACACTGGGAGTGGTAGAGAACAAAAAGGAACTGGGGGTATTTGTGCAGGCAGGTATGAAGTTTTCTGAGCAGTGCAGACGGTCTGCAAGATTAGCTCATGGTGTCTTGTCAATGATGTACAGGAATTTTTCTAGCAGGGATAAGGAGGTTATTATTACTTTGTATAAGGCAATGGTCAAGCCATACCTTGAGTAATGTATACAGGTCTGGAGGCCCCATTTCAAGAAGGATGTAGAGCTGCTGGAACGAGTACAGAGAAGGGCAACATGATTAGTGAATGGAACAAAGGTTTGCTCTTACGAAGAAAGGCTTAAATTTTGCAAATTACAGTGTCTGGAGGCTAGGCACCGGCGAGGTGATCTGATAGAGGTGTATAAAGCCTTGAATGGGCTGAGCATGCAAATTGCCGATGGGATTCTTCCTCTTGCACAGAATAATCACCTGAGAGTGCATAAATTCAAATTGAGAAAAGACAGATGTAGGATAGATGTGCGGAAATTTGCCTTTAGCCAGCGGTAGTTGGTTGGTGGAACAGACTTCCAACCTTTGTTGTGGTTGATAGCCTAAATAAATTTAAGGCTCATCTGGACAGGTATTTCGAACGAACGGAGGGGTGAAATGGGAGTGTTTTTTTTTTTTTTTTTTTTGGCTGATTCTGCATAAGCTTCCTTTCTTGCATCATATGCCTCTATTAATGCTAATTCTAATACTAATGCTAATAGGACCCGTCCTATTCCAGGTTAATATTAGCATTAGCAAAGGCATACGATGCAAGAAATCAAGCTTATGCAGGATCAGCCAAAAAAAAAACGAAAAATAAAAAACCATTTCACTCATCTGTTCACTCCCAATGCTTATCCAGCTCAGCCTTAACTTCATTTAAGCTATCAACTGCCATAACAAGAGATGAAATTGTGTTCCAGCAATTCCCTATTCTACAACGGCCTTTTGTCAGTTTGAATCTATGGCTCCTCAAGTTCTTAATCTGAGCAAGAGGAAGAAATCCTTCAGATTTGCGCTTGCTTAACCCGTTCGACACCTTAAATACCTAAATCAGATTACCTTGCAGGTGCCTAGTCTCCAGATGCTGCAACTTGCAAAACTTTAGCCTTTTTTCGTAAGTGCACCCCTTTGTTCGTGTCACCAATCTTGTTGCCCTTCTGTGCACTCGTTCTAGCATCTCTGTATCATTCCAAAAATGAGGCGTCCAGACAGGTACACAGTACTCAAAGTTTGGCCTGGCCATTGCCTTGTAGAAAGGGATAATCACCTCGTTATCCCTGCTAGCAAAATTCCTATATATATTTCAAAAGATTCATATCTCTTATATCGAACTTCATATTTCACTGCATAATTACCCCTACGTCTTTTTCGCTCTCCACTTTCCTGAGTGTAGTACCACCGCACAGTTTGTACGTTTCTCATGGGTTACTACTACTCATAGGCAGTAGTTTGCATTTGTCAATGTTAAACTTCATTTGCCTCTTCTCAGTCCATTTGCAAAACTTACCTAGATCCAGTTGAAGAAACTTAGTCTTTTGTGTCATTAACAAACCTGGCAACTTTTGTATCAACTGCAAACTTGTACATTAAGCCTGCTTTACCTCATCCATGTCCATTGATGAATACAGAAAACAACAATGGCCCGAACACCGAACCCTGGGGAAATCCACTAATGACATTAGTCCATGAAGAGCAGTGTCATTGATTACCACTCTCTGTCGTCTCCCACTCAATCTTCCCTTTATCCATTGTAGCAACTAGCCCTTAATGCCACACCTCTCCAATTTTAACAGCAATATTCGATGTGCAACAATATCCCAATTTTCCTGAAATACAAGTATATATTATCAAAATTAATTTTTGAATCCAGTAATTTTGTGTCCACTTCTTAGCACCTAATCAAATTAGTCAGACAAGACCTCCCTTTGAAAAACCCATGTTGTGTCTTAACTACTGCTGCAGTCTTGGATAGATGATACTGCAATGCTTCTTTAACCAGTGACTCCATTATTTTCCGTGGAAAACAAGTTAAACTAACAGGTCTATAATTACTTGTGTCACCTTTTGAACCCCTTTGTGAACTGGGGATACATTTGCACATCTCCAGACCATTCGAACCTCCCTTCAATCTAAGGTAGCTCTCAAAATTATGGCTAAGGGTTTGCTTTCTCCCCTTGTTGCCTCCTTCATTATAACTGGATAGATTCCATCTGCCCAAGGTGCATTTTTTTAAGTTTAACTTCAACAATTTCTCCTCCACTTTGCTCTCAGTTATTACAACATCACTTATCTCCCTATTAGAGTTTCATAAACTTCTGGCAGCACTCCCCTCCTTAAATAACTCCTCATGTGTGAATGTAGATATAAAATACTCATTCAGTTTATCAGCTACTTGAGCAGGATCCTCAATAGTCGAACCATCTGTGGTAAGTGGACCAATCTGATTCATCCCTTTCCTTCTAGAGTTCACTTAATTAAAAAACTCTTTGCCATTTTTCCTTCGCCTGCCTAACCTCCTCGGCGACTTGATTACAGACTAGCTTATAGTTATAATTTATATGCATCCCATGCATTTTTCTTCTATGCCACGATCTTAATTAATTCATCTGACATCCATTTAGGTCTAAACCCTGAACAATATTTATTAGTTGGTAGGAAAAGCTTAATAACCTCAAAGATTACGTCCCTGAAGGCTTACCATTTAGAATTCACCATTAGTAACATCATTAGTTGATTCCCCTGTATAGAATTTAAAAACTTTCTAGGATTATTGTTTCACCTTTATTAAAGCAAAAGTCCTTCCCTTTACCCTTGACAGTAGTTACATCATTAAGTATATCCCACCTCAGTACATTTTGATCAGTGTCGCCACGGGGTGACAGTGATCACACTGTGTCCTTAATGCATGAATAATGACTGCTGATAATCAGATTAAGAGTATTACACCTTATGGTTGCCTCTCAAACATGTTGCTATAGACCGCTATACAAATTGAAGCAGTATGGCATTAAGAGGAAGTAACTGAAATGTTTGAGTGGGAGACGGCAGAGAGTGGTAATAAATGGATTCTGCTCTACTTCGACTATAGTTATTAGCGGAATCCCTCAGTGTTTGGCGTTGAGCCCAATGTTGTTTTGTTTATTAATCAATGATATCGATGAAGGTATATCAGGCTGAATGTCCAAGTTTGCAGATGATACAAAGGTTGGCAGGGTTGTTAGTGACACTAACTGCCGCTCATTCCAATAGAAGCAGTGCAAGAACCACTTTTGCCTCTGCCTTCGACCACTGTTAATCTTTTAGTCTATGTATCCTTCCCCCAAACTAGCAGTTTTCCGCCCCACCTAATACTTCCTCGATAGCGTCAGCAAATATTCCATCCTTTTTGTTTACATGTCCCCATCCCTGTAGAAGCAGCCTCTACAGTTAACAAGCAGAGACCATGCTGAAAAAAATTCTCCCCGTGAGCCTTACACCATCTTTCTAGGGCGGAATTGATTGACAAGGCTCTCATTATATACTCCCTCCTATCGTTTCTGGACAGTAGAGTCGTACCATCACGAGGGTGGAAGGGTTGCAGTGCACAGGGGCGCCTGAAAACCCGATACTTATACATATATGAAGAAAATTTTAAAGAGGGCCAGATTTTATTTGGCAGTCGGGCGCCCCATACCCTAGGAACGCCCTTGCTGGATAGAACTGCAGACACATTTAACCGAAGCTCGCGACGTTTTTTCAACACTGATAGTGCTAATTAAATCTGCAGATCTCTTACTCTTAAGGTCATTAGTTCCAACGTGTACGACACCACCTTTTGTGCCTTTAAAAAAATAATACCTGCTCTACATACAGCGTCATTAACTTTTTACCCTGGCAGACATACCCTGGTCCTATTCCATCTATCCTGTTTGCATAATACATTTCCCGTATCCTTGACAATAGTCACCAACAATAACTAGTTCCTGTGAGACCAGCGCATTCTGTCTTGGAGATTGCCTCTGTGTTGCCTGCTGCACAGGAGTGAGCTCTGGTATTGAGTTGGGCCTCTCTGAAATCCCAATGTGCTCTGGTACAGGAGTGATATCCCAATGTGCTGTCACAGGAGTGAGCTCTGCACTGAGTTCTTCATATTAATGAGGAACTCAATGCCATATATTAACAACCCCCTCATTAATTTCTTCGAGGGCATCTACCCTACACCTCAAACTCTCAGATGCTCATCAGAATCCTGAGTTGGCACCCTAATTTCTTGGCATACCAGGCACCTAGTACACATAAAGGTTGATCATGATGGATCAAGAGCCTCATATTGCTGATGCCAAATCCATACATGACCATCAACGGTGTAGAGTAAATAACGTCTCATTTGACCAGCATATCTTCTTCCTTTCTTCTAACGTCCAACGCGCATGCTGTTTGCACCAGGCGAGTCTTTTATGCCAATTAATCTTGGTTAGCAGAGGATGCCATAGGGGTCGTCTGCTGGTATAGCTCATACGTGTGAGCATGATGCATGGTCATGCTAGATATTGTTCTGGGTTGGCCTATGTTTTATTGGGTAGCCAACACTTCAACAACGCTGAGACTGTTCGAGTCGTCGGACCCGGTGCTCACCTCTAACCTCAACCGTTTGCTGACCTTTGCAGTTTTGCTGTCGGGTCGTTGTTTGACCCCTTTAACGCATCCCGGTAACTACTGCGGCTTTCAAACACCCCCACCAGTTCAGCTGTTTGAGAAATCGAGGCACCAGTTCGAGCACCCACAATTTGTCCTTTTTCAAAGTCCGATAAACCCTTCCTTTTACCCATCAGGCTCAGAATTTTACTACCTGCTGAACCACTGATGTTATCTATGCTACATAGGTCGACTAACTCTGCACTCATACCTCACATGGTAAATCGGTCGCATTCAGTTTTAATAGGGGTGGTCATAATTTAGTGATCCCGCAGTGTAGTATGCCATTTAGCCTGGAGTACACGGGTTGAAGGAGAGGGGGAAGTTAAAACAAGAAGCCAAGTACTTCTCGTAGGCAACTGAGGTAGATGAAAATGAACATAATATTGTCACACTTCAAAGTGAGGATGAACAACCACAGCCTTTTGTTCCCCAGAAATCCGAAGTGAAAAAATAAGAACCAACCAATAAGACCAAAACGAAAGTATGAGTTATTTGAATTTTGGCTTGACATGTGTTGGAAATAAAGATGCTCCTGATGCACAGCGCGTCGTATGTAACAAAATAAACTTGTTTCGTAAGCGGTCCGTGAATATTGTTGTTGTTATTTGGTTTTTAGGAGCATTAGCAACTAAGGCAATATTGCTCCGGGGATATGCGGTGGTCATTCCCTGACCTTTCCACATTCTCCGTATTTGGTGGTGACGGGCTCAAACCCCGGTCTAATCAAGAAGCGTGTGCAACGCACTGCTGCTCTTGCCCACCTGGCTACGTTCGTGAATATGTTGTGAGATGAAGTGTTCTGTGACTAAAAAAGTTTGGGAAACGATGATCTATGCAATGGCAGCAAGTTTAACAATAATGGCACCACCATCGGTACGAGCGGCGAGTCTTAAATTACAAAAATCACTAGTTAAATTTTAAAAAAATAAGCTAACGAATGCTACTAAGCCTATTTAATCTCTCTCTCTCTCTCCGTAGAACACAATGTAGTCTATTAATTAACGAAGAAATTAAGCTAAGCTATACATACGATCTAGTTAACGAAGAATACGGTAAAAATAACAAAACTACTTATTTTCAGCAGCCAAAATTCCACAGACTGTTCCCCTCCGCGATGCCAGCGCCCTATTCCAATTTAAACAAGGGAGTGACAGGAAGATTATCCAAGTAGCAGAAGACCTCCAACGTTCATCATTCTAATTGTTGTTGACAGTATGCATGATGAACTTTACGTGATGGATTTTACTGGTGAGAAATTAAACAGGACAACTCTAACAAGGATGCCATGCACCAAATACTGACAGCAGTTAAAAACACAGAGGATAAGTATATGTTGGCAATTTCTAGACTTTTCTGGGGCATTTGCCTCACTATGGCGGCCTAGTGTTCTCAGGAGATTCTGCCAGACAAAATTCTCCACAAAGCCTCTGTAAGGTAATTGACATCTACCTTAAAGACAGAAATGTCTCAGTATGCACAAGGTTCCAGGAATTGCCCACAGGGTTCAATCCTTTGCCTTTTCTTCTGGATGATTTTTGACTTTGGATCTGGGTGCGGTGGAAAGCCTAGCTGTTGCAGATGACTTGATTCCCCAAGTAAAAAGGTAACACCCGAGTGGCTGTAGAGCAAAGATCAAATGCTGCCCTCTTGCAGCTGCAGGAATTGGCACAAATGCACATGCTCAAAACATCGCCTGACAAAACCAAATACAATTTAAAAGACCTCTACAAATTAAAATTTACACAACTACTATAAAAATGGTAACTGAATTGAAATATCTAGTTGTCTTTGACTTAAAAACGGCTTAAGTTCTGCATTTTGCAGAACTTAAGCCTTTCTTTATATAAGAATCCCTTTGTTCCCCTCACCAGTCTTGTTGCCCTTTTTTATACTCGTTCTAGCAACATTAGTATTAGTAGAGGCATATGATGCAAGAAAGCAAAAATTATGCGGCTCACTTGTCAAAGAAAGTGAGAAATTATGCAGGCATGATTAACAGGATCAGTCGAGCTGGCTGGGGACTCAAAAGAAGGAAACGGTCAATCATATACCATGCAGTGCTCCTACCTGTTACAATCTATGGAGCCGGTGCTTGGTTCACCCGCTCAACCATAGGACAAAGGACAGCAGGTAGGTAGGTATTGGATTTTACTGATGCATTAGTGGCACTGGCTAGAGTCCTACTTTACTTGGAAGTAGCCAAATGAGGCTTGTATTATAAACTTAAAATGGGCATAATTTCTGGAGATAGCCCTTGACAAAGCCAACACCATCAAAGCTGAAAGAAACTAGCCACAAAGCTCCATAAGTTATGGAAAATAAATTGGGAGCAGGAAACCAGAGGTTTGGTTACCAAACAGTTTCTGCCCAAATGGTTAGCCCGAAACGTATGCCCCTGGACTTTTCACATTTATACTGACAGGTCATGGCTCCCTAAAGGCAAAACTAACCTCCTTAGAGTTGAATGATGATCCAAAATTGTATGTGGCAAGAGTGAAGATTGGGCACACATTCTTTATGAATGTATAATTTATGACATACCAAGAACCCAATTAATAGCAGAAATTGGCCTCGACTCAGGTGACAAGAGCACTTATTTATAATAGAAGAAAATAATTATAAAGCAGCTTCACACAGAAAGCATTTGAAATCTGAATAAATATCCAGACAGGACTTACAGCCCCCACAACAAAACAAACTACAGCCAAAGAGCACATGCCTCTCACCACATTATGATGACATTTTAAAATGGCAAGGTAGCTGTATTCAGCTCTCTGATAGATATCAAAATATGACAAAACTGGCTTGACTTTTTCCTAATGAGTGACCTGGTGGGCCCACACCAATTAAGTAAATATGTAGGGGCAGCCAGGGGGAAGCAACTTAGCTGAAAAATATTAGTAACCTAGCAGCAAGGGGATGCAATGCAGAATGAAAGAGTGTGAGACTGAATGAATGGGCTGGGCACTGAATGATAAGAGTGAAATACAAATTATGGTAAAAGGTAATGATCGCAAGTTTTTCTGAAAGAGAGTGGCCCAGCAAGGGAGCCAGGGACAGAGTGAATGAGAATTATGGTAAATGGGAGTGAGTGAATAAATAAATGTTGGCTGTATTAGAATTAGCATAGGCATACAATACAAGAAAGCAAGCTAATCTAGCATCAGCCTAAAAAAACAGAAAAGAAAAAACCTTCCCATTTGTTCCAGCAATCAAATACCCAAATGAATATTTCCACACATCTATTTGACAACTATCTTTCCTCAGTTTCAGTTCATGTTCCCTCAGGTTTGTAATCTGAGCAAGAGGAAGTATTCCATCAGCATTGGACCTGCTCAATCCATTCAAGGCCTTATACACCTCAATAAAAAAAAAAAAAAAAAAAATTCTTTATACTCTGGCAATACCATCAGGTCAGTGTCCACCAGAAAGCATCGCTACAAACATTAATCACATTTAGTAGTCACAGGTTTGAACCCCGGTCCACTCAGAGTGCATGCTATTGCACTTTTGCTTCTGACCACTCAGCTATATCAGACCACCTCGCAGGTGCAGTCTCCAGACACTGCATTTTGCAGAACTTAAGCCTTTCTTTATATAAGAATCCCTTTGTTCCCCTCACCAGTCTTGTTGCCCTTTTTTATACTCGTTCTAGCAACATTAGTATTAGTAGAGGCATATGATGCAAGAAAGCAAGCTTATGCAGCATCAGCCAAAAAAAAAAAAAATGGTCCCATTTCACCCCTCCAATCGTTCCAAGTACCTGTCTAGTTCAGCCTTAAATTTATTTAGGCTATCAACTTCCACAACAAGGGATTGGGAGTTCGTTCCACCAACCAACTGGCTAAAGGCAAATTGCCGCACATCTATCCTACATCTGTCTTTCCTCAATTTGATTTATGCCCTCTCAAATGATTATTCTGAGCAAGAGGAAGAATTCTATCAGCATTGAGCATGCTCAAACCATTCAAGGCTTTATACACCTCAATCAGATCACCTTGCAGGTGCCTAGTCTCCAGACACAGTAATTTGCAAAATGTAAGCCTTTCTTTGTAAGAGAAACCCTTAGTTCCATTCACTAATCTTGTTGCCCTTCTCTGTACTCGTTCCAACAGCACTACATCCTTCTTAAAATGAGGCCTCCAGACCTGTATACAGTACTCAAGGTGTGGCCTGACCATTGCTTTATATAAGGGGATAATCACCTCCTTATCCCTGCTAGAAAAATTCCTGCATATATCATTGACAAGACACTATAAGCTACTCTTGCAGACCCTCTGCACTGCGCAGAAAATTTCATATCTGCCTGCACAATTACCCCCAGGTCCTTTTCGTTCTCTACCACTGTCAGTGTAGTACCAGAGAGTTGATACGTCACTCTGGGGTTGCTACTTCCCATATGTAGTACTTTACATTTGTCAATGTTAAACTTCATTTACCATCTCTCAGCCCATCTGCTCAACTTTTCTAGATCCTGTTGCAGCAGCATACTGTCATAGTGTTCTTAACAACCCTGCCAACCTTTGTATCGTCTGGAATCTTGGACATTAAGCTTGATATACCATCATCAATATCATTTATAAATACAGAAAACAACAATGGACCTAATACTGAACCCTGAGGGACTCCACTAATAACATTAGACCACAATGCACAGTGTCCATTGATTACCACTCTCTGTCTTCTCCCACTCAACCATCCCTTTATGCATAGCAGCAATTTGCCTCCAATGCCACACTGCTCCAATTTGTGCAGCAGTCTTCCATGAGCAACAGTATCAAAAGCCCTTCTAAGATCCAAATATATGATATCAAAGTTATTCCCTGCATCCAGTTTCTTTGTGACCACACCATAGTATCCAATCAAATTGGTCAGGCAAGACTTTCCCTTAACAAAACCATGCTGTGTCCAAGCTATAACTGAAGTCTTGTCTACATGATTCTGCAGTGCTTCTTTAACCAGTGCCTTCATTACTTTTACTGGAACAGAAGTTAAATTCACATGTCTATAATTACTTGTATCAGCCTTTGATACTCCTTTGTGAACTGGGGTCACATTTGCATATCTCAAGTCTATGGGTACCTCCCCTGAGTCCAAAGCTCTCATAATTATGGCTAAGGGTTTGCTTACTTCCTTTGCTGCCCCCTTTAATATAACTGGATAGATCCCATCCACCCTGTGTGCCATTTTTATGTTTATCTTCAACAATTTCTCCTCCACTTTCCTCTCAGTTATTACAAAATCATCCAGCTCACTGCCAGTTTAACTCACCTCTGGCATTCCCCTCCCTGAATAACTCCTCACGGGTGAATGGAGATGCAAAATACTCATTTAGTTTGTTAGCCACCTGAGCAGGATCATCAACAGTTGAACCATCAATATCCAGTGGACCAATCTGATTCATCCCTTTCCTTTTAGAGTTTACTTAGGTAAAGAACTCTTTGTTTTTCTTTGCATTATTTGCGAAGGATTTCTCATAATCTGCCTTTGCCTGCCTAATCTCCTTTGTGACTTAGTTACAGACCAGCTTATATCTGTCATAGGCTTCCATGTCACCCATTAATTTATATGTATGCCATGCATTTTTCTTCTCTGCCACATGTCTCATTAGTTCATCTGACATCCATTTAGGCCTAAACCTTGAACAATATTTCTTAGTTGGTATGTAAAGCCTAGTAGCTTCGAAGATAAATTCTTTGACTGCTTCCCTTCCCATTTTGAATTTGCTGTTGTTAACATCATCAGTTGGTCCCACCGTATAGAATTTAAATACTGTCTCAGACCTCCATAGTCACCTTTACGAAAGCAAAAACCCTTCCCTTGATGGTAGTTACCTCTTTGAGTAAATGCCACTTCAGCACACTGTGATTGCTGCCACCTAGTGGTTCCTTTATCTGCAGATTCTTAATGCAACTGTACATCCTTACATCCTTTTAAACAGGGGCTCACATTTGGTGAGTATGGGTTTGGCACACCCAGGGTCCTGAGCTGGATATCATCATTCTTCTCTTTCTTTGTGATTCCCTTCTCTCTCTCAGTGCAACTCGGAAATTTTTTTTTTTAGCTAGTGTAGCATACTACACTAGCCATATAGTGCAAGGAAGCCTGAATAACTTCAGGCTTCCTTGCACTATATGGCTAGTAATAATAATAAAATGAGGCTCCCAGATCTGTCTGCACTACTCAAGGCCAGACCCTTGCCTTATACAAGGGGATAATCACCTACCTATCACTGCTGGAAAAATTACTGTATATCACTGACAAAACCCCATGACTTGCTCTGGCAGCCTGTCTACACTGCTCAAAAAACTCCATATCTGACTGCACAATTACCTCCAGGTCTCTTTCATTCTTCACTATCCTGAGTGTAACACTACACAGTTGGTACATTTCTCTGGGGTTACTGCTACCCATACACAGTACTTTGCATTTGTCAATGTTAAATTTCAGTTGCCCCTTCTCAGCCAATCTGGCCAACTCTTCTAGATCCTGTTGCAGTAGCATACTGTCATTAACAACCTTGCCAACCTTTGTATCATCTGCAAACTTTGATATTAAGCTTGATATACCTTCACCAATATCATTGATAAATATACAAAATAACAACAGGCCATACACTGAACACTGAGGGACACCACTAATAACATTAGTCCATGTAGAGCAGTACCCAATGATTACCACTCTCTCTCTCTTTCTTCTCCCACTCAACCATCCTTTTTATCCATTGTAGAAACTTGCCCTTAATGCCATACTACTCCAATTTGTTCAGTAGTCTTCCATGTGCAACAGTACCAAAATCTTTCCTGAAATCCAAGTATATGATATCTTTTTTTTTTTTTTTTTTTTTGGTAGCTGTTGGCGCATCGGCTTCTGTGGCCATGATGCACCTCCGAAGGTTTTTGCAGTACTTTGATCCAAGCCCGAGGCAGGATTCGAACCCGCGACCTTTGGGTTGCCAGGCAGACACTTTACCCACCCGGCTAGCCCGGTTGGCGAATATGATATCAAAATTATTTTTGCATCCAGTTCCTTTGTGACCATGTCATAGTATTCAATGATTTTGCTCAGACAAAACTTCCACTTAACAAACCCATGCTGTGTCTGAAGTATTACTGGTCTTGAATAGGTGATCCTGCACTGCTTCTAACTAGTGACCCCATAATTTTTCTTGGAACAGAAGTTAAACTAAGAGGTCTGTAATTACTCATCACTCTTTTTGAATTGGAGATACATCTGCACATCTCCAGTCCGTGGGGACTTCCTCTGAGTCCAATGATGCTCTCGTAATTATGGCTAAGGGTTTGCTTACTTTCTTTTCCACCTCCTTTAGTACAACTGGATAGATACCATCCACCCTAGGTGCCTCTTTTGTGTTCAACTTGAACAGTTTCTCTTCCACTTTGTTCTGTTATTACAAAATCATTTAACTCCCTGTTAGAGTTTGATGAACATATGGCCTTCCCCTCTCTGAATAACTCATGTGTGAATGTAGATGCAAAATACTCATTTAGTTTGGCAGCAATCTGAGAATGATCATCTACAATCAAACCATTGATATCAAGTGGACCAATGAATGTTGCGAACACATTTAATAATAACTCCCCTTAGTTTATACTAACACAAAATCTATTCTAATATTAACAACGAACACACCCACTGCATTCTCATCTGGTTGGCAAAAATTGCAACTATGCTGCACCTCAACTGAAGAATAATAGTAAGCTCAGGTGCCCAGAGAGTGCAGTGCAGAAAGAAAGAGCTGAGCAAATGAAATAAAAGCCAGGGGAATGAATGTGAGTGTAATTGTGAAAGAAAGAACACAAACCAGATCTACTTCTTTTTAGTATTACGTCTTAGTATATTAAGCTACACAACACACTACTGCATCCTCCCCTGGGTGTGAGAAAGAAGATAGATGAGTGATAAATATAATAATAATAAAAAACTATATAACTTAGCAGAAAATGTAAGGAAAAAGCGAAGAAAAAAAATCAGTAAAAAATGCATAAAATCAGTATAAACCAGAATGAAAGCAGTGAGTGAAAGAATTGCTTATCCCCCCCCCATGGAGTGACTGGTGGGCAGGACCAGTATGGTCTCCTGCTTCCCCTAGCAGACACTATGCCATAGCTACTTAGCCAGCATGGTGTGGGATACAGACACTGATCAGTTGGACTTAACCCCTAGCCAGTATGGGAATGAGCAGCAAGCAGGTTCTCTAACACTCTCTCCCTACGAACCTTCACTCCTACCATTTGGGTTGGTTGCTCTCCTAATCACAACTATGTATGTATCAATCAACTATGTATGTATGTATGTATCATCCAGCTTAGGACAACCAACAAAATGCTACCTGCAAAGATGTCAGCCACACACAGAATTGCAGTTTCATATGTAACAAACTCTAAGACAGAACAAGAAATAAAAGAAAAATGGGACAATACTTTATAAGTGTATCCCACACCTAACAAGTTCAGTGCCAGCAAGAGTAGATCCTCAAAATATTCTCTACTTTTGCTCGCAATGACACAATGAAGTGCAGTGGATGGCAGTAATAACGTCCAGATGAACACTTGCAGATAAAGATGCTCTTAAGTTGAGTTGAAATTGATTCATTTATGTAGATTGTACTGTCAAGCTGGCAGGAGCAGCAGTTACCAAATTGTGATGACAATGATTAAAAACATTTAACAAAATTTTGCAAGGCTGAAAAATTATCTCAATTTGATAATAATTCACTTTCACATCTGGAAAACAGGATTCAGGACTTAATAGGGTAAGAACTAATAAAAAATCTATGTAATGGGGACATGCTTATAGAACATATTGCCACTTTTCAAAAGCATTTCACAAGTAAAGATCAGTATCACTTAAGTTGTAGTATTTTAATTTTTCCATGTAATGATCCAATGATGAGAATTATCAAGAACAATCTGTAAATTTGGGGTAAAACTTTTGGCCACTATCAGTCCACCTTGTCTGCCAGTGATGTGTTAGTTTGTTCCAACATTTGTTTCTCTTTTCTACGATTTGCTGCATTACCAGAATGCTGTTTCTCCAATGCTAGAAAATTGGCAAATTGAAGAGGTATATTTTATCCTTATATGGTAACAGAAATCTCTCTATGTGACATGCAAGTCCAAAGGCGATGTGCCCACCAGGACTTGCTAAGACAGGATAAATATGGTGTGGTATGTTTTAACATAGCTTAGCACATACTGCTGTTTAACACTGCAATAATGTTGAATAGGTATTTTGGATATCTTTACTGATAAAGCATCCTTCATGCTGTGGTAGAGGCTGTGCCATGTGAAATTGGTGATTTTGAAATTACAGATGCATGTTTATTAGAAAAACTTTAAAGAGTAAAGGTAAGACTCCCAGAAATTATGGCATATACCCAGTAATTTTGAGAGAGGTGGCTAGAGACCATGTTGAACCAATGAGGTTAATTATGATAGCATTATCTCGGAGAGATTTCTTTGGATTAGAGAAGTGCCAATGTATTGCCAATACATAAAGGTTTGTCTAAGAGTGAAGTTGGTAACTAACTGGTACAGAACAGGTAGTCTGACTTTAGTGGTAGGGAAAATCTTATAGGCAATCATTAAGAGTGCAATCCAGGGACATTTAGATAGTTATGGCATTCTAAATAACACACATGGTTTTGTTAAGAGATGTTTAACTAACCTGGTAAGCTATTTTGACAACAAAGTTATCATGAGCTGGATGTAGGGAACAATTTTGACATAGTTTAGTTGAATTTTAGCAAGGCATTCGACAGTCCCTCATGAGGTTACTGTATAAGCTCAAACATTTTGAGATTACTGGAAAGATTATAAGATGGATTCTAGGGTGGCTGCAGGTAGTGATTAATGGATATTCTTCTTATTTGTGTAATATCAGAAATGGAGTCTCCCACCACCCAGAGATCGGTTCTTGGACCACTGTTGTTCCTGATTTTCATAAACATAGACGAATGGACAAAGGGCATGATGCCAAATTTTCAGTTTTCCAAGCAGATTGTATGTTAGGCGAAAAGTTCTTTTGAATCAGCCACTACCAATCTACGTCACAATGAGTATAAAAACTATTATACAATAGTTTGATTTCATTTTTTATTTATTTATTTTAATTTCTTTGGAAAAAGACATACATGTGGATTAAATGATTGTAATAAGAGATTAAATAACACTGCACTCCATGTAAATTTTAATGGCAAAAAATGATTGACTTTATTGAAACAAGGTTATTGGAATGTTTCCTTTACAGAAAACATTCCAAATAACCTAACATTTAGAGGCAAATTTTGATCACATGTTGAAATCCCCTTGTGAATACGGTTTAAGTCTAGAGGAAGGTAAAATAAGGTGATTATAAGAAATGGTTATATAATGCCACATTATTTTTAAAAATTAAAGAAACTATGCGAATTGTGATGAAATAGTTGTGAAGATACTTTTAATAATTATTCAATAATTATGAAATAGTCATTGTCATGTCTAGAAAAATAAATTGAATGAATAAGAAAAGAACACTTAGTCTCAAGAAAACCATAAGTTTTGTATATATATATATATATATATATATATATATATATATATATATATATAATTTATTTATTTAGAAACAAATTGTGTGAAATGGATGCTAATGTAATTAATAAAATGATTCTAAGAAGAAACTGTCAAGATTACAGAGATGGCTCTTAGTAACTGCTCGTGATTTAAAGCTTACGATTCAAACACTGCATAGTTTATTTGAATTGTCAGAGAAACTGAAATTAGAACTTCTGTAACCAGCTACTGCCTATTATTTACAATTAAGATACAAATGGAGAGGTAGTGAGAATGAGAACAACAAATATTAAATAAAGATTGGATACACTGATATTATGTTACTTTTATTTAATTAAAAATAATTATTAAAAATGATGTGAAAACCCTTACCTAAAATACAGAGTTGGCCGCTCAGTGTCACATGGTATCGCAGAAATGGCAAAAGATAAACTTGAAACCAAAAGAATATCAAATGATCGGGTTATACAAAAGAATTAGATATATATGAGTTGAAAAAAAGTCTCGGAATTTTCCTTCCCATAGATTTTAAAAGAATATCCATAAGGATTTTGAAACATCATCAAAACTGGCCTAAACGGTTAGGTTATTGGAATGTTTTCTATAAAGTTTCCTTTCCTTCCAAATCATTTTTTGTCTTTAAAACTTATGTGCAGTGAATCATTGTTTAATCTCTTATTACAATTTTTTAATTTTATTATCAAGATTACAGATGTGAAAAATAAAAGCAAGCCAGCTGTCAATTAATAAACTCGGGTGTTTATATCGTAACTAGGGACAACAAACTCAGGCATTTATGTATATGTAGCAACTAAATTTCCATTAAACCTTACAGTAGGAGGGTGTCTGGTATGACTAACATTTGCCCCAAAGATCATTTTAGTTTTGGACAATGGCACAGTGAACTTATTATTGACCGTCTATTCTGCAAGTCTAGATAAAAGATTAGAATCAGTTTGCCATTCTGGCAATGCTATTCAAAGTAAAAATGAAATTAGTAATTATAGGTCAACTTGGGGATAACAATGTCATTTTGAAAGTGCACATAGGCCCAACAAAGAATTAGAGAAATTCCTGTGTTGAAACAAACAATACTTTTATATCTAAGTTGAACAATACTAAGTAAAAGTGGTATAAAATCAGTTAAATAAATCACTCCTGCAGTTGAGGAAAATTTTTAGATATTGATATTAACCTGCTTACCTAACCCTAATGTATTTTAGAGTAATTTTCTCAATACATCTGTTGTATCATTTGTATAAGAAAAGGCACTCTGTAATATGGCTTTCTTCATACTAATATCTATATATCTTATATATCTAAAAAAAAAAATATATATATATACTATCTTCATACTAATATCTATATGGCTTTCTTCATACTAATAAGGATATTTTAATCTGTCTAAGTCGATTATCAATTTAAAATTAATATTTCACAGCCAGATTTTCAGAGTTCAGATCAGAATCCACATTATATCACAGAAGTTTTTTCTCTGCTTTTTTGAGATAAATAGATCTAGACTTACTGTTTTGACTTTTATAAAAAAAGTGGCTCAAATTACAATTAGCATTATCAGTCATCATCATCCATTTTCAATCCAATGCAGGATGAAGGCCTCTCCAGCAACTTTCCAGTTCCTTCTGTTTTGAGTACTGGCCATCTATTTACTACCCACAAACTCATGAATTTCATCTATACATCTCCGCCTTTGTCTTTCAGGTTTTCTTCTAGCTCCTCTTGGATACCATTCTGTTATTTTCTTAGTTCTGATAAGAATGTCCTTTACTTGAGTTTGCTGCCTAATCCATGTGTTTCTCTTCTTATCTAACAGTCTGATTCCCAATATGATTCGTTCCATTCTTCGCTGTGTAGTTCTCAGCTTCTCTTCCATTCTTTTGGTGAGTGCCCAAGTTTCACTTCCATAAGTCATGGTGGGGAGTATACATTGGTTCATTATTTTACGTTTCAGACAAACTGGGATATTGCTCTTCAGTATGTGACTATATTTCCTGAATGCTATCCATCCAAAATTTATTCTTCTCTTGACTTCCAGCCATTTATCATTATTACAGCTAATGACTTGTCCCAGATAAGTATATGACTCCACCTTTTCAATTACTGCTCCTTCAATCATTATTTCCCTTTCTGTGGCATACTTGTTCATCATTACTTTTGTTTTAGCCATATTCATCTTTAGTCCAAAATCCTTACTAGCTGTGCATAACTGATTAAGATTTTCCTCTAATTCTTTGGGATCGTGGCTTATGACCACAATGTCATCTGCAAATCGTAAATGGTTTAGGTACTCTCCGTTCACATTGGCTCCTTTCTGCGACCAGTCTAATCTTCTGAAAGCTTCCTCAAGGGCAGCAGTAAACAGCTTTGGAGATATTGTGTCTCCATGTCGAACTCCTTTCTCAATTTTAAATTTCCTACTGTGTTTGTCTAGTCTAATAAAGGAGGTAGCACACTCATATATTTTCTTCAAAATCATAATATATGGGTTATCAATGCCTTTTCTTTCCAGTGCCCGAAACATTGCCTTATGCTGTATAGAGTCAAATGCCTTTTCATAATCCACAAATGCCAGGCATAATGGTGTTTTATATTCATTTGCTTTCTCCATTAGCTGTGATATTACGTGAAGGTGATCCACAGTTCAGAATCCTGTCCTAAAGCCAGCTTGCTCTTTCGGTTGATTCTCATCAAGTATTCTATCTAATCTGTTAGTAATGACCCTTGTGAACATCTTGTAGATGTGGGATAACATGCTAATTGGTCTATAATTTCCAATTTCTGATTTATCTCCTTTCTTATGCAGCAAAACTATGATTGCATTATTCCACTGCACACCTTTTCTAATGCACTTTGTGAAGAGCCTTGCCAGTTTTTTGTTATGTCTCTTCCTCCCAATTTTAACAACTCTACAGTAACTTCATCTTCCCCCGGGGCTTTCTGATTCTTCATTTTCTTCAATGCATGTTCTACCTCATCAGGAAGAATATCGGGTATGTTGTATGTGTTGCTACTTTGCAATCCATCTTCCCCACTGCTGGCATCATTCCCCTGCTCCTTGTATAATTCTCTATAGTAGTCTTCTGCTATTTGAATTATGCCTTCTCTGCTGTTTATAAGTACACCATCGTATTTCTTCAGTTTCAGTGTCATTTGTCTTTCTGTATTACTGCTCATGGCTGCTGATTTAAATCCTTTATTTTCCCTTAATGCTTGTTCTACTTTTCTTGTGTTAAATCTTCTTATGTCCTCTCGGAGTCTCTTTCTAATGGCTTTGCATAACTCAGTATACTCAATTTTCTCCCTGTCAGTGTTTTTCTTGCTTTTCATTTGTCGTCTTCGGTTCATCATGACAAGTGTTTCATGACTAATTTTTTCTTCTTTGGATTTCTTTTTCCCTATAGGTTTCTTGGGCTTTATCACTTTCAAAAAGTTGTAATATTCCTCGTCGATATCTTGGTCCTGAGCAGTCTGCAGAAGCTCAAACTTGTTCTTAAGTTCCAGAACATACTGCTTTTTTCTCCTCTTCTGTTATCTCAAAGACCTTTGTATTATTTACTCGAGTCAGTTTTTACCTTTCCTTTCCTACATCTATATCAAGTGTACATCTTACCATTCTGTGATCACTTCCAACATTTACCTTATTCAGGATGGTAACATCATTCACAATATATCTTCTGTTAGTGAGGATGAAGTCGATTTCATTAGTAGTTAACCCATTCGGACTTTTCCACGTCCACTTTCTGTTCACCCTTTTCTTGAAAAAAAGTGTTCATTACTGACAGTCCTTGAGATTCTGCAAATTCCACAAGTCTTTCACCTCTTTCATTTCTTTCACCAATTCCAAAATTTCCTATTGTTCCCCTTTCTGCGCTTTTTTGTCTTTTTCCAACCTTAGCATTGAAGTCTCCCATAATAATAGTGTAGTGGGTTTTCTGCTCATCTAGAAGACTCTCAATTTCGGTGTACATTTCTTCAACCTCTTCATCATCATGGCTCGATGTTGGTGCATAAATCATTATAATCTTTAGCTTGTACCTCTTAGAAATCTTGAGTATTAGTCTTGTATCACAGTAATGTATATTAATTAATTATCTCTCTCTCTCTCTCTCTCTCTGAGAAAGAGTAAAAAAATTCCAGATGTAAGCATATTACAGATAACACCAGAGCCATGCTGAGGCATTCTAGTACCCGAGGCAAGAATGAAAAATTGCGCCCTCCCCAAAAAAAAAAAAAAAAAAAATTATATATATATATATATATAAAAAAATTTAATTAAAAAAAATATAACTTATTTAAAATACATTTCTGGTACATGTTTTAATAAAATATAAGGATGATAAAAAAATAAATTTTATAAAAAATTAAAAATAAAAGGATGACAAAAAATAAAAAAAACTGTTTAAAGTGATTTTTATTCTCATAAGCAGTATTTATATATAACAGATTTATTTATGCGTCATTCATTTCAAAAATAACAACAATATTATCATAATACTTGAAACAAATGTTTCGTCAAAAATATCACAAATTAGAATAATTTTAATTATAAATAAACAATATTTCTTTAATAAATTAACAATAATATATTACAGACAGACACACGGCTTTTATATGTACAGATTACAATTTTATTTTGCAAGCTTTGAGTGACGAAAAGTCGTCAATAATTTTGTCGCAATTTATTTGATTACACATGGTCCTCTCAATTGATAAAATGGCCATATCAGATAATTTTTCTTGGCTTAATGTTGACTGTAAATAGTTTTCAATCAATTTCAGCTTGCTAAAACTTCTTTCACATGATGCAACTGTCATTGGAATTGCTAAATATATTCTTAATGCCACTTTCAGTTTGGGAAACTATTCTAACAGTTCATATTTATGATAATTTTCAAGATTTTCATCTTGCAAAAGCAAGATGATAAAAAGAGGATTGGAATAATCAAAAAAAACCAAACCAAACTATTATTTTTAGGCTGCCTGAATAATTAAATTCATCCACTGTGTATTATGTTCATAAATTGTGTGTTCTATGGTCAATTTGTCTGTTTTTCTGGGCGAAAAAAACCCAAGTTGCTGGGGAGAAAACCTTGCTATCTACGCCTGAGACTGACTAACTCAGCCATGACTAACTCAGAAAAAAGCCCATTAAAGTTCGTCATGCCATCGATGGGATCTGAAAATCCTTGGCCTTTTCCATCCGGTGTGGGGAGGAAGGTGACAATACCGTGGTGCTACCCACGTAGACTTGGAATAATCAAAACATAAAATCAAGAACGTTGGCAATTATTTAATCTTTCTTTTGGCACCCCTTTCAGCTTTTAACCTGAGGCAAGTGCCTTACCCTCGGCATGGCTCTTGATAACACAATGGAACAAAGTAAACCAACATCATGAAAGAATGATCCAATTTTTTTTTTTTTTTACCAAAGTTGGTTAAGGATTATAAGAATAAATGATTAAATTTTCAATGAATTTGATTTAGCATTAAAAGATGTATAAAGTCTTGTGAAAAATTCCTAAGTTGAAATGACTGAAAAAAATTATAAATTTTTGAAAAGCTTTTGATTAAAATTTATTGTGCTCCTATAATAATGCTGAGAAGACAAACTGTGTAAAATATTCATCTGATGGATTGGAGAGAGGATGGACTGTTGTCCTGCAGAAGGGTGGAAGCTATTCCATGATATTCTTGAATGATCTAGACAAAAGGTATCTATGCAGTTCACTGACGTTGGACATGATGTCCAACACACATTCAAAGACCAGGCACAGGACTGTCCAAAAACACAACAAAAGGCAGGGCCAATACATTTGATGGATGTCTTCAGCAGATAGGCCAGCCATTTCTGCCCACATTAGGCGTATTGTTGTTGCTCCATATGACCCCTCACACCAACCTATTTACAATCATTCTACACATATTTCCAGGGACAATGCCTTCTGAATTGCTGTTGTAACTCCAACTTCCTTCAAACACAGTCTCAAATGTTAGGCCACATCCATTCACAGCTCAACTCCAAACCAACCAAACTTGTTTTTCCTCTTCCCCATTTATCCCCTGTACTCACTCTTCTTTGGAACTATCTTCATTCTTATGTATTTAATGAAAATTACAATCTACAGAAATTCCAACATTAAAATCTTCCATTAATTCTTAATGCATACAGGGTACTGAAGCACCTACACGTTCCAACAGTGTGTAACTAGCTATGTAAGCTAGCATATTATTCCCCATTAATTGTTTGTTCCTCTGAAAGATAATCTGCCATTATTATCCTATTGAATCTCAGAAGACAGATGCAACGACCTTGCCTTTTTCAATTAATACAATTCATAGCCAGCCTGATGAATCACAGTCGTGGAAGGATCCAATGTGTGAACAGGTACTTTTTTCTTTCTGAAACAAAACATCTTTAAGTCACCTTTTCTAGCTTCTTTGATTTGATTGCATGTCATAATTTAGTTATGCTTATATTGTTTGGATTGAAATTTTGACTGTTGTTAGCATCAATGGAGCCATGTTTCATCTATCATTATATAACTTGCATGAAAGTTTTCAGGATCTGCTTGAAAATGAGCAATAAGTTGCTTTGAAATTTTGAATCAAAGATGTTTCTGTTCAGGTGTAAGAAGGCTAGGGGATTCATCATGCAGACACCTTTGTCATACCTAATGCATTTGACAAATGTTTTGCACCCGTTTGTTTGAGAATGTCTGTATCCTCTGCTATTTCTCTAGCAGTTACTCATTATTCACCATGTGATGAAGTTTAATTTTGTTTTTGGAGTGATTGCTGTTGTGACATCCACTCCACTGTTTAAATGGTGGTTATGCCATGTTTAAATTCAGATAGCCAATTTTTGACTGTTGCACTTGAGGAAGATTCTCCTAATGAATTCTACCAACTTTAACATGTTTTCACCTTTGCTCAATAACTCCTTTTTTGTAGTTATTTTATTACAGCTTTACGTTAATTTTTTTCCCATTTATGCAGACTCAAACTTCAATAAATTACTACTAATACAAAAAGAAAAAAAAAAAAAAAAAAAAAAGAGAGAGGGAAAAAAAAAAAAAAAAAAAAAAAAAGTAATGGTAATAGTAGCATGTGATGCAAGAAAGCAAGCATATGAGCTTATGTAGCACCAGACAAAAAAAAAAAAAAAAAAAAAAAATCACACAACCATTCCCTATAAACGCTTGTCCAGTTCCTCCTTTAATTTATTTAAGCTATCAACTTCCACAACAAATGGAAGTTTGTTCCAGCAATTAACCACCCGCTGGCTAAAGACAAATTTCCACACATCTACTCTACAACTGTCTTTCCTCAATATGAATTTATGCCCCCTTAGAAGAATCCCATCAGAATTCAGCATGCTCAACCCCATTCAAGGCCTTATACCTCAATCAGATCACCTTGCAGGTGCCTAATCTCCAGCCGCTGCAATTTGCAGAACTTAAGCCTCTCTTGGTAAGAGGATCCTGCCATTCCCCTCACCTATCTTGTTGCCCTTCTCTGTACACACTCGAGCAAATCTACATCCTTCCTAAAATGAGGCCTCCAGACATGTACGCAGTACTCAAGGGGTGGCCTAACCTGAAAGGAGGTGATTATCCCTTTGTATACAAAGGGATAATCACTTCCTTTTCCCTGATAGCAAAATTCCTGTATATCATTGACAAAACCCCATGACCTGCTCTTGCAGCCTGTCTGCACAATTACTCGCAGGTCTTTTTCATTTTCTACCACCTTAAGTGTAGTACCACACAGTTGGTACATTTCTCCGGGGTTACTTCTACCCATATGCAGTACTTTGCATTTGTCAAGGTTAAACTTCAGTTGCCACTTCTTAGCCCATCTGCCCAAATTATTTAGATCCTGTTGCAGTAGCACACTGCCATTACTGTCATTAACAACCCTGCCAACCTTTGTATCATCTGCAAACTTCAACGCTAAGCCTGATATACCTTCTTCATCAATATCACTGATAAATATACAAAACAACAGTGGGCCCCAACACCGAACCATGTGGAATGCCACTAATAACATTAGTGAAGTTCCACAGGGATTTAAAATGATTCAAATTATTGAAAAAAAATATATGCACCAAAAGTATACCTTCCTTTTATCAGAAGCTGGAAATTTATCAAAAAAAGACATATACTTATCTAAATAGTAGTAATAGTATTTGCCATATACTGCAAGAAAGTCACAGGATTTTGCTGCACTGAAAAAAAATAAAATAATAAAATAAATAAATAAATAAATAAAACACAAAGTAGGTAAGAAATTGCAAATTATTTGCTTCCCTCCTTTCATAGGTAATTATCCAATTGACCCCCACTCCACTGTTGCACCAATCTGAAGAACATCCATTAACCTCTCATGAGGGACCTAGTCAAATGCTTTGCTAAAATCCATATGAACTATGCTGAAATTGTTCCCTTAATCCAGCTCATTAGTACCTGTGTCAAAATGGTCTACTAAGTTAGTTATGCATTATTTACTTAACAAGCCATGTTGTGTGTCCATAATGCCATATCTATCTAAATATCTCTGGATTGCACTCTTAATCATTGCCTCTAAGATTTTATCTACCACTGAAGTCAGACTAACCAGTCTGTAGTTACCAACTTTACTCTTAGAACTGCTTTTATGTACTAGCACTTATCCAATCCAAAGGAACCTCCCCTGAGTCCAAAGATTACCTTATAATTAACCCCAATGTTTCAACACACTTCCTCGTATTCACCTTCAAAACTACAGAGTATATACCAACTCCTAAAGCCTTACTTGCCTTTATGCTCAAAGGTTTTTCAAATAAACAATCTGTAATTATAACATCACTAATTTCATATGGCTCAGCCTCATTCGCACAGCCTCTTCTCAGAACGAAGGGTCTTTTGTCAGTAAAGACTGATGCAAAGTACCCATTCAATTCATCTGCAACATCAGCTGGATTATCTAAGACTATCCCACACCCAGTGCACAAAGATCCAATCTGATTAGCTTTCTGCTTTGTTGTATTCACATACTGAAAAATTCCTTATCCCATTCTTTGCTTCCTTAGCCAATGTTTTTATTATGCAGCCTTGGCCTGCCAACCTTACTTGTGGTACTATTAAAGATCAACCTGTACCTGTTGTAGGCTTCAGTACTGCAACCATACATCAATATTGAAAACTGTTAGTTGATGACAGATGAAGGATAAAAGACTAGAAACATATAATCAAAGCATATATTACATTACGTGAAAATTATTTTTTTAAATGTTATTCATACTCTATTTAATGAGACAGTTTCCTAAATATTGCACAACACATGTACTTTTACAAAAAGCCAAGAGATACTGAATGATACCTATTGAGAAATGTCAGTTTAGCTTATTTTACTTGTCAAGCTAATAACTTTGACAGTCAAATTTAAGTTGTCATTTTAATTAATAATCAAAATTTAAGATTTTGGCACTGTTTTAATTTTGGTGCAACTGTGGTCCACATGTAATTCCAGTCCATAAATGCTACTTACTGCATAAGCTCACTAAATGTAGCAAACTGCATTTAGAATTTTTTTTTTTTTTTTAATTAATACTTTGGGTTTTAAATTTGAATTAAAAAATTTACTGTAATTTACAGTTCAATAATAAAAACTACAATAAAATAATAAATATTGAAGTAATATTTAAAATTTGTTATTACGTACAATTATTTATTAAAATAATGTATACTGTAGAGTTCTTGAAAATCTTCATAAATGTAAGTGGATTCTGTGACCTAGAAGAGGCAGATGGACAAGTACAGTCATATAAAAGTCAAAAATCAAATTTTAACTTGGAAATTACTTTCTCAGAAAATCAGTATTAAAATCTCACTGAATGAAAGGCTTCCACATTTGCTATTTTTTACATTCCTCATATTTATTGTACAAAAGCAAGCAGTTCCACAATGTTATATGATCATGTATGTACTAATGGTTTTTGTTCCATTGTGTCATAGCACAGGAAACTACTTATGAAAGTAAGTCAATCTAACAGCAACTGCTTTAATTAGTATTACAATTTTAAATTCTTTTGTAAATAAAACCTAAACAAAAACAAGATGCATGCAACAGATGAACTTATTTTAATACAATATAACAAAGGATGTCATTTCACAAATATGGCAAACAAAAAAGGAACCAAAAACAATAGAATTTACATTATAAACTTACACATAAGAACAATATAATAAATAAGCAAAACATATGTACAAAATTATTTTAATTATGAGCTCTGACCAAAGGCACACAAAAAAAAAAAATAATAATAATACCTAGTCAAAAAGCCTCAAATTGAAAATCTTAATCTCAAGCTTGCACAAAAGGGGAAATACTAATGTTTCAACGTAGTAAACAGAAAAATAAGAATGATAATTAAAGAATTAAGATAGTCTAGCCTCAGTAAAAATTAATGAAGAAAATGAGATCAGCTTACACAGATCACAAGTCAAATCCAAAGTGTAATGTTCAGTTCTATTGTCGTTGGATGATTTTCATTTGCTGAATTTAGTATAAGAATTTAATAAATTTGATAAACTTAATCCATTTCATTATTTATATCACTAATTTTACAGCTCAATTCTCAAAAATATAGATGAGATTACATGCATGTGTAATTATCTTTTCACTTAAAAAGACAGCCTGATTTATAGCTACTGTGGATATTCTTATTTCACATGCAAACCAAAATTTTTTATATCTGTTACACATTCAAATTGAACTATACATATACACATGAAAGTGTGTATGCATATATATATATATATATATATATATATACACATACACACACACTTTAAAAGATAATTATAAAACTGCAGGTGTAATAATTCATAACCAAAAATGTATAATACTGTATAGGCCCATGTCTGCATATTTTATAATCTATTAAGTTAGAAAAATATACATTTTCAAATGCCAAAAGTTTTTCAAATTGTCAGTTATTCTCAATTATATTGCATTAGTGGAGATAGCTAGTTTTGGTTACTTCAAAATTATTATTACTGTAACAAGACAGTATATTTTGTTACTGTTGGTGACAATCTCTGATGATGAGGTGGGACTTTCCTGAGAAAGAAATGGTTGTTAATGACTGAAGCAAGTAAACAAATTTTTAGAAAAATGGAAATATGATACATAAGCAGCATTATTTGTAATGCTTTTCTTTAGGTGGCAGTGCTGAATACCATCAGAAAGAATGTGATATCTGAAGTTCTCAGTTAAGAATATCAAATTAACTAACTGATGCATGATATCATAGAAAGTGAACTCCTCTCTCTCTCTGTGTCTCTGTCTCTCTCTCTCTCTCTCGCTATTTAATTCCTTTGTTCTAAAGATTTCACTATACTAAAATGAATAGTTGAAAAGTTAAAATTTCTACCAATCTTCAGAATAGTAAAATTGCTTATAGGTTTATGGATTAAATAAGGGCTTCCAGAGAATTCTGCTAAAAAAAAGGAAAGAAAAAAGTGAGAAATATATATATATATATATATATATATATATATTTTTAAATGCTGCATTAAATAATGACTTGTTTAATATGAATTATTCTGTTACTTTACTCTAAATTGTTGTTAGTAAGAATCAGCACTGCATAAAAAAATGGTTAAATAGTTATTTATTTAACCTTTATTTAATCAAGTGCTACTGAAGATGGAAGACCAGATTATGCAAATATGTATTTATTTTGGTCACATTACCAACTTTAGATGACAAAAAATATTAATATTACGAACAGCTCAGAGTATGTTATAAAGGCACAAAAGTAGTGTAGGCAGTAAACAAAATAACTTACAAAAATATCCTGCATTTTATTACTCATATGCTTTGACAAAGCAATGCAATGCTAACTTGCTTAACCACAGGAATTGCTTTAATGGGGCAGCATTTTTTTAAGAAACCCAGATGAAACATAACAAAGTTATTGTCACTACAGAATAATTTATCTACTGCAAAAATTTCACCACTCTTAGGAAATTGCATGATTATGTCATACTATTTTGTAGCTGTTTATAGCAGTAAATATAAATGAATTTACCTCAAAAATATAAGACAAAACTATTTACTACTGTAGATCTGCACAAATCTATTATAAAATTAATCCAATCTATTTAAATAGATTGAATTAATCAATCTAATTCATTATTAAATAACCAGATTGATTAATCTACCAAAAGAGCTAATTACAATTAAAAAAAAAAAGAAAGGGGAAAACTGTTTCAAAAGCCAAGATTTCCATTCCCAAGGCTTTGCAAAGTGAAAGCAATACAAACATGCTATTTCATTCAAGGATCTTCCCTCATTATTAATTTAAAATAACATGAGAACTTATATTTTAACCAAAGCACTGCAGCTATATGCACATTTAGAAGCATTTATTTTCATGAAGCAAAAGTTTTTACAATTTGAAAAATAAGTGCTTCACAAACAATAGGGCCTATATGGTATTATATGAACTATATTTTCACACACCCAAATACTTAGATAAGCTTTCTTATCATGAGATGCACCTCAAAAAAAAAAAAAAAAAAAATCAGGTCTTCTAGTTAATGACACTTCATATACCTGTAAATACTAAGCAGTGACAACAATATAATAGAAGTAAACCTGCACTGCAGAAACAGATGAGAATCTTCTTCCTCTGAGTACTAGTGAAATTTAACACGGCTAGTAATGATTATGAAAATCACACAGAAGACAATTTTGGTATGAATTTATGAATTACATTCAACTACAAGGACAACAAAATACAGTTATGCCCACTGTAGTTACATAAAATAGGTTTCTTCTAACTTATCTGAACATATCAAAAGTTTCATGAAAGGAAGCAGTAAACAAGTCCAATTTATATCCATCATTCGCAATGCTAGACTTATTTTAGTTTCAACTTCTGTTTAGAATGGCACCATTATCATATTATAATCTATATACAAATGAGTCTTTCATATAATAACAGCAGTTACTAAGTTTTTATAATATAGTAACTAAGTGGCATAATTTACAATAATCTCCCCCTCCCTCCCACAAAGAAACAAAATGAACCTTTAATATCAAAGAAGGAATTACTTCTGTTAAAGGATAAAGAGGAAAAATGTGATTTTTATATGGCTGGAAGAAGTGTCCATACATATATTAGTGCAATAATAAGACTACAGCAGCCATAACAGTATTCATTTATGCATTGCACTCGAGATTTAAGTAAATCTTCTCTAAGTCACATACCACACTTTCTGTGATTTTACATGTTTCATTTACAAACATCATAAAGTTCCTGCAAGATTTTATTTCTTCTTTAATGTATATCTGAAAGAGCCACGACATGCCAACACCATATCAGCGAAATATGCTGCTGCTTACCTTCTTCTACACAGCATAAATTGAGGAACTCCAGAATTATGTCCAATACAAAAACAACTGTATTAATCTCCCTACTATTACATGTCAATTTGTAATGTGTAATTACCTTCATTTCATACTGATGTATCAAGTAATGTGACATTTTACACAGATGGTCTCTGATATGTTCAAAGACCCTGCAGAAATTTAACAGTATATTACACGCTGTAAGGCCTACACTGGGTATTGCCAGGATCTTCAGCTTTCTGCATTTGTTAAGCAAGTGTCCATTAAACAGGAAACAACATACGGACAGTTTTGGGCACCACTGGTTCAACTTACATAAGAAATCTACAGTTGGCTGGAGGCATTTAAGCAGCAACCAATGAAGGAAAGTCATTCCAGTCATCCACTTTAGGTGCAGACTGTTGAGGAGATCGGTTTCCTTTTGAAGCTCCACGACCACCACCACGATTGCCACCCCTTCCACCAGTGCCACGCCCACCACGTCCACGGGTACGGCCACGGCGAGAATCTGTGAAATTTATTTGAATGTCAACAAGCTGTCGCTGTCGTCCTCTTCTGCCATACTCCTCATCCTAATATCAAAAGCATTTCAAAATATTATGAATATAAAAGAAATGTATAAGAATTTAAATATCTATTCTCTATTATTATAACCATTTATTAAAGACAAATAATATCAAAACTTAAAAACATATTACATGTAAATTTAAGAGAATATTCAACGTTTTGTTACACTTTAAAAAATGGGATGTTATTTTAAACTAATATCTCACAGTTATAGTGTTTATCTGCTTCTAATTTTTTTTTTTTTTTTTATAAATTGTTCAAATGGCATAAAAAATTTAGAAAATTATGTAGCTCAAGTACAAACAAAGTATATTTTGAATTCAAGTGAACTAAATGTTTGCACATAAGGTAATCCAATAAAAATAAAATATATCTAGCATGATAAAAGTTGTATCCCCCAACCATATTATTGCTGTATGAAGAAACTGAAAACAGTATTAATAAAAATAAATCAATGCAAAGAAGCCAAGCTTGTTCAGCATTAGTCTTAAAATAATAATACAACAACAAAATAAAAATCATCTGGTTCCATCCAAATACATGACCAATTCTTCCTTAAATTTACATAAGCTCTAACTTAGTTTTGTAAAATTTAGGTAGTAATTTATTCCACCGGTTAATAACCACTTGGCTGGAAGAAAATTTCTCTTGTATCCAGTCTACAACTATCCTTCCTTAATTTATATGCATTATACTTTAGTTGGTACCACCAGTAAAAGGGGAAAAAAAAAAAAAAAAAAACGGCATTGTTAATTCATTAGAGCCTTTCAACGCCTAAATGTCTCAGTCATCTCACCACCGAGAAGTCAGGTTTTGAGACTTTGAATACCACAAAACTGAAGTGCCTCTCTTTCTTTATTCCACTTTGTTGCACCTTTCCCAGGATATCCACATTCTTCCTGAAACAAGGATTCCAAACCAAATACATTACTCCAGATGCAGCCTAACTAAGGCATTATAAGTGGAATAATTACCTCTCTGTCACTACCAGCAAAATTCTTTTTCATTAGCAGTTGAACTTGAGTGACCTTGAATAGATGTCATCAATTACAGAAGCAATGAACCCATGACTTATAGGAAAATTTCCTGAAGTTACAGAAACTGGCACATGAGAGATATACATACACTCTGTGACAATGAAATTGCAGCACCCTAAAAGAACAGGAATACAGAGAGGTTACTTGGGCCTGTTGTAGACAAGTGGTCATGAGTGAGTGCAGTAGCACACTCTCTTTGAGTGGGCTGTGGTTCAGGTCCAAGTGATTGCTAAATACAATAAATGATTGTATTCATGATTTATTGTAAACTCCTCTGACCTAGTATTTGTGCTGTGTATAAACAACTGTTTTTTTTTTTTTTTTTTTTTTTTTTAATGATAGCTACAGAATGAAGGAATACATGATAAAAGTTGCAGATGCTAATCTGTGCGTGTAAACACATTTAATGACACAAAATGACACTTACAATGGAAAGATCAATACAATCTAAATTCAACCACAGTTGCAGATACACTGAGCTAAGCATCTCAGCACTGAGTCGTACAGGTGTCAAATAGCCACCTGCAATATTTCCCACCAAGCTTCTTGCACCTAGTCTCACAGAACATCAGTGATCTGTGGCTGCAGATGGCTCTGAAGATGGCATTCAATCATTGCCCAAATGTGCTCGATGGAGGAGAAATCTGATTGGCCAAGACAGTAACATCCACACCACAAAGACACTCATTTTCCATAAAAAAAAAATAAATAAAAAAAAAAGGCATTAGGCACCCCAGTAAGAAAGGAGACAGCAATGAGTACTACAATCTGGGTGACATAGCAGAAAGCAGTGAGACTGCTGTTGATGAACACCAAAGATGACCATCAAAACTGACTGCTCCCCACACCACAGCACTAGCAGGGTGTGCAGTATGGCATTCAATAATGGCTCTAGAATCACTCCATTCACCATGTCATCACCACACATCTGTGGTGTTAATCATCAGGCCCCAAACAGAAGTGAGATTCATTGCTGAAGCACTTGATGCCATTCTGTATTTCAGATAGCCTGCACACCACACCATTCAAGAAAAGGTTGACAACAGGCAGCAGTAAGGGGTAATCTACGTAATGGCCAGTATGCACAGGAGCCCCTTTTGCCATTCAGAGTGCAATGGTTCAACAGGTGATGGGGTGGGTGCCAGCTGATGTTACATCAGCTGGCAACCACCTACAATCGTAGGATGGTAGCCAATATGGCTATATCTGCATGTAAACCTGTTGATGGTTAAGATGATCCTCCTGTTCTGTAGCTTCCATCATGCTCCACTATTCATTCAACAGGCAGTTGTTGTACATTCCCATGGTCCCTGCTGCCAACATCTGTGCACTGTGGCATTCTCATGGCCAACACATTCTGCTGCACAATGAAGCAACCATCCATCCTCTTGAAGGCTGATAATCTGCCCTCTGTCAAAGTCACTGAGTTGCTGATATTGGTGTGAAATTGGACACTTCGGCATTCTCTACAATCTCCTTGCACTCTGAAGTCGGATCCTATAAGATAGAAGCCTGTTAACTGCATCAGAATTAGAATGAGCAGCAGCCTGGAAAGCAAGGTAATGGAGATTTCCAGAACTGCTGGGAGTCATAGTGGAACAAGTAAATGCATAGGCTGTGTTAGGGTAACTAAGAGTAGGAATGGGTGCATGTATACTTGCATGTACACCAATGCTAGGAGTATAGTTAATAAATTTGATGAGCTTGAAGTGCTAGTCAAGACATCAAAGGCAGATACTGTTGGGATATCGGAGATGTGGTATCACACAGCTATAAGCATTGCAGAATTGGAATTTGAGGAATACAATGTATATTGAAAGGATACACAGGACAGGAAGGGAGTGGGCGTTATGCTGTTAATTAATAAACACATAAAATCTAAGGAAGTGTATCCAATTGATGTTGGTGGACAATGCAATGTTGAGTCTGTTTGGTGTGAAATAAGCACTGGGAAAGGGAAAATGACAGTAGGTATTGTTATAGGCCTAATGAATCTGATGAGTATAATGAGCAATTGTGCGAGGGAAATAAACTGGGCCAGTAAATCAGAATGTCTTATAATGGGGGATTTTAACTTTCCAGATATTGACTGGAACTTCTGGTTTGGTCACTCACACACTAGCAAGACTTTTGTGGATTTATTGGATGACTGTTTTCTACAGCAATCAGAGGGAGTAATACTCTTGATCTGATTATCAGCAGTGATTATTCATACATTAAGAATTTACAGATAAAGGAACCACTGGGTGATAGTGATCACAATGTATTGATGTGGGAATTACTTAAAGATGTAACTACCATCAAGGCTAAAGGGAAGGGCTTTTGCTTTCGTAAAGGTGACTACAGAGGTCTCAGAGAGTTTTTAAATTCTGTAGAGTGGGATCAACTGATGATGATACCAATGTTGAATTCTAAATGGGAAGCCTTCAGGGACTTAATTTTGGAGGCTACTAGGCTTTTCATTCCAACTAAGAAATACTGTTCAAGGTTTATTAGGCCTAAATGGATGTCAGATGAATTAATGACGCTCGTAGCGGAGAAGAAGAATGTATGGGATAAATATAAAGTGTCATGTAACACAGAAGCCTATTGTAGGTATAAACTAGTCTGTAATCAAGTCACAAAGGAGGTTAGGCAGGCGAAGGGAGATTACGAGAAATATTTGGCAAAGGATGCAAAAAAAAAAAAAAAAACAGCAAAGAGTTATTTACTTATGTAAACTCTAGAAGGAAAGGGATGAATCAGATTGGACCACTTATCACAGACGGGTTGACTACTGATGATCATGCTCAGGTAGCTGATAAACTGAATGAGTATTTTGCATCTATATTCACACATAAGGAGTTATTCAATGAGGGGAGTGTCAGAAGTTTATCAAACACTAACAGGAAGCTAAGTGATTTTGTAATAACTGACAGCAAAGTGGAGGAGGAATTGTTGAAACCATAAGGAAGGCACCTGGGTTGGACGGGATCTATCCAGTTATATTAAAGGAGGCAGCATAGGAAGTAAGCAAACCATTAACCATAATTATGAAAGCTTCCTTGGACTCAGGGGAAGTCCCCATGGACTGGAGGTGTGCAAATGTACAACAAATTCATAAAGGGGGTTCAAAAGGTGACACACAAGTAACTACAGACCTGTTAGTTTAACTTGTGTTCCGGGGAAAATAATGGAATCAATGGTTAAAGAAGCATTGCAGGATCACCTACACAAGACCTCCCTTTAACAAACCCATGCTGTGTCTTCATGGTTAAGACACAGCACGGGTTTGTTAAAGAGAGGTCTTGTCTGACCAGTTTGACTGGATACTATGATGTAGTCACAAAGGAACTGAATGCCAAAAATAATTTTGATATCATATACTTGGATTTCAGGAAAGCTTTTGATGCTGTTGCACATGGAAGACTGCTGTACAAATTGGAGAGGTATGGCATTAAGGATAAGTTGCTATAATGGCTAAAGGGATGGTTGAGTGGGAGACGACAGAGAGTGGTAATCAATGAACACTGCTCTTTGTGGACAAATGTTATTAGTGGAGTTCCCCAGGGTTTCCAGATGGGCTGAGAAGTGGCAACTGAAGTTTAACATTGACAAATGCAAAGTACTGCATATGGGTAGCAATAACCGAAGAGAAACGTACCAACTGTGTGGTACTACACTCAGGGAAGTGGAAAGTGAAAAAGACCTGGGGGTAACTGTGCAGTTAAATATGAAGTTCGTTGAGCAGTGCAGGCGGGCTGCCAGGGCAGGTCACGGAGTCTTTCTTCTCAGTTTTGGAATTGCTACAGGGTTCATTCCATCATATTTTCAGGTGTGAGTGGGTTTTCATAGACAAGTCTGTAGCTGCCATTATTTGCTGAATGATGTAGTTTACTGTAGAGTCAATGGTGAGAGATGCAATGTTCTGAATATTTAAATGTACCAGATTTTGATATTTCATCCAGTTAATTTTTTCAAATTTCCAGACTGTTTTTATTTCAGTTTGAGGAGGAGAGTTAGTGGAAAATATGCATATTACTGGAAAGTGGTCACTGTTACGAGGGTCATCAGTAACTTTCCAGTGAATAAGTGAACAAGTTTAGAGAGCATATTGAAAGGTCAATTGCAGAACCTTGGGGAGAGATGCATGTATGTGACTGCATCTCTGGACTGGCAATAGACAAAAAATCGACATCCTGTACGCAATTGTGCTTTTCGGGGAACTTTTCAATTAATTGACTTTTCTTATCAAGGTGGAAGAAATTCCATAGGGGTGATGCCCATTCCAATCAACCAAGATACAAAAAGGGGTGGTAGCTGAGTGACTAAGTCATTCAAATCGGCAGCAGTGTATGAATGATTGGGTGAAAGGTATAAAGAAACAACTGTTATTGTTATTCGGGTCATAACTTGAGCAGCAACTGTTTCTAAAGGTGCTTGTTGAGGAATAGGTCTAAAGGGTGTTCTGGAGTGTATTAGTAATGCTACTCCTCCATGAGCTATATTAAAGTCATCCCTATCTTTTCTATACTTTATGTAATATTGTACACTCACAGATATTTGAGGGCTTGGATTTATCTACTGTAGACAAAAAACAGTAGGCTTATATTCACTAATTAGATCATATATATCGTCTAAGTTTGCTCACATTATTGGGGATTATCAGGCATGTCTGTTTGCTTACAGGATGTTGTTTGTCTATTGCCAGTCCATTCTGTTTTTTGCCCTTTTGGGAATATTGGTCTTCTGGTGTCCATGTCCTGTATGTGAATTTTAAGAAGTGGTTCATCTTCATGTGATTTTCCATCTATGTCCATGGTATCAGTACTGGATTTTTGATTGTCTCTTTCAGAGCTTATTTGCTTTACTGGCTGCTGTACAGTGTTTTTATCTGGTGATATTGTTAGTGATGTATTTACCGAGTGAGCTATATCCTGTTGGGTAGGCTGTTCTTTAAGTGGAGAGGACTTCAGGTGAGGAGCTGAGTTCTAGAATCTTCACTACGATCTGGGGGGATGTATACCAGATAGCAATGAATTTGATGAATAGTGCTCCTCACGTTTTTTCTAATAAACAAGCAGCTGTATTTCAGTATTGCTAATTTCATCATGATTAGCCTCACTTGTACAGCACATCCTCAATATGAAAGGTCATTCACCTGTAAAGATCAAGGAAGTACCTGTTCATCAGCAACATCAGCTGAGTTAACTACGACTTTTCCACATCCTTTATGCAAACATCCAATCTCATTTGTTTCTTCTTTGTAGTTACATACATGAAAAATTCCTTGTCCTCTGATCTCTTAGTGATTTCTAATATTTTGCCTTTGCCAACCTCACCTTCATACACTTCAGTATTTTTCATAGCTTTGTAACTGTCCAGTATTTGCCAACTTGGCAATGGTAAATTTGGCGAAAAAAATTATTTTGTAAAGAAAATTATATACATGTTTTCATTTAGGGTTATTATAAATTTATTAATGGAAATTTGTTAAATCAAATATATTAGTGCAATATGTTATTTATTAAGAACACATGTTTATTATTAGAAGAGAATTTATTACGTAGTTCAGTATATATCTTTGAATTTTTTAAATAATCCTGGAAAATAAACTATAAAACCACAAATTCTTTACTTTTTTTTATCCGTGGTAGTAGTAGTAGTAGTACAAGAAAGCAAATGTATGAGCTTATGCAGCATCGGCCAAAAAAAAAAAAAATGACACCATTCCCTCCAAATGACTGTCCAGTTCCTCCTTAAATTTATTCACCCTATCAACTTCCACGACAGATGGAAGTTTGTTCCAGCAATTAACCACCCGCTGGCTAAAGGCAAATTTCCGCACATCTATTCTACATCTGTCTTTTCTTAATTTGAATTTATGCCCCCTTAGTTCGTAATCTGAACAAGTGGAAGGATCCCATTAGAATTCAGCATGCTCAACTCATTCAAGGCTTTGTTTGTTTGTTATTTGGTTTTTAGGAGCATTAGCAACTAAGGCCATATTGCTCCGGGATATGCAGTGGTCAGAGAATGACCTTTCCGCATCCTCCTTATTTGGTGGTGACGGGCTCGAACCCCGGTCTAATCAAGAAGCGTGTGCTACGCACTGCTGCTCCTTCCCACCTGGCTATGGAGGCGCCCTCATTCAAGGCCTTATACATTTCAATCAGATCACCGAGCAGGTGCCTAGTCTCCAGCCTTAAGTTCTGCAAATTAAGTTCTGCAATTTGCAGAACTTAAGCCTCTCTTGGTAAGAGGATCCCTTCATTCCCCTTCTCTGTACACGCTCAAGTAAATCTACATCCTTCCTAAAATGAGGCCTCCAGACCTGTACACAGTACTCAAGGCGTGGCCTGACCATTGCCTTATACAGAGGGACAATCACCTCCTTCTCCCTGCTAGCAAAATTCCTATATATCATTGACAAAACCCCATGACCTGCCCTGGCAGCCTGTCTGCATTGCTCAGAAAACTTCATATCTGACTGCACAATTACTCCCAGGTCTTTTTCATTTTCTACAACCTTAAGTGTATTACCACACAGTTGGTACGTTTCTCTGGGGTTACTTCTACCCATATGCAGTACTTTGCATTTGTCAAGGTTAAACTTCAGTTGCCACTTCTTAGCCCATCTGCCCAAATTATCTAGATCCTGTTGCAGTAGCACACTGCCATTACTGTCATTAACAACCCTGCCAACCTTTGTATCATCTGCAAACTTCGACATTAAGCCTGATATACCTTCATCAATATCATTGATAAATATACAAAACGACAGTGGACCTGACACCGAACCCTGTGGGACACCATTAATAACATTAGTCCACGAAGAGCAACACCCATTGATTACCACCCTCTGTCTTCTCCCACTTAACCATCCTTTTATCCATTGTAGCAACTTACCCTTAATACCATTCTGCTCCAATTTGTACAATAGTCTTCCATGCGCAACAGTGTCAAAAGCTTTCCTGAAATCCAAATATATGATATCAAAATTATTTTTTGCATCCAGTTCCTTTGTAACCACATCATAATATCCTATCAAATTTGTCAGACAAGACTTTCCCTTAACAAACCCATGCTGTGTCTGAATTATTGCTGCAGTCTTGTCTAGATGATCCTGCAATGCATCTTTAACCAGTGATTCCATTATTTTACCCGGAACAGAAGTTAAACTAACTGGTCAGTAATTACTCGTGTCACCCTTCGATCACCCTTTGTGAATTGGGGATACATTTGCACATCTCCAGTCAGTGGGAACCTCCCCTGAGTCCAAGGATGCTCTCATAATTATGGCTAAGGGTTTGCTTAGTTGCTTTGCCGCCTCCTTTAATATAACTAGATAGATCCCATCCACCCCAGGTGCTTTTCTTATGTTTAACTTCGACAATTTCTCCTCCACTTTGCTTTCAGTTATTACAAAATCATTTTAAGTATCCTGCTACAATTTGATAACCTTCTGCCATTTTCAAACCTTAATAATTCCTCATGTGTGAATATAGATGCAAAATACTCATTCAGCTTGTTTGCTATCTGAGCAAGATCATCAAGAGTCGAACCATCGATGTCAAGTGGACCAATCAGATTCATTCCCTTCCTTTTAGAGTTTATATAAGTAAAGAAATCCTTGCTGTTTTTCTTAGCATCTTTTGCCAAGGATTTCTCGTAATCTGCCTTCGCCTGCCTAACCTCCTTTGTGACCTGATTACAGACTAGCTTATATCTGCCATAGGCTTCCGAGTCGCTTGATAATTTATATGCATCCCATGCATTTTTCTTCTCTGTTACAAGTCTCATTAGCTCATTAGATAATCATTTAGGCCTAAACCTTGAACAATATTTCTTAATAGGTATGAAACTTTTAGTAGCATCCACGATTAATTCCTTGAATGCTTGCCACTTAGAATTTACTGTTGGTAACATCGTTAGTTGATCCCACGTTACAGAATTTAAAAACTGTCAGAGACCACTGTACTCGCTTTTACGGAAGCAAAAACCCTTTCCTTTACCCCTTTAGTGTAGTTGTAGGATATACCACAAAGATATTCTATAATATTTTGCTGATTACAGCTATTGATCTTATTTAAAATTCTGAAGTCAGCTTCTTCATAGCTTGTTTGTTTGTTTACATGGAAATTCATGGCCTGCAATATTTATTTCGTAATCTGTATCATGAGTTTTTTGAATTTTCCTTAACTTATCTATAAAAATTAACAAAGTAGGGTGAGCAATACTACTACCAAAGTCTAACTGTAGTTTGCGATGGCAAGCTTCTGCAAAATTGTTTGTTCTATCGCTTTCACTTAATTTTTGTTGGTATATGGACCAAATATTAGAGGGAAACGTTGGTTCGGCTCTTGTACCATTGTTTCTGAGATGTCCTATATACGTATTGGTAAATCATTCTAAAATTGGTTCAAACTCTTCTGGTAAACAATTTTCTAGACTGGTAATTGCATGAATAATGTCTTCTTGGGGAACAAATGCAAGAAATGTGACCATTTTTGAATGCAATGCAAAGTCGATATCTGTATTGTATCTTCCTAGAAGATGGCATGACGTTAAGCGTTTCCAAATATTTTTTTAATTAAGTGAAATAAGCAATCGTTAATGTTTATTTCTGGAAACACTGCATGAGTAGCTTGATGGACTGCAAGTTTGTAATCCACATTTATGCTCTCTGGATTCAGTTAAGGCCAAAGTTTCATGTATTATGTTAAATAATTTTATATATGTTTTAGCTCTTTTATTGGGCAACAAACAAAACAATACAGGAAAAACTGCACCTCTATCTTTTCTGATTAGTATGATGAAAATTTGAGAAAAAAGAGAAAGCAAAAAAGTGGTCCGTCCACAAATAATTTCTTCATATGTCCACTCCACGTTGAGTGATATTCCCTACCAAATACCAGGTTGCGTTGCGGGTTGGACTGGTCTCTTCTGGAATCTGAGAAGAAAACGCTCAAAATTTGTCGGAGTGTACTCATAATGGGAATACTCTTTAGATATAATTATTGCCTCGTGTGATTCTGGCATGGCCAGTGCTCTTTAAGTTTAGATTCTCCTCCTTTGTATCTTTCTGCACATAACATTACTATTTGAAAGAATACCTGCACTGCAGCAGGAACATCTTCAATGACTTTTGCCCTTATTTGTGCTGGGCTTTCCATGGTTGTGTCTGCAAGATGTTTCACGGCTGGATTTACTTTTTGGAGTATAACATTTGCTGCATTTCCTAAGCTACTAGATGTATGTTCATTTCATAGAGAATGAAAATAATCATCCTCTATGTTCGTCCATATTCGACCTTTACATCCTTTGGGCTTATTTTCACAGTGCCAGAATTGAATTGAACATTCCTTATTAACTTTATCTTTAGTATAAAGATACCCATCCCAAGAGTATTTTTCATTGGCTCTTTGCCTCAAAATATTAGAGTTAATCATTAATATGGACTAAAAAAAAAAAAAAAAAAAAAAAAAAAGTAAATCACTAATTAATAAATAAGTAGCATACGTCCATATTAACATAAACATTAAAAATGTGTAACATTAAATAATTATTTTATGTACAACAATGTGTCTAATGTTATTGTAGTTCAATAAATAAACAAATTTTAAAGTTACTTACATTTCACTTTTTCAACCATAAACACTCACTTCAAACAACGAAAATGAAGTGAAAACTACAGAAAATTGCTAAAGCTTATAACAATCCCCTGCTTGAGTAACAGTAGTGTTTCTAAGAACAATATATAAAATTCTTGTTATATCCGATATTAGCTTCTTTGAAAGAATAACAGAGAACAGGATTGTTTACTTGGAAGTGTTTATAGTTGGGAATTTCTCTCTCTCAGTCATATTTTTTTTCAGTTAAAAATTTAATGAAAGACTGGGATTTAATATATCTCATCAACTTTGTGAGTATAAATAGTTAATAAACTTTTTTAAGACATACTGTCCTTCAGTGGAGATGTAATTTATGTCCACCAGTAACTTAGTCGAGTATACAAAGCAATATTAATAATGTTACCGGGCTGTTTACGTATTAATAAACGGCCCGATGTTTTCTTGCTAATATTAATAGCAAGAACATATTGATTATTCGTGAAATAAATTTAACAGAAATGTTTTTATTATAATTTTTGTTGCCGAGTTGACCATGTCTGACTTTAAAAATATTCCATAACTCTGTATTAATTCCTTCTCTGCTATCTGCCTAGCTGATAGCGGCCATGTAGCACCTTAAATTGTTTTTGTACCCTTTCTTGAAATTAAATCCTATGCCTTTACCTTTGACAACTGCAACATCTTCATCTTCCAACTAAGGACTATATGATCATCCTGCTAACAGTATCTTAATTAAGCCCAAGGATATAACAACTAGTCTGGGGGGAGTTGTCAGACATACCTTAATTTCAGTATTTTCTATAATATGCAGATGCAAATAATAATTATCTATTTTATTAATATTTTGGGGCAGAAAGCCTCAAACTATGACACTGGTTAGTGCATGTGCTTCATTACCACATAGTTGAATTATATAGACAAACTGAAATTTGTACATCAGCATCATTATTATAACATCTCATATTGTGAAATCCCTTACAAGTTGCCCCCCCCCCCCCCCGTTATACTTCAAATAAGTAACACTTCCCATTAGAGAAGTCTCCTGTTACTTATTTTCAGTTAAGTATCACACTCAGGGTTGCAGCAGGTCACTAGATACTTGGATCTTTAATGATGGCCAAATTTTATTTATCTCTAAAGCAACCACTCACTTCCTCAATGATTCCATTTCATCTGGCAATGCACTAGGTTTTGGTTTTAGATTGGTATGCTCCTTACATCTAGATAAAGACAATCACCAGATGAACTAGGATTGCTTAGTTTAACTGATGACTTAGGCAACAAGATTAATCTTGGAACATATGCTGCAGGCTGTACAAGTGATAAACTCGACGTACAGAGGAACTGCCAACAGCCATTCCCATCTGAGCTATGATATCCTTAGACAAAGTTTTTCATTTTTTTTTTCAATGAAAACCTCAAACAAGAGAGGTATTAGCACTTATAGTACTTCGTACCATGCATGGGTTGAAGGTTGAGAATATAAAAGAATATATTTGTTGACATCAGACTTGAACTTCTGTAGATTGTACTTTTCAGGAAATAAATATAAGGAAGGTTGTTCCAGAAAATAGAAGTTGATGAATAACTGAGGAAGAAGAAAAGTTGATCCTGTGAGTTTGAAGTTGGACAGCAAATGGATGTTGAAACAATGCCAATGAAAGTATCTATAGAAAAGGTATGCAGCAGAAACAGAACCTGTATAAGACAGAGAGTTTAGAGACTCTGTTAGAGATGAGTCATTAATTAACCTAACTGCTCTCTTTTGAATGGAATCTAGAAGCCTGAGAAAGGTTTTGGGGGACTGCCCCAGATGTGGGAACAATATTCCATGATAGGGTGGATTTGCAGTTTGTACAGAGTGAACAGCTGTTTGGAAGAAAAGATAACGCCGAGGGTGAAAGAGAAATCCCAATTTTTTGGATGCAGATGAAGCAATGTTTGTGATGTGCTTATGCCAACAGAGATAAGTCACTATAATTCCCAATAGAAATATGATCTTGCCTAAAAATAAAGAGTGTTATCGAAGATAAGTATAGGAGCAGAATAATTTTTGTGAGATATTACCTGTAGATCAGCATTTAAGGAATTGGTAGTGGATATTCAAGAAGTTGAAGCTGTTTAGGCAGGACAAGATTTCTCAAAATGGAAGGTGGAATACAATGTGCTATCATCAGCAAAACTATGGATAGGATTTTTAGTTAATGGAAGGTCATTAATATACAAGAGGAAAAGAGTGGGAGAAAGAATTGAACCTTGGGAAACACCAGCATTAGTGCAAAAGTTTCAAGACAAAAAGCCATCTGTTATCACCCAGTGAGCAGTTATAGAGAAAACTGGATTCTAATTACAAAAAACAGTTGACAAACCAGAAGATGGAGGCTTATTTAAAAGACCTTTATGCCAAACACAATCAAAGGCCTATGAAATGTCAAAAGCAACTGCTTGAGTTACACCAAACTTTTCCAGTGAATTTGTCCATAGATGGGCGACATAAGCCAAAATATCACCAGTGGATCGACACTGATGGAATCTATACTGGTCATCACTGATCACATGGAAGGTTTCTAGATAGTTTAAGAGTTCGTGGTTAACTGATTTCTCCATTACTTTAGAAAGAGTAGAAGTAATTACAATGGGACGACAATTGGATGGGAGGGATTTTTCACCCTTTTTAGGAACTGGCTGGATATGAGCAAATTTCCAAGCAGAAGGAAAAACACCTTTGAAATATGAAAGTGAAAAACTACACAGAACAGGAGTAAGTTCAGGAGCACATATTTTGAGAACAAGTGGAGAAATACCATCAGAACCTGGAGCATTCTTAGCATGAGGACTGATCAAAATCCTTCTAAAGGAACACCACAGGAGGCAGTAAATGCAGTGTACTGGAAATGGTGGTGGTAGACAGTTTACCAAGATCCTCAATACACAAGCTGGAAGAAAAATAGGTTGCTAGCAGGTCACCTTTATCATTGGCTGAAGTGGCAATAGACCCATCAGGTTTTGACAGAGGTGGGCAAAAGCTTTGGCAAGAGACCAGAATGACCAGCTATCATCTGGACAAGAAGCAAGTTTGCCACCCTTAGCCTGTTCGAAATCTAGTTTGAACTGATTAATAACTGCTTCAATCATTACAAGCATTGGTGTAGGCAGAAAATGAATCCTGGAGTTTTGGAAAAAAGCCAATTAAGATATGAAACATCCTTCTCTTGAACAGCCTTAGCATCTTTATTGAAAAACCAAGGTTTAGATAAAAGACGAGATTTTAAGATTGAGTATGATATAAAGGATTTCATCCCTACAAGAATAATTTCACCCACACGATCTGAGCAAATGTTGACAAAACTAGATTAAAAACAATAATCAGACCAAGGAAAAAAAGAAAAGAAATCTTGCAGATCATTCCATTTTCCATTCTTGTAATGCCAAACAACATGAGGTTGAGAATGGCCATGAGAGAGAGGCTCCATTGGAGAAGTGATCTTCAGCAAGTTACAATCTAAGGTCCTCATGACAGAGGACCTTAGATTGTAAGGTCCCCTGTCATGTGGACCTTAGACCCCAGTATTGCCTAGAGGACCACTCACCTCAACCAGGTACTTAGAAAGGTTGTTTGTGAAAAAAAAAAAAAAAAAAAAGATTAAGTGTGTTGGCCGTGTGGTTAGGATTGTCTGGTATTCTGGTAGCTAAATGAACAATCTGTGTGAGGATCTTAGTAATTGCAAAAGCCTTACTTCTTGACCAGCTGGGTCCATATTACTAAAAAATGGAAGCCAGTTAGAGTTGCGAACGTTAAAATCACCAGGGAAAATTACCTCACTGTTATGAACGTTGGACTGGAGAAAGTCAAGTTTCAAAGAGAAGTCAGAGTTTCAAGTGATTAGTGGAGTTGAGAGAAAGATAGAGGCAACAGATAAATTTGGTAGAGAGATTTTAAGCCAGAGAAGACTGAAAAGAGGTGATTCCAAATTACTAAATCTCTGACAGGGAATTTCAGAATGGACATATGCACAAGTACCACCTTTGAAGCAAATAGAATCATACACTGAATATTCCAGACAACTGAGGTGAGCAGTGGTTGAATCTACCAATAACTAGGATTCTGTCAGAAAAAGTATGAGATTTGGCAAGACAGTGGCAATGGACATCATTGAGATTAGAACTGAGACCACATATATTTGTGAAACAAAGTGTTTGGGAGGTTTAGACCTTTTTGCAGATAAGTTTTTTCTATTAGTTTGACAATTTATAGCGTATTAAGTAGTAAAAAAAAGTATGGGGTGGGGAGGATATGCTGTATGAAGTAATGCAATTTTTGGATATGGCATACTCATGGTAAGAATATATCCAGCTCCTTTACGTAATGTGGTCTCGACAAAGGCCCCCTGCATACACACTACTCGGACTCCCTCCAGTCACCTTATGGCAGAATAGAGGCAGTGAGGTTATACACTATCTGAACCAGAAACCTCAAGGAGAGTTACCAATAAGTTTGTTCCGGAGAACTATCTAGCCGCTGGCTTGCGAATACTGTTTTAGAGCTGTACCCTTGAAATGTAAGGAAGACTGGATCTTGCCATGATGTCCTTCATAACCTCAAAAGACATCAATCATACTGTTTGTTTGTTGTTTGTTTGTTATTTGGATTTTAGGAGCATTAGCAACTAAGGCCATATTGCTCCGGGGATATGCGGTGGTCATTCCCTGACCTTTCCGCATCCTCCGTATTTGGTGGGCACGGGCTCGAACCCCGGTCTAATCAAGAAACGTGTGCTACGCACTGCTGCTCCTGGCCACCTGGCTACGGAGGCACCCAATCATACTGCATGATAGAAGATATGGGAGAGGGTTTGCCAGAGCTTTGCTCTGGAAACTAAACATGGGATCCATCACTTCAAGCCTTCAATAAGCAAAGTGGTGGTATCACATCGGTTGATGAGAGTCACCTACCATTGCCTGGTAGGTGACTATAGTATGTTATTCACCTTGTATTGCCTGGTAACAAAGAGAGGCATTATTCCTTTGTGTGGTGTGGGCAATACATTTCGACCCCTGCTTACAGTGGGTCACATCTGGGTCACCCAGAGTGTGCTAGGTGCAGTATTTCAGGGGATTATACCCAGCGTTACTAACAGTCCCACCATAGTGAAGGTGCAAGCAGAGGATTTGGCAGTCTGAAACCAACTGGGCTTTGCCAAAATTAGGTCCATCTGACTTGAGTGTCACCCGAATATCAGTTCCATCAGCACTTTAAACTTCCAGGTAGCACACACAGCTTGGCATATCTGGGAGAATGTCTGTGACAGCCTCAAGGACCTCACTCCATTTGGAGTGAAACTTGTGACAACCACTATTAAAGATAAGAATTTAACTTTTACAGAAGTTAAGTAAATAAAAATTAAGCTGTTATTGAAACAATTTAAATTTACAAAATACAAAAAAAAAATATTTAAGCAGTAACTTCACAAAGTTACTAAATTAAATTGACAACATATATAGACCACAACTTTACAAAAAGACTTTACAAAAATCCAATTTTACAAACTTATAGAGATTAAATTTGCAATATTATAAAAATTAAGATGCCACTTCTGTCTTAACCAAAATCTGGCACAATGCAGGCATCCCAAACTTCCCAACAAGTTTGCACTACAAACTTGTCTTGCAAATTATAGCTATGTAAGCTGGCCACTGAATTTCTGCATGAACCAATGACCGACCAGCTTGATGACCCTTAAGAAACAGTTGGACTAGTTGGTTGTGTGAAACTGTTTTCTTTGTGCATAAAAAGTCACTATGCAGCAGGCCACCGTTATAACGCGGCTCGCTTTATGCTGATTCGCTATAACACTGTCACAGATTACTATAACGCTCTTTTACAGATTGCATTTTTGGCATATTTAACAAAATCGTTTCATTTGAAGGAGTTGATAGCTTGAAAATTAATAGCAAAACAGCATTAAAACGTTTCCCATGCCGACTTAAGAAATTTTCATACGCTCAGTGAAATTTTCTCGCATGCTAATTTAATTGCAGTACAGTGACTTGTTACGTAGTTCCAAGATCAACATTTTAAAAAATCATCAAGTATATTGCTTATAATATTTTGCATTATATGCAATTATCCAAAGTCTAGTCATCACTCAGTACAGTATTAGACACTGTGCGTAATGGACAGTTTACTTGAACATTGTATCATAATTAATGCAACCAACGCAGTTACATTTTCGAAGAGTTAATAATGGCCGATAAGAATGAAAAAGCAACAACGTCTGGGCACAGTACGAAGACTATAAATGTAAGAAAAAGACTGAATTTGAAAATTAAATTAGACATTTTGAAGCAAATCGATTCTGGTCAACGACAAGCGGATGTGTGCCATAATTTAGGGCTTGCAAGTTTAACTGTAAGAACAATTATAAAAAAAAAATAAAGAATTAATTTTAGCAGCGGGAAAGATGGCTGTTCCATTGCAAGCAACTAGGGCTAGGCCGGCTATTAGGATTGAAAATGTAAGACTTTTCAACTAATTTTATTGAAGATAATATCCAATGCAGAATTCAGTTAAGTTAAATATTATTAAAAAAAGAGAGAGAGAGAGAGAGAGAGAGAGAGAGAGAGAGCTGAAGAAAACTCACCTTAAAAAAAAAAAAAAAAATGTGGAACCATTTAAAACTGGTAAGGGCTGGTTGAATAGATTTAAAATCTAGGGAGAAGCCGCAAGTGCAGATCAAGGAGCCGAAACTTTCAAAAAAGAACTTGTTAAAATTATTGAAGAGGGGTATTATGTGTTATACTTGTCAACAAGTGTATAACATAGATGAAGGATGAAGCAGGACTTTTGTGGAAAAGAATGCCTAAAAGAATTTTATATGCAAATATTTGAATATTAAATATTTTGACCAACATTTGTGCATCTTTTCACTTCTATTTATTATTGATTAGGAAATATCCTATGGCACCAACCGCAACCCACAAATACATATGTTACCTTATGGGAATGCGGTGCTCGCTTAGCGCAGATTCACTTAGCGTTCTGTTTTTCCAGAACGAATTATCAGCATTAAGCGGGGGTCACCTGTATAAGGAAGAACTTAACCATTGAAGCTCCATGAAAGTAAACACTAAAATAAATAAAGCATACCCAAAAATATAAATAAATAACTAAAATAATAAAAAATGTGTGTGAGTGTGTAAGCTTTTTTTTCCTGTTCAACCAGTTTAAGCAAATTGTAATCTGCAAGAGCAATTTACACTGTCACCAAGTTTATCACATATGCAATAGTACCAAAGAAGGGAAATGGCACCTATTTTTTTTGCATGGACTGCAATTATTAAACATCAAATAGTATCCCAAAGTGTCTATACTTTGTCATTAGCAGGTATGTACAAAAACAAACAACATAGCACTTGTTTTAATGTTTGAATAGTATACCTTTAGCTGTATGTGTATTAAACTGGTGAAAAGAAAACTCAGCCATTTTTGTTATTACAGGCGAGGAAGGTTGCAAATCTCATTATCATGAATTCCTCAAATCCCCCTCCCATGTGAATTTTTTTTTTTTTTTTTTTTTCAGAAGAGCACATCACTGTCAATCTCTCTGATATTAACACTTTTGCTTCTGGCTTTTTTGATGACCGTTTTTGAGCGGGGACTGAGTAAACTTGGACTGAAAAGGGCAGAAACATTTTTTGGCTTTCTTCTCACTATGACTGAATTAATCATAATCCCAGTGAAGGTTACTTGACATAATAAAAATATCTGGTTTTTCCTCCTATCAAATTGGAAGAAAAAGTTCAAAAAGTAGGATGGTTTACCACCCAAGTGGATTAAATTCCGAAGCTGCATATTTGCAAATTAAAAAAGCTGTATCACATCTCAGTTGGGAAATAATGAATTTCATATCATTAGAAATAACAGTGTAGAGTAAACTCTTGATTTAATGGACTAATAGGGGAGAAGGGGTGTCCGTTAATGCAGAAAGTCCATTAAATCGAATGTAACCTGGTGGGGGGGGGGCATTTTTACTGTTCTTAATGTAAAAAAAAAAGCTTTAATACAATATACAGTACTGTACAATATAAAATTATGTTGCAATCTGGCCTTTGAATTACGGATATCGGAAACAGTTTGTTCTTTTACACCGTAAATTTCACAAACACGTGATACTCAGATGCCTTGTTCTAATTTCTGTGCCACATTTAAGTTCACATGCTTTCTTTTAACTCCTCTATCACTTGATGCCATTTTAAATTGTAAGGATTGCAAAATTATTTAATAAATAAAGTCAAAATTCAGAAATCACAGAAACACTGTATACAACCTGACCACGCGATAGCTTGAGGTAGACTGAGACCGAAACAAAGTAAGTCGGCAGACCTGAGTGTCTGAGTCACGTTCAGCTCGCAAGTCACCGTCTGCTCTTATCTGTTATCTGGGAAAACAGCTATTTGAACAAGTTTCCAGAAAGAATAAAAAACAATTTCCTGAATTTGATTATAAAAATAAAAGTAGGTAATTATCAAAACAATAATGGAAATAGGAAATTATTATTAATTTTTAATTAATAATAACACTGAAGTTTTGTATAACCCAAAAAAAAAAATATGGTCAAGATTAATATGTACATTACTGTATTATTATTTGTCCGGTCCGTTAAATCCGAAATCCGTTATATCAGGGTTGATTAAATTGAGGGTTTACCGTATTTTGGATTTAGCATTGTGAGCAAGAAAGATTAAAGTGCACTCAGAGTGCAAGTTGAGGTACATTAATCAAGAAAAATTTTGCATACACTTCAAGAGAAAGCAGACAGAAATGTAAAATTTAAAAGTGACATACATTGTATAACAATACTACATACTAAGAATGTACTGATTAATCAGTACATAATCAGTAATCAGCTCCTTGGCTGATTAATAGTTAATTGGCTTTTTTGTCAGTTAATCGGTTTTATTAATCAGCCATTTCCTGCTAAACTTTTAAGCCAGTTAATCACTGCCAAGAGATTCATCTGATTGCTTTGATATACCAGAATGGATTATAGGTAAACATTTGAGTTTTGCTGCTGTTATAGTCAATTTATTTTTATTAATACAGAGAATAAAATAAAAAAATAATGCAACTTAACAGGTATTTTAATCAAATTTATCACAGTATGAAGGAAAAAAACAAATTAAAAGTAGTTTTACACAAAGTAATCAAAATGAAATACTCTTAAATTACAATGCAAAAACATCAGTTTCCCCATTTTCAGGGCAGCCTACTTCTTGTAGGTTCATGCATTACCACCAGTACTAAATATCCTTCCACTTTCAACTGATGGAGCTGGTGCACTTAAATATTTCAAAACCAGTTTACTCAGAGGAGGTAATTTGTTTCACATGTTTTTCCACCACAGAAATGGGCTATAATTTCTAGGCAGTAATGGCAAATTTAAATATTGATTCATTTCTTGAGTGCAACACTGAATAATGCTTGTTCTTTTTTTTTTTTTTAAGTTGGTCTGGGTGACATTTCTTCTGTTCCTTTATTTTGAACACTTTCTGTCTTAGCAGAAGCTAATTCGTCAAACAAACTTGAAAAAGTCATTAAAGCCTGAATTTAAAGCCTGAAAGAATCCCATCAGCATTCAGCTTGCTCAAATCATTCAAGGCATTATACACCTCAATCAGATCATCTCATAGGTACCTACTCTCCAGGCACTGCAATTTGCAGAACTTATAAGCCTTTCTTGGTAAGAGCACCCCTCTGTTCCCCTCACCAATCTTGTTGCCCTTCTTTCTTTCTACTTGTTCTAGCAACTCTACATCCTTCCTAAAATGAGGCCTCCAGACCCGTACACAGTACTCTAGGTGTGGCCTGACCACTGCCTTGTATAACGGGATAATCACTTCCCTGTCTCTGCTAGCAAAATTCCTATATATCAATGACAAGACTATGACCTTCCCTGGCAGCCCATCTGCACTGCTCAGCGAACTTCATATTTGACTGCACAATTACCCCCAGGTCTTTTTCACTTTCCACTTCCCTGAGTGTAGTACCACACAGTTGGTACGTTTCTCTTCGGTTATTGCTACCCATATGCAGTACTTTGCATTTGTCAATGTTAAACTTCAGTTGCCACTTCTCAGTCCATTTGCTCAACTTGTCTAGATCCAGTTGGAGTAGCATACTGTCTTTACTGTCATTAACAACCCTGCCAACCTTTGTATCATCTGAAAACTATAACCTCCCAAAATATTTACTATTAAATAAGGGGGATGTGGCAGAATCTTGGCACTTATGGCAGGGATCATTGGCTGCACAGTATTAGCCATGTGGCGGGGGCCTGGCATTCTTGAGGGAGAAACCACTTCACAGTGGAAAGTTCGGTCACACCGGAATATGGCAGTACTACCAAGACACTCATTACCACATGCTTTATTCATCTCTCTAACTGTTTCCAATGGATGTGGCCACAAGTTTGCCGTTCTGGGGATTTCCCTCTATGAGTGGGCTAGAGGGTCCAGTATTTAGGGGTTATGAGTGGGCCAAGACAGTCATTACCATTTGAAGTCAGACCGAAATACAGTGTATTTTAGATATCTATTGTATAGGGATGGTAAAGTGCCTGAGGTGGTTGCTAATAAGGTTTATGATCTGCTGGGGATAAATGACTACGGCAGTACAGGAACTGACAGTAGAGAATGTTAGCTTGAAAGAAAACTTCAGGCTAGTCCAGAAAGGCAAGTCCCTTCGGAAAGACTTATGCATGAAATCGTGGCTAGAACCTTACCGGAGGAGAGACCTAAAAGAGGACTATCATCGTAAGGGTGAAATCAGAACAATTTACAACCAGCGATCAGGTTAAGAATATTGCTCCAGCTCTTCCTAACGTCAAAGTTTTGGTGGTGAGGCAAATTTGTGATAAGAGGTTGGCTATCGAAGCTGCCTCTGAAAAATACATTTTGAAGATCTCAGAATGTGTACAAGATCCACAACTTGTCCTGGATGTTGAACAAACTCTCCGTTAGACCGGGGTTCGAAGCCATCACCACCAAATACGGAGGATGCGGAAAGGTCAGGGAATGACCACTGCATATCCTGGAGCAATATGGCCTTAGTTGCTAATGCTCCTAAAAACCAAATAACAAACAAACTCTCTGAAGAAGACCAAAGTTGGTGATCTTTGACATTGACCCTACAGTTAGAAGAGAACACTTTAAAGAACAGCTATGGGAGTGGAACTTAACTGAGTGTGGAGTTCCTAAGGAACAAGTACTTTCTGATGCAACTAGAAATAAGGCCAGAGGATCCTCTGGCTTTAACTATATAGTTGAAGTTCCTGGAACTATAAGAAGAATTCTGGTAGCTCGTGCCTGAGTTTATATTGACTGGGGATCACACCAAATGCTACAAGTATATGGCCATATAGCCAAACATTGCAATGCAGATGAGTTCTGTGGCCATTGTGCCGGGCGAGGCCATTCGTACAAGAATTGTACAAAGAGGGCAGATGCACCAAAGTGCATCAATTGTTGGCAAAGAAAGTGCCTTTCTTTGGTTATAAGTGTAAGAGTGGTTGATATCCTTATGGAGACTAGATTGTAGCTGCTGGGTTGTGTGAAGGGATTCGTCAAGATATAGGAACAATCAGACTGAAAGTTAGCCACGTCCACAGATGGCTGCAGATAGACTGTTTGTAGCTAGGTTGCTTGTGTCATGAGCGAGCAGGTTGCTGCTCATGTGCGTTATGTGTTGATAAATCTGTGTTATGATAGTAACCATATTGTCAAGATTTATGTTATATTATTTTGTAATAACTGAGAGCAAAGTGGAGGAGAAATTGTTGAAGTTAAACATAATAAAGGCACATGGGGTGGATGGGATTTTTTATTACGTATTTTAATCGTTATAAAATACGTAAGTATTATATAACGATTAAAATTAGCCGATTATTTATTGTGTTTGGTAATGTTTTGTTTCCAAATGTGTGTTCAATCTTGGATGGTCGGCACCTAACGCCAATTTTTCCATAGGGCCTGTTGTTTATATTGCACGATTCTGCATTGCACGAGGGTTTTTAGGAACACAACTATCGTGTTATACGAGGACAGACTGTATAAGCTAGTCTGTAATCAGGTGACAAAGGAGGTTAGGCAGGCGAAGGCAGCTTACGAGAAATCCTTGGCAAAAGATGCTAAGAAAAACAGCAAGGATTTCTTTACTTATATAAACTCTAAAAGGAAGGGGATGAATCTGATTGGTCCACTTGACATCGATGGTTCGACTGTTGATGATCTTGCTCAGATAGCAAACAAGCTGAATGAGTATTTTGCATCTACATTCACACATGAGGAATTATTAAGGTTTGAAAATGGCAGAAGGTTATCAAATTGTAGCAGGATACTTAATGATTTTGTAATAACTGAAAGCAAAGTGGAGGAGAAATTGTTGAAGTTAAACATAAAAGCACCTGGGGTGGATGGGATCTATCTAGTTATATTAAAGGAGGCGGCAAAGCAACTAAGCAAACCCTTAGCCATAATTATGAGAGCATCCTTGGACTCAGGAGAGGTTCCCACGGATTGGAGATGTGCAAACGTATCCCCAATTCACAAAGGGGGATCGAAGGGTGACACGAGTAATTACAGACCAGTTAGTTTAACTTCTGTTCCGGGTAAAATAATGGAGTCACTGGTTAAAGATGTGTTGCAGGATCATCTACACATGACTGCAGCAATAATTCAGACACAGCATGAGTTTGTTAAGGGAAAGTCTTGTCTGACAAATTTGATAGGATATTATGATGTGGTTACAAAGGAACTGGATGCAAAAAATAATTTTGATATCATATATTTGGATTTCAGGAAAGCTTTTAACACTATTGAGCATGGAAGACTATTGTACAAATTGGAGCAGAATGGCATTAAGGGTAAGTTGCCAAAACGGATAAAAGGATGGTTAAGTGAGAGAAGACAGACGGTGGTAATCAATGGGTGCTGCTCTTCTTGGACTAATGTTATTAGTGGAGTCCCACAGGGTTTGGTGTTAGGTCCACTGTTGTTTTGTATATTTATCAATGATATTGATAAAGGTATATCAGGCTTAATATCGAAGTTTGCAGATGATACAAAGGTTGGCAGGGTTATTAATGACAGTAATGGCAGTGTGCTACTGCAACAGGATCTAGATAATTTGGGCAGATGGGCTACGAAGTGGCAACTGAAGTTTAACATTGACAAATGCAAAGTACTGCATATGGGTAGAAGTAACCCCAGAGAAACGTACCAACTGTGTGGTACTACACTTAAGGTGGTAGAAAATGAAAAAGACCTGGGAGTAATTGTGCAGTCAGATATGAAGTTTTCTGAACAATGCAGACAGGCTGCCAGGGCAGGTCATGGGGTTTTGTCAATGATATATAGGAATTTTGCTAGCAGGGAAAAGGAGGTGATTATCCCTCTGTATAAGGCAATGGTCAGGCCACGCCTTGAGTACCGCGTACAGGTCTGGAGGCCTCATTTTAGGAAGAATGTAGATTTGCTTGAGCGTGTACAAAGAAGGGCAACAAGATTGGTGAAGGGATCCTCTTTCCAAGAGAGGCTTAAGTTCTGCAAATTGCAGCGGCTAGAGACTAGGCAGATGATCTGATTGAGGAGTATAAGGCCTTGAATGGGTTGAGCACGCTGAATTCTGATTGGATTCTTCAATTTGCTCAGATTATGAAACTAAGTGGGTATAAATTCAAATTGAGGAAAGACAGATGTAGAATAGATGTGCAGAAATTTGCCTTTAGCCAGTGGGTGGTTAATTGCTGGAACAAACTTCCATTTGTTGTTGTGGAAGTTGATAGGTTAAATAAATTTAAGGACAAACTGGACAAACATTTAGAGGGAATTGTTTTGTAATTTTTTTTTTGGCTGATGCTGCAGAAGCTCATACACTTGCTTTCTTGCATCACATGCCACTACTACTACTATTAAGAAGGAATCACTGAGAGAAACTGTTGTTTTTTTCTTTTTTGTTGAGTTGTCAGATGTTTCCAAGATGGAGCGACCTACCTCCTTGTGGTGGGAAAGGTAACTTGTGTTGGGGTGGGGGATGCCGTCCCCGCCACGAGGCTAAAGATTGTTTATTATGTTCTGTTATCTTGTCAAATTCGACTTGTGATAAATTTACCAACGACGTTAAGAAATGGGCTCAGCATGAATTAGTGGCATATGGACGAAAGTCCGGGTGGCCATGATCAGAGCTTGACAAATGACACCGGAATATAGCAGTACTACCAAGACACTCATTACCATATGCTTCATTCATCTCTTTAACTGTTTCCAATTGATGGGGCTGCCAGTTTGTCGCTCTGGGGATTTCTCTTTCTGAGAGGGCCAGAGGATCCAGTATTTAGGGGTTATCCTTGAGGAGCAGCTGGCATTCTTGGCGCATGCCAAGTGCAGAAGAAGGTGAAGCGGATATATGCCAAGTTTCATTGGAGAATAAAGGGAGGGAGAGTCGAGCATTCACATGTCCAGCGGACTAAGTTATTCTGAGAAGAGCAGTCCTCTGTGCAGAGAGGACTGCTCTTCTCAGAATAATTAGGGCTGTAAAACAGTTGCTACAGATGCATTATGTGTATTAGTCAGTAAAATGTCGGCTGATCTGCATGTAGCTCAGGCTAACTTAAGATACTGCTTGAAAGAGGAATTCCTAGACTGATTTTTGGTGTCAGGTCGTGCCCATTTGGGCCAGCATATGAAGCCTTTAACATAACGTGAACTTTCTGTAACTGCCGCCTCCAGCAGCAGTTATGGAAAGTTCACGCAGTAAATAAAATTTTACATCAGTTCACAAATTAAATGATCATCCTCGTATATATAAAAATCATAATGAGCATAAGTCTGATAAGAGAAGGAGGGAAAAAAATATCACACCGTTGTGACATATAAAGGAGGAAACAGCAGTATGCTAATCAGTCATGTTCATTAATCAACTGAACTTTATTAAGTGACAGAACTGGAGAGAAAATAAAACAAAGCAAAAATTACATTTCAATGTTTACTTATTATTGTAAACACAGGATATATCTACTGTTTATAGGTATTTGAGTAGCTATTATTCAGAAAACATTTTGTCTAGAAATTTATTTCAACCCAAGGTTTTCTCTACTTTCTTTACTGTAGTACCTACTTCAGAAGGAATAAATTACATAGTATAGGAGGGTAAAAATCTTTAGTATGGCAATTGTCGGACAATGGGTTCGCCAAGGTACAAATGCAGCATAGGGTGTAACAATTTTCATGTTTGGACTTGACAGTAGCAATATTCTTGCAGAATCTGGTGTTCCCATTTCTGGTTACAATGGTTTCCACAGGCATAGACAGGTTTCATTACCTTGTGTTTTTGCAATTTGCTGAAAAAATGATAGACATAGAAGTAAGGATTTTATATGGAACTAACTGGGATTAATTCCACAGAGCTGTTTTGGCTGATTTCTCTATACAAAATTTTGGATGGTAGGGATTCTGCACACTTCCACACTTCAATTTGCAATCTGCAAATTGAAGTTTGCAGATGATACAAAGGTTGCAGTAGCACACTGCCATTACTGTTATTAATGACAGTAATGGCAGTGTGCTACTGCAACAGGATCTAGATAATTTGGGCAGATGGGCTAAGAAGTGGCAACTGAAGTTTAACATTGACAAATGCAAAGTACTGCATATGGGTAGAAGTAACCCCAGAGAAACGTACCAACCGTGTGGTACTACACTTAAGGTGGCAGAAAATGAAAAAGACCTGGGAGTAATTGTGCAGTCAGATATGAAGTTTTCTGGAGCAATGCAGACAGGCTGCCAGGGCAGGTCATGGGGTTTTGTCAATGATATATAGGAATTTTGCTAGCAGGGAAAAGGAGGTGATTATCCCTCTGTATAAGGCAATGGTCAGGCCACGCCTTGAGTACCGCGTACAGGTCTGGATGCCTCATTTTAGGAAGGATGTAGATTTACTTGAGCATGTACAGAGAAGGGCAACAAGACTGGTGAGGAGAATGAAGGGATCCTCTTACCAAGAGAGGCTTAAGTTCTGCAAATTGCAGTGGTTGGAGACTAGGCACCTGCAAGGTGATCTGATTGAGGTGTATAAGGCCTTGAATGGGTTGAGCACGCTGAATTCTGATGGGATCCTTCCACTTGTTCAGATTATGAACCTAAGGGGGCATAAATTCAAATTAAGAAAAGACAGATGTAGATTAGATGTGCGGAAATTTGCCAGCGGGTGGTTAATTTCTTTAACAAACTTCCATCTGTAGTTGTGGAAGTTGATAGGTTGAATAAATTTAAGGAGGAACTGGACAGGCATTTGGAGGGAATGGTGTGATTTTTTTTTGGCTGATGCTGCATAAGCTCACACACTTGCTTTCTTGCATCAAATGCTGCTAATACTACTACCTTTCACCTTCTATAATAACATGGTACATTAATAGATCTCTTTCTCAATAAATATGCAAGATTGTTCTTTTACCGAGACTCCAATGAAGAACTTTGAAAGAAACTTAAATTCATATTTAGTTTCTTTCAACAATCATCGTCTTGATTTCATCAGTTTCAAATAACCACAAAGGTTAATATGAATAGATTCAACAGCAAGGCCTATATGATATGTTATCTCACATAATGTAATGTAAAATATGCAATCACCTGCTACATATCTCAAAAGAAATATCCATTAGAATTTTGGAACATGCTTATTAACCTTATGGTGTGTTATAGTTTACATTTTTATCCTAGGAACCATACTAAATCTAAATTGTATAAGTCTAATACTTACATCGTCATCTTCATCCTCCTCATCATCATCTTCCTCGGTCTTCTTCTTCAACACATACAATTTCTTCCAGCGTCCATTATCTTCTCCTTCACCAGGCTTGCGTAAATTATATTTTGGTACTGATCTTTTACTTTCTTGTTCTCGTTTCCACTCATCCAGAGTCATCTCTTTAGGTCCTTCTTCAACAGGCTCAGTTATTTCTTCATCAGGAGCGGGTTCATTTTCTCTTTTAGTATTCAAATGAAAATATATAAAACATTAATTTCCCTCTGAATATTAGGCATGACTGTAAAATAGCGGTGATAAAATTAAACGAGGGAAAATTACTCACATTTGTCAACAAAGATCACAAAAATATCACTTAGTATTATATTAATTTTAAAACTATAGGATACTATATATGATGACGTACGTTATATTTTATAATTATAAAAGCTTGCGGAATCAAGTTAACCGAGAATACTGTTACATACTGTTACAAACATACAGAGAATACATACAAGATCTCTGCACAGATCATTATAAGTGTACTTAGCCTAAAAGTTAAGCCTAATTTATTCACACTTGCATTACAATATTAAAACATCAGTTCTTTGCCACAGTCACAAATGTCCATTTTAAGATTGAAGTCACACAATTAACCCAGCAGTCATGACTTGTGGCAAACATGCCACACTGTAGTGAGGCATCAGACAAGAAGCTAAAATTTCTTTTTAATTCCTGAAAAACATTTTTTTTTTAAATTTTGCTCGAAAAATACTAATATTTCATCTTTTCTTAATGGATTGCAATACTTGTAACTTTATTAATTTTTAATAAAAAATTAAATTATTATTGTGGATTATTGTGTGACACAGAACAAAATGAAAGACAATAAATAATGAAAAGTTTAATATTAATTGCAAAACACACACATATTAAATACATACAAAAGCATTCGGTTATTATGGTAACCTTTATCAGTCAAACTGAGAGTTAAGAGTGTGGAACATGAGGGCATATACTGCCAGTAATGTATATGAAACTGCGTGATGCAATAGTTAATTGTTTGATGTTGAAGCCTGTGGCTGTGACGTATATTAATGTTGCTAAAACATTTAAATTGATGCAAAGAGTGTAAGGAAATCAGGCGACAACTCAGCGTTGTTATGGGCCTATATGAGAGCTTGAAGGACAGGGTGGATGCCCCCGAAGGATTAAAAGTGAGGGCCCATCAGGCTCTCAGCTGCCCACACCAACGCCAGAGCTTGCACTTGGGCATCACGCAACACAGCGACAACCCCCAACGCAGAATGCGCTGGCCCCAAAGGAACTAGTAGTTGTTGGTGACACTACTGTCAGGAAAACGGGAAACATGCTTTGTAAAAAGGATAGGTGGAACAGGACCAGGGTATGTCTGCCAGGGGCAAAGGTTGATGATGTTGTAGAGCGGATATCATCTTTTTAAGGGCACAAAAGGTGATATAGTTGTACACGTTGGCACTAATGATATTAAGAGTAGGAGACCGGCAGAATTACTTAACAAGTACAGGTCACTGTTGAAAAAAAGCCGTGAATTAGGGTTGAATTTGAAAGTATCTACAATTCAGCCCAGACACGATAGGAGGGAGTATATGATGAGAGCCCTGTCGATCAATTCGGCCCTAAAAAGATTGTGAAAGGCTCAAGGGGTAGAATTTTTTTCAGCCTGGTCTGTACGTGTTAACAGAAGAGACTGCTTCTACAGGGATGGGATACACTTAAATAGAAAGGGTGCAAGAATGTTTGCTGATGCTATCGAGGCAGTGTTAGGTGGGTCGGAAAACTGCTAGACTAGGGAGATACAACAACTAATAGATTAACAGTAGCCACTGGCAGAGGTTAAAGTGATTCTTGCACTGCTTCTATTGGAATGAGCAGCAGCTTGGAAAATAAGATGCAGGATATTTCAGAGACTGCTGGGAGTCATTGGGGTACAAGTAAACACATGGGTTGTGTTAGGGTAGCTAAGAAAAAGAACAGGTGCATGTATACTTGCGTGTACCCCAATGCTAGGAGTTTGGTAAATAAATTTGATGAATTTGAGGTATTGCTCAAAGCATCAAAGGCGGATATTGTTGGGATATCAGAGACGCGGCGTCACACAGATATAAGTAATGTAGAATTGGAATTTTGGGAGCACAACGTCTACAGAAAGGATAGACAGGATAGAAAGTGAGGTGGGGTTATGCTATTAGTTAAGAAACACACAAAATCCAAGGAAGTGAAGCCAGTCGACATCACTGGACAGTGCAGTGTCGAGTCAGTTTGGTGTGACATAAGCATTGGGAGATCAAAATTGAGAATAGGAGTGTGCTGTAGGCCTAATGACTCTGATGAGTATAATAAGAAACTGTACAGGGAAATAGAGTGGGCCAGTATATCAGAGAGTCTTATAATAACGGGGGATTTTAATTTCCCAGATATTGACTGGAATTTGTGGGTTGGTCACTCACACACTACCAAGGCTTTTGTGGATTTATTGGATGATTGTTTTCTAAATCAGCATGTTCAGGAGGCAACTAGAGGTAGTAATACTCTTGATTTGATTATCAGTAGTGATTCCTAATGCATTAAGAATCTGCAGATACAGGAACCACTAGGTGGCAGTGATCAGTGTGCTGAAGTGGGATTTACTCAAGGAGGTAATTACCATCAGGGGTAAAGGGAAGGGTTATTGCTTTCGTAAAGGCAACTACGATGGTCTAAGACAGTATTTAAGTTCTATACAGTAGGACCAACTGATGATGTTACCAACAGCAAACTCAAAATGGGAAGCATTCAAAGAACTTATCTTGGAAGCTACTAGGCTTTACATACCAACTAAGAAATATTGTTCAAGGTTCAGGCCTAAATGGATGTCAGATGACCTAATAAGACATATGGCAGAGAAGAAAAATGCATGGGATACATATAAATTAACATGTGACACAGAAGCCTATGATAGATATAAGTTGATCAGTAACCAAGTTACAAAGGAGGTTAGGCAGGCAAAGGCAGATTACGAGAAATCTTTGGCAAGGGATGCAAAGAAAAACAGCAAGGAGTTCTTTACTTATGTAAACTCTAGAAGTAAGGGGATGAATCAGATTGGTCCACTTGATATCGATGGTTCAACTGTTCATGATCCTGCTCAGGTAGCTAACAAACTAAATCAATATTTTGCATCTACATTCACACATGAGGAGTTATTCAGGAAGGGAATGCCGTAGATAGAGTAAACACTGGCAGTGAGCTAGATGATCTTGTAATAATTGTGAGTAAAGTGGAGGAGAAATTGTTGAAGATAAATACAAGAAACGCACCTGAGGTGGATGGGATCTATCCAGTTATATTAAAGGAGGCAGCAAAGGAAGTAAGCAATCCGTTAGCCATAATTATGAGAGCTTCCTTGGACTCAGGAGAGGTACCCACAGACTGGAGATGTGCAAATGTGACCCCAATTCACAAAGGAGGATCAAAAGCTGACACAAGTAATTATAGACCTGTGAGTTTAACTTCTGTTCCAGGAAAATTAATATATAATATCAGTGTTTAGATACACCATAGACACTCTTAAAAAACTACAAAGTAGTTGTTGTGGGCATCATTTGCTCTTTCTCATATTGTGCTCTGCCTTCACGACGAGTTGCCATGATACTACACTACCTCAAATAAGTAACGCTTCACTAATAGAGAAGACTATTGTTACTTATTCTCATTGAGTACCACCACCCAGACATGTTTCAAGGCTATTGGCCTATCATCAGTGGGTGGGCAGGTACCCTAGTATTGCAGACATGACGACCCAGTTGTGAAGTTAATCGCACAATATGAGAGATGCCAAAAGGTGTATAAGATAATATTTAAAATAATTAAATGCACATGGCATAATACTTTAAGAGTTTAGTATCTATATAATATCGGTGTTTAGATCACTGAGAATAAGTAACAATAGTCTTCTCTATTAGTGAAACGTTACTTATTTGAGGTAGTGCAGTATCATGGCAGCTCGTCGTGAAGGCAGAGCACAATATGAGAATGAGCAAATGATGCCCACAACAACTACTTTGTAGTTTTTTTAAGAGTGTCTATGGTGTATCTAAACACCGATATTATATAGATACTAAACTCTTAAAGTATTATGCCATGTACATTTAATTATTTTAAATATTATCTTATACACCTTTTGGCATCTCTCATATTGTGCGATTAACTTCACAACTGGGTCGTCATGTCTGCAATACTAGGGTACCTGCCCACCCACTGATGATAGGCCAATAGCCTTGAAACATGTCTGGGTGGTGGTACTCACTGAGAATAAGTAACAATAGTCTTCTCTATTAGTGAAGCGTTACTTATTTGAGGTAGTGCAGTATCATGGCAACTTGTCGTGAAGGCAGTGCACAATATGAGAAAGAGCAAATGATGCCCACAACAACTACTTTGTAGTTTTTTTAAGAGTGTCTATGGTGTATCTAAACACCGATATTATATAGATACTAAACTCTTAAAGTATTATGCCATGCGCATTTAATTACTTTAAAGGAAAATTAATGGAAGCACTGGTTAAAGAAGCACTGCAGGATCATCTTGACAAGAATTCAGTTATAGCTCAGACACAGCATGGTTTTGTTAAGGGAAGGTCTTGCCTGACCAATTTGATTGGATACTATGATGTAGTCACAAAAGAACTGGATGCAGGGAATAACTTTGATATTATATATTTGGATCTTAGAAAGGCTTTTGATACTGTTGCACATGAAAGACTGCTGCACAAATTGGAGCAGTGTGGCATTGGTGGCAAATTGTTGCTATGGATAAAGGGATGGTTGAGTGGCAGAAGACAGAGAGTGGTAATTAATGGACACTGCTCATTGTGGACTAATGTTATTAGTGGAGTCCCTCAGGGTTCAGTGTTGGGTCCATTGTTGTTTTCTGTATTTATAAATAATACTGATGATGGTATAATCAAGCTTAATGTCAAAGTTTGCAGACGATACAAAGGTTGGCAGGGTTGTTAAGGACGCTACTGTCGCTATGCTGCTGCAACAGGATCCGGAAAGGTTGAGCAGATGGGCTGAGCGGTAGCAAATGAAGTTTAACATTGACAAATGAAAAGTACTACATATGGGAAACAGCAACCCCAGAGCAATGTATCAACTCTGTGGTACAACACTGAGTGTGGTAGAGAATGAAAAGGACCTGGAGGGGTAATTGTGCAGGCAGATATGATTCATCTACATTCACACATGAGGAGTTATTCAGGAAGGGGAATGCCATAAATAAAGTAAACACTGGCAGTGAGCTAGATGATCTTGTAATAATTGAGAGTAAAGTGGAGGAGAAATTGTTGAAGATAAATACAAGATAGGTATTTTCTTGAAGTTCTCTGAGCAGTGCAGACGGGCTGCAAGAGTAGCTCATGGTGTCTTATCGATGATATACAGGAATTTTTCTAGCAGGGATAGGGAGGTGATTATTCCTTTGTATAAGGCAATGGTCAGGCCACACCTTGAGTACTGTATACAGGTTTGGAGGCCTCATTTCAAGAAGGATGTAGAGCTGCTGGAACATGTACAGAGAAGGGCAACAAGGTTAGTGAACGGAACGAAGGGTTGCTCTTACGAAGAAAGGCTTAAGTTTTGCAAATTACGGTGTCTGGAGACTGGGCACTGGTCAGGTGATCTGATAGAGGTGTACAAAGCTTTGAATGGTTTGAGCATGCTCAATGCTGATGGGATACTGCCTCTTGCTCAGAATAAACACCTGAGAGGGCATAAATTCAAATTGATGAAAGACAGATGAAGGATAGATGTGCAGAAATTTGCCTTTAGCCAGCAGGTTGTTGGTTGGTGGAACAGACTTCAATCCCTTGTTGTGGAAGTTGATAGCCTAAATAAATTTAAGGCTCAGCTGGACAGGTATTTCGAACGAACGGAGGGGTGAAGTGGAAGGGTTTTTTTTTTTTTTTTTGGCTGAGGCTGCATAAGCTTGCTTTCTTGCATCATATGCCTCTACTAATGCTAATGTTGCCAACGTTTGTCATTCATCAAAATGGTCGGTTCAATAATAGGGTAGACATGACATCCACTGCTTCTGCTGAGGTATTAGAGCATGTGATGTTCAACGGCTCCAGCCAGGCACATCGCAGGTAGTGGCAAGATCTATCTACAATCACAACATTGCGGTGCGGGTCAATGTAATGGCGGGTTGACCAGAAGTGTTTGCCAATGGCTGAATGTCCTATGTCTGCTAAGCAAATGGCTCTTTCGTGTTCCGAAAGACGTTTGCTGAGCCGTCTCCCAGTTTCCCTGATGCAGCAACTAGTGCAGTCACGGCAAGAGATGTGGGAACTAGACCACTTTGTAGTAAGGTGGGAACCGGTGTTTTCACTCTACAGATGAGGGATCGCAACTTTCTGCCCAGGAGCTGTATGCACTTTATCCCGTGTGATTTTATGACCCTAGAAACCTATTGTGATAGGTTTGGGTAGTATGGGATAAAGGCGCTCGCGGTTGAGTCATTACCTTGGATGTTCCTGTTGGTCACTACATGGTCGCGTGTCTGTAGGTCACACCTGTCAAGGATACTGGTGGGATAGCCGCACCTCGCAAGATCCGCCTTGACTTTTGCAATCTCGGTGCACCTCTCATATACATGTTTCATATACATGACTGGCAGTACATGGCCTCATGTTCCACAGATGCTGTCAGTTTGACTAAGGGCATATTGCTCCGGGAATATGTGGTGGTCATTCCCTGACCTTTCCGCATCCTCTATTTGGTGGTTACGGGCTTGAACCCCAGTCTAATCAAGAAGTGAGTGCACGCACTGCTGCTCCTGCCCACCTGGCTATGGAGGCGCCAATCAGTTTGACTGATGAAGGTTACCATAATAACTGAAAGCTCTTTTATGTATTTAATATATGTGTGTTTGTTTTGCAATTAGTATTTAACTTGTCATTATTTATTCTGTCTTGTTTCGCTCTGTGTCACAGAATAATCCACAATAATAATGAATCCAGAGCGCACAGGCCTCTTTAATCAAACAATTAAATATTTAAAATTTGCTGGGGAAAAAGGTTTTAGACATAAAAAAACATTAACGTGGATCTACCAGTCCCTTCCTTTTTACAGTTTAAAAGACCATTAAGCATGTAAAATTTGAAAATGCACGTGTGCATATATTTCTGCTTATTATTATGTAAATATTTTTAAAATGACAAAAAACAAATTGTGATATTAGTTACATTTTCAAATTTATTTCAAATATGGTGCTGTGAAGCATACAAATTTTGAAAATTAAGCATATCAATACTGACCAAATAGAAAATACCTTGAGTAGATATATTTTGTATTCTTGTCTATATTAAGCAAAAAAAAAAAAAAAAAACCTCTTTACAAAATAACATGCAAGACTATAGTATAAAATTAGTGGGAGAGGAAAAGTATAACTTAGAACTCTAAACAAACAATTCAAAACTCTGTATCATTGAAACCTTCTGGTGCTCTGATGCCCCTTCAACTTTTTAAATAATTGCAAAAGACCCTAAGGTTCCCAAAAGGGTTGCTATCGTTTGCTTTCTTATTTAATTCTTGGTACATTTGCAGATGCCAATGCGCCAAATACCGGTCATATATAAAAAATGAAAACATTCAGTGACCTAAGTAGTTAGGCCACCATGTCGATATATAAAAGGAGTAAAAGTACAAAACATATGAACAAAGGAATGCCAAATCAATTTTAAATTCGAGTAAAAAGGTTTACTGATTTTAAAAAGTTAAAAACAGCAGACACATTGTCATTGTCGGATAAAATCTGACTGAGTGTATAAGGCTCAGCCAGAGGACTAAAAGCGGTAAAATAAAAATCACGTTCGTGTCTAAAACGTGGACACTCGGTTAAAATGTGGCGTATGCTTAAATAGGTGTCACAATTCTCACACATAGGACTGTCATCTGCCCTCAGCAAAAAAGCATGTGTAAGATGACTATGTCCTATGCGGAGCCGAGCTAAAACAACTTCCTCTCTGCGATTCCTGCGCAGACCAGACTGCCAATGTCGGATTACAGGCTTTATCTGATAGAGCTTGTTTGTGACTTGCTCATGCCAGGATTGTTGCCATTGGGACAGTAATTTATCGTGTATTAACTGCCTGTAGTCTGTATAGGGGACTAACAGGCAATAAGTGTTGTTGGGTTCGGGTGACCTGGCCGCAGCATCTGCCAGTTCATTTCCCACTATCCCAATGTGGCTTGGGATCCAGCAGAAACGAATGTCAAATGAACACTCAAACAAGGAATGCAACGTCTGCTGAATCCGGGTCACAAGTGGATGAGGATTATACCTCATACCCGATAAAGCCTGCAGTGTACTTAGAGAATCAGTGTACACCATACACTTTTGATACCTTTGGGTTTTAATGTGGTCCAAGGCTAACTCTATAGCATACAACTCAGCTGTATATATGCTGCATTGTTGGGGAATCTTTCCAGATATAGAAAGACCTGGAAAGATAGCAGCAGATCCAACAGACAGCTCCGACTTCGAGCCATCAGTGAAGACAGGCAAGAAGTCGGAATATTCGGTCCGGTGGGCAGCGTAGAGTTGGTGGTAGACAAAAGATGGAGTTATGGACTTACCCCAATTTTTAAGGGAGAAGTCGCATGATGGAATGCGAGCATGCCAGGGTGGAAGTGATTGCCTTGGTGACTGGGCAACATTGTCTACCGTGATGTCGAGCTCTCTGAGCAGATCTTGGACACGGATACCAAAAGGCCGATTGGCAGTCTGACGAGTGTTATATAAGTTTTCCCATTGTGGCTTGAAAACGGACGTCCACGTAGGGTTGTCTGGCAGGGATTTTAATTTAACAGTATATTTTAAAGACAATTGCTTTTGTCGCAATGACAGTGGTGGTTCAGATGCTTCAACATATAAACTCTGGACAGGTGATGTTCTAAATGCTCCAGTAGCAATACGGATGGCTTGGTGGTGGACTGGGTCCAGCCATCTAAGTACGCTGTTTCTAGCCGATGTGTACACTTGGGACCCATAATCTAGTTTAGATCGGACAAGTGCACGATAAAGGCTGAGCAAAGTGGAGCGGTCTGCTCCCCATTTATTAGAGGAAATAGAGCGTAGGAGATTCAACCCTCTTGTGCACTTTGTCCGCAGTTGACGAATATAAGGTAAAAATGTCAACTTCTTGTCGAAAATGAGCCCCAAGAATTTTGTCTCAGGTGCTACTGGAATGATGTCTTGTCCGAGTTTAAGTTCTGGTTCAGGGTGAAGGTTCCGTTTGCGACAAAAGTGTACGCAGACAGTCTTCTGTGGCGAGAACCTAAAACCATTAGTCACTGCCCAAGAGTTGACGTGGTCTATGGCATGCTGCAATTGTCTTTCAATGACCCTCATATTGCATGACTGCAAAAAGATGCTAAAGTCATCTACAAAGAGGGCACTGTTTACGGTAGGAGGAAGTTGTTCGGTTATAGAGTTAACTTTGATTGCAAAAAGCGTAACACTTAAAACTGATCCTTGTGGAACTCCCTCTTCTTGGCAAAATGGTCGGGAGAGGGTGGATCCTACACGAACTTGGAAAGACCGGTCTGTAAGGAAGTTTTTGATAAAGAGGGCAATGTGTCCTCTAAGACCAAAGTTATATATATCTTTTAAAATTCCATATCTCCAAGCCGTGTCATACGCTTTTTCCATATCAAAGAAAACTGACACCTGGTGCTCACGTTTTAGGAAAGCATCACGTATAGATGTTTCCAAGCGGATTAAATGGTCAAATGTTGACCTGTTCCTTCGGAAGCCACACTGTATCCTGGAAAGGAGGTCGTTAGCTTCTAAATACCACAAGAGACGAGCATTGCCCATTCTTTCCAGGATCTTGCACAAGCAGCTCGTCAAAGCGATAGGACGGTAATTGTTTGGTGTTTTTGGATCCTTTCCTGGTTTCGGAAAGGGAAGGATAGTTGCCACATGCCATGAGTCCGGAAAAGTCTCTTCAATATAGATTCTATTATAGAGACGGAGCAAAAGATCCATGGATTCCAATGAAAGATGTTTAATCATCTCATAATGGATGTCGTCTGGCCCAACAGCACTCGCCTTGGAGAGTAAGAGTGCTGCTTTCAGCTCCCACTGTGTAAAGGGCTGATTGTATTCCTCGCGATTGTTAGAGGACAGCTTTAGGTGATGTTTTTCTGCTCTCTGCTTGTGTGCGAGGAACTCTGGGGGGTAAGCTGTTTCTGAAGACACTTTAGCAAATGTCTCCCCGAGAGTATTTGCAATTGCAGTTAGATCTGCAATTGTACATCCATTATGTTCCAGGATCGATGAAGGGTGTGAGTTGTATTTGCCCTTCATTTTCCGAACTTTGTCCCAGATGACTTTGGGATTGGCGGCCCGTGTAAGGGAAGATGTAAATTTGATCCAAGATTCCTTTTGGCTCTGACGTCTAATGTACCGTGCTTTGGCACGTGCACGTTTGAAGGCTATTAAATTATCTGTGGTGGGGTAACGACGAAATATTCCCCATGCTTTGTTTTGAGCCTTCCTAGCTGCTGTGCATTCTCCATTCCACCATGGTTTTGGAAAACGTGGAAAGCGGGACGATGTCCTGGGAATTGCAACTGCTGCTGCCTGGACTATACTTTCTGTGATGTCTTTTACTGCCTCATTAATTGGCTCCTGGCCGACTATAGTGGTATTAAACGTTGCCAGATGACGAAAGGCATTCCAGTCGGCATGATCGATCTTCCAACGTGGTATCCTCGACTGGTGACATTTTCTCCCATTTGAAATGGTGGATAACACGGGGAAGTGATCACTACCATAAAGGTTTTCTTCAACCTCCCATGTACTCAGAGGCAGGAGGGAAGGGGAGCAGATGGAAAGATCAATGGCAGTAAATGAACGGGTAGCCGAGTGAAAAAAGGTGTTAGATCCCACATTTAGAAGGGCCAGATCATTGTTTTCAAGCAATCGCTCGATAATCCGACCTCTTCTGTTGATGTCAGAACTACCCCACAGCGGATTATGTCCATTGAAATCCCCCAATAATAGAAAAGGGGGTGGCAGTTGCTTGATGAGATCATCAAGGTCTGCCTGGGCGGTGTCGTTCCCAGGTGGCAAATAAATGGAGCAGACAGTTAAAAGGAACCCAACTGTAAGACGAACTGCTACAGCCTCCAGATTAGTGGTAAGAAGCACAACTTGAAAGGGGTTATGGTTACCCACAAGGATAGCGACTCCTCCGTGGGCAGGTGCATCCCCAGCTCTGTCTCTGCGAATAACTGAGCAGTTACGTAAGTAAGGGTCCTCGTTTGCCTTTAAATACGTCTCCTGTAAGCAAAAGCAAGTTGGTTCATGCTTACTCAGGAGAGCCTTGATGTCATCTCTATTTCTACGAAATCCACGGCAATTCCATTGGAGAAATTTAAATGTACCCATTATTTTGATTTACTGGGTCCATCTGGTGGCTTCCGAAGGGCTGAGGGCTTAATTTTCTCAGTCCTCGGTTTTTCTCTCTTTGGAAAGACTGGACGTTGGCCTGTATCCATTTCTTCTTCGTCTTTCGCAAAGAGTTCCAGGACAGAGTCGTCCTGTACCTCCTTATTTTCGACATCCATTGTCTCTTGAATTGTAGATGCCTCTCAGAGTTTCTTTAGTACTCTGTTTTGGAAGTGGTGGAGCACTAGGAGGTACGGATATAGCAGTGGTGGCTGACTGTGATTTTTGGGTGGGCTTTTCGGAACTTAATAAATAGCGCGCAATGGGGGTAAAAGACTCCCTTGGTGGAATACTCATATCAGTCTGAGTACCAATGGTACTTTTCCCAGAAGCTTTCTGGGCATATGAGGGCTTGGCGCTATTTATAGGTTGGAAGCGTCTTCTGGCCTCCTGATAGGAGATGTTTAGCTCTGTTTTTAGTTTCTGAATTTCCTTCTCCTCTTTCCACCGCTGGCATGCTCGAGAGTATGCAGGGTGTTCCCCTTGGCAGTTTGTACAACTTGGCTTAGAAGCTAAACATTCCTTGCTCTCGTGGTCTTTGGCACCACATCGAGCACAGGCAGGGTTACCACGACAAGCTGTTTGAGAGTGGCCATACTTTTGGCATTTAAAACACCTCAGTGGGTTCGGGATATAAATCCTCACTGAGCAGTTTAAATAGCCTGCTTTTATAGAACTTGGAGGCCGTGGGGTGTTGAACGTCACGATGAGAACTCGGGTAGGGACGAGATTCCCATCCTTCCGCATCGATATTCTTTTGACAGCCGTCACTCCTTGGTCTTTAAGTTCAGAGCAGATCTCTTCTTCAGAAACATGAAGAAGATCCCACTCTGATATGACACCGCGTGAGAAATTCAAGGTTTTATGGGGGGTAACGACTATGGGTAGTCCCCCTAACGATGTGGCTTTCAGTAGTTTCTGTGCATGTTTTTGGCTTGCAGCCTCAACTAAAATGTCTCCAGAACGTAGCCTTTTTACAGATTTTGGAGATCCTGTCAACCCTTCTAATCCTTTCTGGATGAAAAAGGGTGACATTTTCCCGAGTGTCTGCTCTCCGGTGGAATGGAGAATGAGGAAAAGCGGTGTCACTGATGGTGGTGTATCCTCAGTTCTGGCTCTTTTTGCAGAGGTATTTTCTGTGGTTTCGTCTCGATTAGGTAGGGGCCTTGTTGGGGCCCCAGAAGAAAGATTTAAATTACTCATAGGAGTAAAGAGAAAGTGTCTGATGCCTAAGTACCTCACCCACCACAGAGCCCTACGAGGGGGCGCCCACCCGTGAACTAGCAGGTACTGCGTACACGAATGGGACGCCGAGTTCGCTTAGAACACCATACCCACGTTACCAATAAGTCTTTATCCCGTCCCAGGACCAAAGGGAGGGAGACTTATTGGAACGCAGTTGACCCTAGCAGTATAGAACCACCCGCCGATTGATCCCAGTCGAGCCGGTCCGGGACCACCCGTCTCGTCAAAGCAGGGGCCAAAGTGGTGTATTGAAGCTGGGCCCCTCAACCACCAGGATCCCCCCTTTCCGCTTCCACGGGTCGCGGCGCACGGCTGCACACGCCGGATTCCAACGATGTAACCCTGGAACCAAGGTATGGGCGTTAGATCCCAGTGATGCTAATCTGAAACCCAGCAGCATCACTGGGAGGTCCCCTCACCACGTACAGGTGCCCACGTTGAGGGGTGGTATGAGGAAGTGGCAAAGCCCAAACTACATAATGAAAAATATTCGGCCACGTCTCGTTAGCAGTTTTTTCTCATTAGTTCACTGCATTTCTGCAAAATCTTCCTCAACCTTCTTGATCTAGACCTATGATGCTCTCCCAGTTAGGCTGGCCTCTGGACCAGTTTCATAAAATATTCCTGACTAACAAAGGTAGTTATACGTATCTATCAACTTTCAGAAATTGAAAAATTGTAGACTTTTATACACAGATCCAGCTTTAGTCAGAATGCTCTAGAACTGCCCAGATGGTTTTCCCATACTTTTCTTTAAAATTAATGATAACCAAGGCAGAAGAGTAGGATCATGTACCAATGACTCAATGAAAAACATTTACCCAATTAGAAATGGCCAGAGTCTTAATGGAAGGAAATTGGTACAAAGAAAGCTTAAAGGAAATTCAGTTCACTTTGCAGAAAAGATGTGAGACAAGAGAGTGATCCAACTTTGGAATCTAAGAAAACACCAGTCTTCAATTAGAAAATTATAAGTATAGAAGAACTATTTTCTCTTCACCGTTTACTTAATTGTTTAATGTATAAAGCTATGTTTTTTTTTTTTTGTTGTTTTTTTTTTAAAGCTTAATCACACACTCTATAAGAGGTTATGGTTTAACTGATGTGTTTTATTATTTTTTTTAAAGTTGAGTATTATGTAAAAGTGGGTAGCAGACATGAAATTCGTTGATATTAGACACTGATAGCTGTCACCTTTCATTTCCAGGAAATCAGTATTATGAGAATGCCTTTCTAAAGAATAGCATTATCATTATACTATTAATATAATTAATGTACATCAGTTATCACAGTTATCATTTGGGCACTGGGGTGGACACTGATGCACACAAGGGAGCAGTGCCACTCCACTGGGAAGCAGTGGTCCATGTTGTGAGTGAACACAACTTTTACAACCGGAATTGAATTCTGTGTGGAAATATTCAGAAGGGAGGTGTGCCCTTCAACACAATGGCTACCTACAAAGACTGCCCCAGCAAACAAACCCCCCACTTAATGAGTTTGCCAACCACAAGTCCAAGAAGAAAAAGCACTGTTGCTTTGTCAGAGATCTAAACTATACAGAGTATTTAGAAGTGCCAGTGTTGCCTCTCTGTGTGGCATTATCTCTCTCTGTATTTCCAGTGCAGTCCTAGGATACCGAACTAGCCTTTATCCACCAAGGAGTTAGCAAAACCATCAGGAAAAAAAATGCTCCAGAATTGATTCCAGTGATTCAGAAATTATCAAAAGACTGGTCCAAATCTTTGTGCAGCTCTTTAATGCTTTTCTCAGCAAGGGCATCTTTTCCAACTTTTGAGAAAATTGCAAACTTGAAACTCAGTCAAAAACCCTGATAAATCTCTCTTTGATCCAGTAAAATCCTGGATCAAAGAGAGTTGTTCTCCTGGTGCTACATAAAGTGCTAGAATGATTACTAAGTCCAAGAATAATGGAGAGTTACACCACTAAAAGGTCATGAACACAATCATTATAGCAGCAAAAGGATGCAGTACAACAGATGTACTAGCTATAGTCCAAACATCATAGAAATGTCCAGTAGTGCTTACATCTGGGAAATCTTTATTGATTTCTAGGTTGCCTCTGGCACCATTTATGTGCTTAGGCAGTTCAGAGCTGCAAATCCAACTGCCTAATTTTACAACCTCAATCACATAATCACCACTGTCCCAGAGTTCTATTCTTGCCCCCCCCCCCCTCTCTCTCTCTCTCTCTCTCTCTCTCTCTCTCCCTTTTGCAGTTTATCAAAAAGGATAAATAAAAAGTTGTTTTGTATATTTATCAATGATATTAATGCTTTACTCACACATGAGGAGTAATTATGGGAGGAAAATGCCATAAGTTTATCAAAGTGTGACAGGGTGCTTATTGATTATGGCAAGCCCTTAACCAAAATTATGAGAGCATCCTTGGACTAAGGGGAAGTTCCCATGGACTGGAGATGTTCAAATGTATCCCCAATTCACAAAGGGGAATCTAAGTGTGATACAAGTAATTACAGACCAAGTAATTTAACTTCCATTCTGGGGGGAAAAAATGGAGTCACTTGTTAAAGATGCATTGCAGGATCATCTAGACAAGACTGCAGTAATAATTCAGACACAGCATGGGTTTGTTAAGGTTTTGTTTGCTAGATTGGATACCATGATGTAGTTACAAAGGAACTGGATGCAAAAAATAAATTTTAATATCATATACTTGGATTTCAGGAAACCTATTCACACTGTTGCAATTGGAAAACTACTGTACAAATTGGAGCAGTGTGGTATTAAGGGTAAGTTGGTACAATGGATAAAAGGATGGTTGAGTGGGAGAAGACAGAGAGTGGTAATCAATGGACACTGCTCTTCGTGGACTAATGTTATTAGTGGAGTCCTCCAGAGCTCGGTGATGGGCCCAGTGGTGATGTTGTTTTGTATATTTATCAATGATATTAATATTTATTTATCAATTTATTTTGTATATTTATCAACGGTTTAATGTCGAAGTTTGCAGATGATACAAAGGTGGGCAGGGTTGTTAATGACAGTAATGGCAGTGTGCTACTGCAACAGGATCTAGAAAATTTGGGCAGATGGGATGAGAAGTGGCAACCGAAGTTTAACATTGACAAATGCAAAGTACTGCATATGGGTAAAAGTAACTCCAGAGAAACGTACCAACTGTGTGGTGTTACACTTAGGATTATAGAAAATTAAAAATATCTTCGAGTAATTGTGCAGTCAGACTGCCAGAGCAGGTCATGGAGTATTGTTAACGATATACAGGAATTTTGCTAGTGGGGAAAAGGAGGTGATTATCCCTTTGTATAAGGCAATGGTCAGGCCAGGTCTTGAGTACTGCATACAGGTCTGGAGGTCTCAATTTAGGAAGGATGTAGAGTTGCTTAAGCGTGTAATGAGGAGGGCAGCAAGATTGGTGTGGGGGACAAAGGAGTCCTCTCTTACCAAGGAAGGCTTAAGTTCTGCAAATTGTAGCTTCTGGAGACTAGGCACCTGCAAGGGTGAATTCTGATAGGATTCTTCAGCTTGCTCAGATTATGAGCCTGAGGGGACATAGATTCAAACTGAGGAAAGACAGGTGTAGAATAGATGTGTGGAAATTTGCCTTTAGCCAGCGAGTGGTTAATTGCTGGAACAAACTTCCATCTGTTGTTGTGGAAGTTGACAGCATAAATAAATTCAAGGAGGAACTGAACAAACTTTTAGAGGGATGTGTGAAATTTTTTTTTTTTTTTTTTTTATGGCTGATGGCATTACATGCCACCATTCCTACTACTATTACTACCACTAAATAATATATGTGATATGCTGCAGCACGTAAATTATGCATGTGGTCACGAAAATAATAACAATATTTTAAGCTTTGTCACTTTTTCATATACAGTGGGGCCTCAACTTATGATGACATCGACATCCAATATTCTCAGGAACCGATATACCTTCCATACGATCGTTTATTTTAAGGACTGATGATATTTGCAGGTACCAATGGCTTTCCGATATAGCTGGAATGATACATGGGTAAAAAATTTCAGACACGTGGCACAGAACTTCGCTCATATGATTGTTCTCAACCAATTAATGTCTTTTTTTATTGTTAAACAACGTTATTGTTCAATATGTGGCGCACGGAACATCACATACGATTGTTTCAGATCTTTCAGAAGAAGAAGTAAGAGTGTTTCTTTGAATAACAACAGAACGATCTTGGCTAAATGAAACCATTTTTCACTAATACCAGCTTGTGCTATTACCATCCATAAATCTCAGGGAGGTACTTTTGATTCCGTAGTTTATGAATATGAGAAATATCAACAACAACAACTAGTTTATGTTGCATTATCTTGAGTTACTGATATCAATGATCTTTACATTATTGCTGCTTTATTGATAAAGAAATTTTATCACTGACTGAGAAATGCTACATCCACTCTTGCACTTCAAGCTGAAACAACCAAGTTGTCAAGTAATCCTCTATTTACCATGCAAGATATTTTATACGAGTTCATCAGTAAACGACAAGATCTTTCCATTCTAACGTTAAATTGTCAAAGTTTACATGCTCACAGTGACAATCTCACTGACGCAATCACACAACAATCCAATTTATTTCTACTTTCTGAAACATGGCTAAATAACAAAGAAGTAAACATACCAACTTCGATTGTGTCGTTCATTTCAAACGAGAAGAATAACAAGGTGGCGGTGTAGCAGTTTATCATAAGAGAGAAAATCGTACTCGTGTTGTTACTTCTCATATGGAAGTGATTTATTGACAAACTGTTGGCAAATCCATGAGTGTTAGACCTGTTGGAGACATTTGTGAAGCTGAATGCCTTCTTCCTGATGGTCAAACGATATTGTCAGTAGTCATTTACATTTTGCCTAACCAAAAGATCGAACACATCACTGAATGCACCCATTTCATTTTACTTCTTTTCATGATTGAAGGAGCTGCACTAACACAATTTTCTCACAAAAAAATGTGACCAAATACCAATGATACTTACTGGAGATTTCAACGTTAATTTTGTAGATACTCAATCCACACTTTTGACTGATTCCTTAGAAAATAAATTTGGACTAATGTTAAATACTTCTAGATCTGTATTGACTACTAATCATGGAACTATAATTGATGCTGTGTTTTAAAGACATTTACACTCTTTACAATCAAGTGTATGTATCATATTTTAGCTATCACAAACCCATTGTAAGTAAATTACCTAATTGAACATGTATTGCAACCTCAAATTCATGAAACTGCTGGGGGAAAAAAAAAAAAAAATGCTTTAAAATGTTAAACATGTTTGGATTCTTTTCATACTAAACCCCTTTAACCTCATCCAAGCCAAGGAGGTTTTCATAATAAAATAAAACACCTTTTGTGCATAAAAATATACACATGCTGTTTTTTTTTTTTTTTAGTGAATAGAGCATACACTGAGACTTGGCTGGGTTAACATTGAGGTCAAATTGCTTGCTAATGAGAGAAGTATATTGTCAATTTCTTCTGTGATCATAATGGGCTCTGCATTAAATTATGGGAGTCAGGATTTTAAATTCATCAGCAAATGACATATCTGGTGTTTGGCTTATAAATGGGAGATGTGGCAGTAAAAAGGAGGCCAGACAGAACCCCCCAACTCCCTTGTGGCACTCCTGTAGATATCTCTTTGACATAGACTTTGTTACCAGCATGGATTATAACTGTATAGTTCTGAGGGAGGGATGAGAGGCAGAGCAATGCATCTCCATTAATGCAGTAGTGGCCTTCGAAGCACACGGAGGAGAGCAGGTACTCTAATAGTATCAAATGCATCTTCAATATAGAGATAGGTTACAAAGAGTTCTTTTCTCCAAAAACACTGAAAGGAGGCTGCGAGCAGTGGATGAAATAGCTGACCTGTTTGGTAATGAGAAATGAATTTGATGTAGGGCCTCTGGAAGTATTTGATTTGTGAGAGCAAGGAAGATCCTTTTTATTAGTTTGAGAAGGCATGATGAGTTGGAGATGGTTCCAAAGTATTTTTCTAATGATGGTTTTCTGATTTTTGTATTTAGCCTAACCAGATAGACGTTCCACTGGTGGGGATAGATGCATTGAAGACATTGTCCAACAGCTGGATGGTCCCAAGCATCTCAGCATAAACTGAGGTATTCTGTCTGCACCAAATGCAATGAAGGCTGAGACCGAATTTAAAGCCACTATGATTTGCTGTTTAAATATTGAGATTTATGTCAGAGAGTCTTGTCTACCATTGTTCGGTATGGTGGTTGGGAATTTCGTTATATAATCAGAGGAATGGAGTAACATGCAGACATGAGTGTGTCACACAGTTCCTTCAGATTCAACTTAGGTGTAGGCCTGCAGCGAACAGCCTTTTCCAGCTCATCCCATAGATGTTCAATGGGATTGAGATCCGTTGACTGAGTGGGCCACTGCAGCAAAGAAAAGTCATTGTCATGTTCCTGGAACCATTCCATAGTGATTCGGGCTTTGTGCACCGGCACATACCTGCTGGAAGTAACCATCTGACTGAGGATAAACTGTCAACATGAACGGATGTACTTGGTCAGCAACGATGTTTAGGTATGATGTGGCATTCAAATGTGAATCTATGGACCCAACATGTGCCAAGAAAACATTCTCCACACCATAACACTGCCCCTGCCACCTTGCACCGTAGTTGTCAGACATGACGAGTCCATGGATTCATGCTGCCAAATACTGACCCTTCCATCAACATGATGCACCAGGAACAATCCTCAATAGTCCAGTGCTGGTGTTGCTATGCCCACAGGAGGTGTGCTCTCTTGTTCTTCATTGATAACAAAGGTACGCGATGTGGCCGTCGGCTGTTGTAGCCCATTTGCGACAAAGTGCAACTAGTGGTCCGTTGCGATATTTTGTTCTGCGCATCAAAGTTGTATTCTGACGTGATGTGTGACATTGTGGCCCGTCTGCTTGCTTGCACAATTCTAGCCATCCTCCTCTGATCTCTCTCATCAACAAGCAATTTTCTTCCACAGGAGTGCCGTTGAGAGGATGTTTTCTGTTCGTTGCACCATTCTCGATACACCCTTAAAATTGTGGTGCATGAAAATTTCAGGAGAACTGCTGTTTCAGAGATGCTTTGTCCAGTGCATCTTGCACCTACTACCACGCCACGCTCGAAGTCCATTAGATCACTCCTTTTCCCCATTCTTGTTACAGTTTGTACGCTTAACTGATACTAAAAAGGTTGTCCACTGCATTTATATCCAACTGTGGTCATGTGACTTGCAACGTTGTGGGACAAACCATTTGTGTGAACAGCAGGGGTGTACCTAATAAAGTGGCAGCACAGTGTATATTATAATAATATAATCCCCTCAATGTTATTTTTCATTATAATACATGAACGGATCTCAAAATCTTTCATTAATAATGCCAAGTAGTTATTGAATACACTTAGGCTAGTGTATACAAGCACATAAAGGTTCAGAAGTTGTACTACTATACTGCAGTTCATCTCATACTCTGTATTGTCTCAATATTAAAAATGGTATATAATTAGAAAGATAACTCGATGGACTATTATACATTTCTGCTAAGGGACTAATTTTTCTCAATTGAAGAGCAATTACAATAGAATCAGCTGTAAATTAACATTTTGAGAATAATCCAGTAGTTATTATACCCATTACAATGGAGAGATACTCACTGACAGTTTTATACTACTAAATTATAGAACTTTAGCTTAAAAGTATATACCTGACATGTGAAAAGATTTAAGCTGTACTTAACATTGTAAATGAAAAGCTTGTCTAAATTTAAAGAGGGATTTGGTAAATAATTGGAAGAATCTGGTTAAATATGAAATTAGGGGACCTTACCTCTCCCTTTCTTTTTCTGATGGCAGATTCGACATATGCTTTATTTTCTTACATAATTTGGCGATTTTAGCCCTTGACTGGATGTGTGTGGTGTTTGAAACCACCAGTGACTTAAACTTTTTATGAAAAAAAAAAAAAAAGTAGCATGCAATTAAAGTGACTTTCAGAGGAATTATGAGTGGTAGTTAGGTGGTTGCAAAATAATTTGAGTAGAGAACTTGAAAGGACCAAAAGTTGCTTACCCCAGGTGACTACTTGAGGAAGTTTATCCAAACTGATTTAGTGAGTGCAAACTATTTTTATTTTGGAATTTTCTAGTAAATCACCTACTCTGGTCATAATACACCAAAAATACAAGGTCCTAAAAATGTGTACAGTGCAAGTGACCTTTACTGTGTGTATCCCTGTACAAGTATGTCTGCAAAAGCCAATTTGTTTGTTGTGCAGTTTGAAAAACCTCAAACAACTCTGGGGAAACCCTACCCTTGCACTCAAGAGCAACTAAATCCCTAGTTAACAAGGGTTTCCTCCAATGTCCACTTGGCCCTCCTTATTTTATAGTCAGGAATTAAGTTGTTGGTTTAGTTATTTCCATTGGTGGGTCACTGGAAATTTCGGCATCCAGCCAGAACTGTTTTCTTGTTTGGAAGGCCACATCCTGGTACTGGGCAAAGCCACTGAAGATTTCTTTAGTTGGTATAAGCCTGAGCTCTTCAATTGTGAGAAGGTCACTGATTTTTGTACCAAGTACATTGTGGGCATCTCAGTAATTGGGACAATCTGGGTACATGAGCCTAGCCTTCTCTTCAAATTTCAATGGCAGAGATTCCCAAAGCACATAATTTATGATTGAAGGAGCTGTCTTGTTGGCATAAAAGTTCTATATAAAATATAAGTTTTAAATATTAGAGGGTATTAAATTTGTAAAGCAGGTCTCATTTGAAAATATTCAGCACAACAAGATCACTGAATCCACCAAGGGCAAAACCTTTTGGTTTTAGCATACATGGATTGTGAAAATACCAAACAAATGAGTTTAGGTTTTGGCATATGTTTGGCCTACCCAAAACTTTTGGAATGAACCTTTAGCTTACCCTACTCTTTGTACTGATGTGTCACACCTGTGATGCCAACTTTTAGTTAATTCCTACCAGACTTTGGCCTTTTCTTCCTTTTGTCTGTATTGGTTTGTATGCACAATATTTATAGTTTTATGTTTTCTAATTTTGTACAATAGGCTACTGTAGATAACCTAGGGGTCCACTTGCATTTTTCCTACTAGTAACTGCCAGCTACTGTTAAGACAGTTCTACAAGCTTTTAATTTGCATAAGATTTAGTTGTTGGGGCTGCTCAAGAAGTCTTTGTACTAAACCCTTTGGATTCACTAGTACCAGATACTTGTGCCATAAATGAGAATTGCAATACTGCTTTATATAAGAGGTCAAAAGTGTTTATCCTTATAAGCATTGGTCTCTCTTGGTTATATTTTCAATCACTGCAGTGAAGTTTTCACTCTTTTATTTAAAGTTCTTGATGTGGGTAGTGAAAAGTAGCTTATCATCGAGGAAAGTGTCCAGGTATTTAACTGAACTAATATGACAGGCAGGCTGCTGACAGTATGACTGTGAATTCAACTGGCTTATGTTGAGTTTACCCTTTACGGTCATGATTTTACTTTTGGAGAAGAGGATTCAAGATCTCGTAAGAATGTGTTTCATCTCATTTCAAGTTCAGCTGTGGATGAGCCCTTACAAATAATAGGAAGGGTTGTTGGAATATGTCATCATCACATTTGAAAGGCTTGCATAAGTCTTTTAAATGTAATGATGACATATTTAAATAACCCTCCTTTGACAAATGATAAGTGTTGACCTATTTGTCAAGAATCATTTTCCAAGAGAATAGGCAGAAAACCAAATTTTGAGGGCAACCCTTACTAACTTTGCCTACAATGGATTTCCCAGTGAAGCAGGTGTTAATGTAGCTGTGAATTCACTTGAGCAGCCAACTTCCCTGACAAAATCGAATCAAAGGCACCTCAAAAGTCCATTATTATTATTAGTAGTAGTGGTGGTGGTGGTAGTTTGTTTTTAAGAGCATTAGCAACTAAGGCCATATTGCTCTGGGGATATGCGGTGGTCATTCCCTGACCTTTCCACATCCTCCATATTTGGTGATGACGGGCTCGAACCCCGGTCTAATCAAGAAGCATGTGCTACGCACTGCTGCTCCTTCCCACCTGGCTACGGAGGCGCCTAGTAGTAGTAGTAATAGTAGTGATAAATAATGCAAGCAAGCAGCATCTGTAGGGGAAAAAACAAAACAAAACAAAACACGACCACTTCCCATTTTACCTGTTCATCCCCTTTAACAATTTATCTAGTTCTTAGTTCTTCCTTGAATTTATTTCAAACTAGCAACCTCTACAACACCAGATGTGAGTTTTTACAACAATCAACCAACCCAAAGGCAAATTTTTTTACATATGATGACCTGTAACCATCCTTCCTCAATATAAATTTATGCTCCCTAATGTGTGTATTCTGAGCAAGAGGAAAGATTCCATCAGCAATGGTTTTACTCAATCCATTCAAGGCCTTATACATCCCAATCAGATGTCCTTACATTTGTCAATATTATACTTCAATTGGCACTTCTCAGCCCATCTACCTAATTTTTAATTTCATCACCCTGATTGCCACAATTAACCACCCTACCAATCTTCATAGCATTTTCAAACTTAGATATTAAGCTTGATATGCTTTCTCAACATCATTAATACATAGAGAAAACAACAAGGAGCCCAGCACTTAATCCTGAGAAACTGCTAATAACATTAGTCCAAGAAGTGCAGCACCCACTGCCCACTCAACCATCCCTTTATCCATAGCAACAACTTGCCCTTAATGTCAACTATGCTCTAATTTGTATAGAAGTTTTTTATATGCAAAACTATCAAAAGCTTTCCTGAAATCTAAGAATATGATATCAAAATTATTTTTTGCATCCAGCTGCTTTATTGTGTATACTTAATTTCTGACTAACCTACCTAATTACTGTGTATAACTAGTATCCAATCAAACTGCTCAGAAAAGATCATCCCTTAACAAATCCATGCTATGATCGCAGTATAACTGCATTTTTGTTCAGATGATCCTGCATTACTTCTGAAGTAAAGTAACAATATATTTGTTACTTTACTTCATTTCACTACATTTACTTCTTTACTACATCATACACCTTTCTGAATGATGGTACTGTCTTTCTTTTTTTTTAACCGCTGCAGTTCCCACATACACTCAGTGATCACTGAATTGTGACCCCATCTGTAAACTATGCTGCATAGCTCACACTAAAAAGCCAAACAGCTTCCTATTAGAACAATGGTATTTTGCATCTAATCATGCAAGTCAAAGTCATAAGGCAGTTATGGGATGCAATAAAGATATCATGGAATTTCAAAACGGGCATGACTGTGAAAGCTCATGTGTCAGGTGCTTCCATATCGGAAATGGCACATCTTGTTGGTTTCTCATATCCCACTATGATTAAGGTGTACAAAGAATAGCCAAACAGATCAAACCACTCCTGCCAACAGAACACTAAAGGATTACACAAAGTAAATGTTCATGGTGAGTGAAGGTCATTGTACGAGCTCAACGGCAGGTCGCTGTAAGACAGCTGACATCACAATACAATATGAGGAATGCACCAAACAGAGATGTATGGGGTTCCAGAGCAGATGACCCAAAAGATACCCTCTCCTCACCGCAGATCATCATTGATGGCAAATGCTGTTGTGTCAACAAGGTGGTTTAACTCTGGAGCACTGGAAACGAGTTAGATGAATCCAATTACCTAGTGTAACAAGCTGACAGATGCTTCTGTGTGTGCGGTGCATGAGTCCATACACTCATTGTGCATGGTGCCCACTATCCAGGCAGTTGGTGCGGGTTGCTTAATATGCATATTTTTTTTGGAAAGAACTATGACCCCTGGTGCGCATGGACTAACTTTTCACTGATGAGGTCTACCAGCAACTCTTAGGAGATGTGCACCCTGCTATGCTGCATTTTTTTTTGGATAGAAAATGGGATCTTCCAAGACAATGCACCCCATTATTAGGCCCACACTGTGCACAAGTGGTTTGAGGAACATAGTGAAGATGTCACCCATCTTGACTTGCTTCCAAATTTGCCTAACCTCAATCTAATTCGACACCTGTGGGATGTTTTTGACTGGGAAGTGAGACAGATGGATGTGCAACCATCATCTATTTCAACACTGGAAAGCCTTGCAGACAGCATGGCTGCAGATCCCTATGCATGTCTTCAGATATCTAGTGCAGTCAATGTCTAGGTGAATAGCAGCTGTTATCCATGCGAATACCAGCCCAACACAGTATTAGGTAGGTGGTCACAATTCAGTAATCACTGAGCATATTTTCAAGTGCACCGAAGTTAATTTTCATATCAATGGGGGGGGCAATAAGTTATATTTGCTGTATTGTATTTTTGAATGCATGGTGGAATTATAAATAAAATATGACACTTTTTGAACAAAATATTTTTCCTTTTTTAGCATCAATAAAAAAAAATAAAATAAATAAAATAATAATAAAAATTCTGAGTCAATCATGACTTGCTTCTTTCAATTCCACCTTTAATTTTGTCAGTCTCTCAACCCCTAACTACCTTATAATTACCTTACCCTCACAATGAGATCTATACCTGGACATTTTCCACTTTTGTTTTTGACGGTATCACTTAATTGATGCATGGTGAAATCTGGTACTTTGTCCAGTGACATCACTGCCATTAATGATTTTCTGTTGGCATACAGTTGTGTTTCTGTTTCCTGGTGGGATGACAGTATTAGTATTGGCAAATGATGTGAGAAAGCAAGCTTATAAAGAATCGGCAAAAAAAAAAAAAAAAACACCTATACAATTCATCTATGCATATGACTAAATTTGTCTGGTTCGTCCTTGAATTTATTCACACTACCTGCTTCCACAGCAACAGAGAAGTTTGTTCCAACAATCAACCACCCACTGACTGAAAGCAAACTTCTACATATCTATCCTACAACCATCCTTTCTCAATTTGAATTTATGTTCCCCATGTGCATAATCTCAGAAAGAGGAAGAATTCTGTCAATGTTTAGTTTAATCAATCCATTCAAGGCCTTAAACACCTGAATCAGATTTAATTGCAGGTGCTTAGTCTTCAAATGCTGCAATTTGCAGAACCAATAAAGCCTTTATTGGTAAGAGCACTCTTTTGTTCCCCCCACCAACCTGGTCGCCCTTCTCTGCACCCATTCTAGCAGATTTACATCCTTCCTAAAATGAGGCCTCCAGACCTGTTTACACTATCCAAGATGCACCCTAACCATGGCCTTGTAAAAAGAGATAATCACCTCCTTATCCCTGCTAGCAAAATTTCTGTACATCACTGAAAAAAAGCCTCATGAGCTGTCCGCACTACTCAGGAAACTTCATATCTGACTGTAATTACCGCCAGGTCTTTAGGTGTTCCAATCCCCTGAGTGTGATACCACATAGTTGGCATGTTATTCTGTGATTACCACATAGTTGGCATGTTATTCTGTGATTTCCATAAGCAGTAGCATTTGTCAATATTAAACTTCAGTAGTCACTCCTTAGCCCATTTGCAATAGTATTCCCTGATTACTTTCATTAACTACCCTTCCAACCTTCATATCATCTGCAACCTTAGACATTAAGCCTGATATACCTTCATCAATATCATTAAAAAATATTGAAAACAACAATGGGCTCACCACTGAACCCTGGAGGACTCCGCTAATAACATTAGTATTGGCAAAATAATGCCTGAAGCAAGTTTATGAGTGAGTGAGAGAGAGAGAGAGAGAAGCTTTAAAAATGTGATCGATTGTGGAATTTTACCATAGTAATGTGGAATTAAATCTTTTTGTGCTTAAATTAAGGTACTATTTACGAAAAGATTAATAGGGAGCTTTTCCTCTTATTTTCAACAAAAAAGATAAAACATAATTTGTCAAGACAAAAGATTAAAAAAAAGAAAGAAAGAAAACTGCCTTGCCTTATATAATACCTCCAACATTCAGCAATGAACAGTTTTGCAAATTCTTTAAGAAGGGATTCACAAACAAAACAAAACAATTACTTTCAATTTTGGGTTACCATAGCAAGTACCTCATACACCCATAATATATTGTCTGTAAATTTTGGGTTTAGCTAATTAAGAAAATCCATAATTTTGTAAATTGTGGTTTTGCATGTTTTACTGGGTTGGGGCCAAATTTCCAAGGGGAAAAAAAAAACAAAAAAAAAAAGGCTATTCTCATTTGAGACCAACTAACCAAATCACAGTATGAAAAACAATAATAAAAAATGCTCATGACATTGACTGGATTCAAAATGAGGTCTTTTTCACACAACGCAGGAGGATGATTATAACCACTGTGCTACTCATAAACCAATTGAACACTCCCACATACAGTTAAAATAATGCAAGAATCATTTCTACCTCTATTTGCACCAACCATAATGCAAGAATCATTTCTACCTCTATTTGCACCAACCATTATATTATTAAACTGTATATCAGGCCCCCTCTCATCAGCAGTTTCATAACAACCCAACACTAACTAAATAGAATCTGTAATACACTTTCCATCTTTTCTATTCCAACTGAACCTCATGAACTCTGAACTACTTCTGCAGCATGGAACTGAATTTTACTGTCCTGTCTGAACAAAATTCTGGAAGATCCCAGAAGAAGGCATTGAAGTACTGATGCACAACACTCTCAACCTTTCCCCCATAGATAATATAGATATGCATTTGTCTGATAACATAGGTTAAAATAATGCGCACACATCTTAAGAATCCTTGTTTGTTATCAAAATAGCCAATACTGACAAGATATCTGGAGGGTGTTGATGTTTCAAATGAGCAAAAAGTGCATGCTATGGAAATAAGCTTATATAACTAAGGGGTGCATTGGGTTAGTAAACTATACAAGAAAACTTAGCCTTAATTGTGTACACAGTAATGTAAGGAGTGTCATCAATAAAATGAATGAATTCAAACTAATGGTTAAGACAACTAATCCTTATGTAATACAGCTAAAGGAAATGTTGTGTTACACGGAAACAGCAGATGATGAATTTAATTACAGCAAATACAAAATATTCATGAAGGATAAGGAAAAGGTAACACTTCTTATCAAAAGTAGCCTGGGCATGACAAAAGCTGTCCCAGATTCAAAAGTTATGCATGCTAGTGCAGAATTTGTGTGGTGTGAGTTAGCTAGAAGCAATGGTATAATGAGAGTAGGAGTAATCTACTGATCAGAAGCTTGTGAAGATTAAGATGAGAGCCTTGACATGCATATAGAATGGGCAAGTAGGTGTGAATGTCTTATTATGGATGATTTCAATTTGCGCCTAACTGATTCAAGCAAGTGGAAGGGAAAACTCACATTAGGGAACAAATTTTTAAATTAACCGGATGGCTGTTATTTGTATTAACATGTTATGGAAAGTACTAGGTGAAAATATATTCTAGACCTGATCATCTTCTATGAACCAGATGACATCATAGGGCTGAGAGTACAGGAATTATTAGCTGGGAGTGATCATTGGCTTCTAAGTTGGATAAGGAGAGAGGTAGCAGTTGTAAAGGTTAAAGAATGGATTTCAATTTCAGGAAAGGAGATAAGTTAAGGTGCCACATGGTCTCTATCAACTTGGGAAATAGCTCACATTGTGGAAATACATTAAAATTATGGTATAGCTTTAAAGCTAGAGTCATAGAAGCTTATATATATATATATATATCAATTAAGAAAATATAGCACAAAGAGGATTCTGAGATGGATGAATAACAAACTAGCCAATTTAACCGGGGAGAAAAAGATGGCACATAAAAGTTATAGCATGATAAAATGTACTGAAGCCTACAGCACCCACAAATTTATCTGTAATACCACAGAAAAGTTTAGACCGGCAAAGGCACATTATGAGAAATTGCTAGCTATGAGAACAAACAATGGGAACAAGGAATTTTTCTGGTAAGTGAATAATAATAAAAAAGGGCAAATCAGATCAGATCCTGGCTCAATGGATGCAGAAAAGTTATAATTCTGCTGATGTTGCAGATGAAGTGAACAGATACCTTCCATTGATATTTACAGAAGAAAGATCTGTTATGGTGAGGAGAAACTGTGAGAGTGAAGCTGGAAATCATGAAATTAGTGAGACAAATTTCAGAACACTATTTATCAAAAACAGTGGAGGCAATTAACTGTTTTTGCCTCAACTGTTTTTGATAAATAGTGTTCCCCTTTAAGCAATTAAGGATCCTGGAGTTGATGGCATATACCCCGCAATTTTGAGGGAGGCAACAAGGGAATTTATTGAACTACTGAGGTTAATGATGGGGTCATCACTAAATTCGGGAGCTATTCCCTTGGACTGGAGAAGTGCCAATGTCAATACATAAAAGTGACTCTAAGAGCGAAGTAGTAGTAGTAGTGGCATGTGATGCAAGAAAGCAAGCTTATGAGCTTATGCAGCATCAGCCAAAAAAAAAAAAAAAAAAAATTACAAAACAATCCCCTCTAAATATTTGTCCAGTCCCTCCTTAAATTTATTTAACCTATCAACTTCCACAATGACAGATGGAAGTTTGTTCCAGCAATTAACCACCTGCTGGCTAAAGGCAAATTTCCGCACTTCTGTGCGGAAATTTGCCCTTTAGCCAGCGGGTCCTTCTGTCCTTCCTCAATTTCAATTTATGCCCCCTTAGGTTCGTAATCTGAAGAAGTGAGCAACTTCACTCTTAGAATCATCATGGAGATAATGATAAAAAGTGTATTATGGGTTCATATACACAGAAATGGAATTCTGAAGGAAATACAGCATGGTTTTGTAAAGGGAAAATCATGTTTATACCTGGTTAGATATTTTAATGCAGTCACCCATGAGCTGGATGTAGGAAATTAGTTCAACATTTACTTAGATTTCAGGAAAGCATTTGACTCAGTTCTGCATGAAAAGTTTATTCTTGATTCATTAATGAGTTTTGATTCATTAATAACCATTAAAAGTTCATTAATGATTATTCTTCAGATTGGCTAACATAAGAAGTGGAGTTCCTCAAGGATCAGTATTGGAACCACTCATTTTTGATTTTCATAAATGACACTGACAAAGGGATTGAGGGCACGATTTCAAAACTGGCAGAGTAGTTAATGATCATGGCCAAACACAGCTTCTTCAGGGTGACTTAGAGATCGTCAGAGAAGTGGCAGCTATCATTTAATGCAGCAAAATTCATTCAAGTCTTAATTTGTGAAATAGCAACTGCAAAATAATTGTATAACAGTAGAAGAAGAAAGAGATTTCGGAGTTATGATAGTAGCAAGGACACACAGCATCCTATCCATGATTTATCAAATATTTGCTTGTAGAGATAGGGAGTTGAGAGACCACACTTGGGACACTGTGTCGAGATATGGAGACTGCACCTAAAAAGACACCACACTTCTTGAAAGTGACCAAAGATGGGTAGTGTGAGATCATCAAAAGGGTGTCCATATGAGGAAAAACTTTGAATATGTGGGCTGCAGAGCTTTGAAACCAGCTCAAACATTTGATTGAAGCATATAAAGCTCTGAGAGATAAAATGAACAAGAATGAAATTTTCACTGTTGATCCCAAACCTAGGGGCCATAAACTGAAATTATAGGGGGGAAGAGGTTTAGACTGAATTGCAGGAAGTTTCTTTTATATAGCAAGCTGTTGATTTTTAAAATATGCCTCCAGAGGTGGTTGAGGCTGACAGCTTGAAGAAATTCAAAGCTCAGCTGGATAGATATCTATATGAAGAGGAGAATCAAACAGTGGTTTATAATATTTTATTGAATTATTTTTTGTGTGGTGCAACAAAAGCCTAGGGCTCCATTGTATCATACAGCTAATACTAATATGAACTGGTACACATATCTTATAACGGAACAAAACTTGTAAATATACTTAATTAAAGAATGTACTAACCATCCAACCTCAAATGAGTATACAGACATGTTGTTACCTTCTGTATCTTAAATTCAAAATGATGAAATACCCATCTCCACCCAAGTCCTGATATGCTTGCCCTCATTACAACAAGAGCAAGCATATCAGACAAGGATATCATAATACTGAAACACAACAAAATCTAATCAAATAGTGGCTCAGTGATTGTTACCTACTCTTTATAGATTGTATGATTTTGAATTTATGATTAATACAAAAAATAAAAGAGACTAAAGTAATTACACAAAACTGAAGATTCTCAACCTAATAATATTATTAAATGATGTAATTAAGTTTATAAATACAATAAGCTTAATTTTGTAATTAAATTCAGAAATACTATAATATTCAAAGGTCATCTTTGAATATCATAAAGAACTCACTTGGTTTCAGTATTTTCTAAAACTGACTGTTCAATGCGTTCTGCACCCTCCGGAACTTCTTCAGTAGGTAGTGCAGGGGGCAAACTGAAACAATCAAACTTTAAATGCTTAAAATTTGAACTTTACAATTGAAAAAAAAAGCTAGCTTACCTATATTAATAAGGTAACATATTTAAGATATGTAAAATATATAAATTTAAGAATTCTGAATGAAAAATAAATGTCAGAATTCTACACAGAATTATAGGCATCAAACAAAAGGTTAGTTAAAGAAAACAGCAAGCATATGTACTCTAACTGTTCAATTTTCTACTCAGAGTAAATGGATTCACTCTGTGAGGCACAAAACAGGTAATGGCCCAAGTAAAAAAGCAAAATCAAACTGATCTATAGCTTTTTTTCAACAGCTTGGAACAATGAGCAATATTTAATTCTGATAATGAAATTTAATATCAAGTACATTTTTAGTCAAGAAAAATGTTATTTATAATAACTAGTAGTTTCCCCCTTGAACAATCAAAAAGTAACCATAAAGTGTAATGAAGAAAGCAAAGAGCTCTTTAAACATCATGCATGTTGGTTGATAACAAGAATTCTACATTAGTAGTAGAGTCAACAAAGCTTAAGAGTATCATCAAAATTTAAGCTAAAACTGAATCATAAAACACGTACATGCACTCCTCGGCTTACGTAACACTAGACTTACGGAAATTCGACCTTACGTAAGTTTTTGCCAGCCGGTGCAAACTTAAAAAAAATCGTGGAAACATATTTTGCATCCTGTACGAATAAATGAGGTATCATGAAAATATCGTAATGTGAACCCATTAACACATTGTTTTTTTTTTTTTTTTTTGGTAATTCGTTCCAAGACCTTGGAAGTTGAAATTTTCACTATTTATCTCTCTAAAAGAGCATTTTTATAACAGAAATTGCACTACACTTTCATCATCATCATCATCATCATATGTTCTGTTATAAGAATCAATTTTGAACGCCGTTGTGATATTTTTCTAAAACACATTTCTGGAGGTCACTACCTAGTGGCATAACTATGCCAATGCAGTGCATTGGAGCCCACAACAGAAAGGGGGCTCACTGCCCTCCCACCCAAAACAGAAAAAAATTTTATTGAGTAAAAATTAAGTTTTTTAGTTATGTTTATGATAAAATTTACTATGTCTACGAAAAATTATTTTTTTCAGACAAAACATGTTTATTGTTAGCCAGCTATCTATACAGTACAAGCAAAACTGCAGGGAATAGAGGTTAAATGGTATATCTGCTGCTTCCAGGACAATTTTTAAGCATTTCTGACTGTGGGGGCCAAAGTCAAATAGGGGCTCACTTATTGGGCGTAGGGGCCCATTTATTGGGGATAATTATTATTGAGTAAAGTATTACTACTGCACCTATAATATTTCTGAGTATTACAGAGCATCACATTTACCGTTGTATTGTTAATTTTTTATTTTTACTTTTAAACTTGGCATTGGGGCCCACTTTTTCAAGTTCCACTGCTGTCACTACCATAAAACAATTTGCACTTTCTGGTTTATTGGCTTTTCTGTTAGCACAATCTATTATAAACGGGTAGTCAACTTAATCTTATTGCATTTGCGATAATACCGATAACTGAGTTCTGTGGGTTTTTACGTTACGGTATTATGGTGAAATGAGTTCACCATAATACCGTTGAATTTCAGTGAATAATACTTCACTGAAACCTTCAATCATATAAAAAACAAATAAATTTTCAGAATCTTCTCTACTCATATTTACTTATTACAGCGGTGAAGGGAAAGGGACCAACGGAAAGTGCAAGAGCTGGCAGTGCTAGGAAAAGAAACAAAATTGATTTAGAAATGAAGATGATTAATTAAGAAGTACAAAGCAGGACTTTCTGTAATACTTAGAAAGTTTGTCATCTATTGCACAGAACTACTTCAACACTACTTCAACAGTCTCACTGCTTCAACAGTGAATACTATTTTAAGGGACAGTGCACATATAAGAGAACATGTTAAAGGATCAATGCATTTAAGATCAACAGTGATCACAAAACAGCATTCAGGTGATATATCGAAGATGGAAAAGCTATTAATAATATGAATGGGAAATCAGATTCAGAAGCGAATGCCCCTGAGTACAATGGCCATTCACGTAAAAGCAAGTATTTATGAAGATATTAAGGATAAGTACAGCAAACCCCAAGTCAAGTTTGTTGCAAGCAACGGGCAGTTTAATAGGTTCAAGCATTGCACTGGTTTCCAAAACATTAAAGTATGCGGTGAAGTCGCCAGTGCTGATTCTGCAGCTGCAGAGAAATTTTGATGTGTTGGAAAAAACCCCTTCTAAATCTCCACAGCCCTGAACTTCCTCAGCGGCATGCTTATGAGCTGGAGAGTTCATTCTGGCAATGATGCTTGAAAGATAAAACTTGCTGACGCTATGCCTGTCTCCTCTCTTTTTGTAATTTTGTTCACTTTTGTAATTTTTCCTGTGCATGAGATAAAAAATTGAATAAATAATTCTATTTACATATTCGTTGAACATTTCTTTTTTGCTTCAATCAAATTCAGCACGCATAGTCATGAGTGCTGCATAAGCCTTTAGGGAAATTCCGACTTATGTAAATTTGATGTAAGTAGAGTTCCGAGGAATATAACCCTTACGTAAGTCGGGGAGTTGCTGTATTTTATTTATTTTCCAGGAATACTAGTACTGGAGGTGCTAATTAAGAGCGGAGGAAACAGAAAGACCAGCAAAAGGTTTGAACTTAATGCAACAATAACTGATTAATGCCATGGAGTTTCTGGTTGCTATTTGAGAGCAAGAATAGCAACTCATTTATAATTAGAACTAGGAACAGTTTCTCAGCTCCACTTTTTTTTATGGTGTCTACAGGCAGCTGGTGTATTTAAAAAATATACAAATGTTTGTGTACTTTCACAAGTGCCAAAAATTTCAGTGGGAAAATGGGCCAACAACACAACCTAAATGATTTTGAATGAGGTATGGTATTTGGTGCCAGACAAGCCAACACAAATATCTTGGTCAATGCCACCCTAGTAGAGGAGGGAGTTCATGTAAAACAGTATTTAGTATATTGAAATTGATCCAACACCCAGAGACAACAAAATCAGTGCACTCACATGAGAGGCAGACAGAGAGAGAAAAGAATTATGCAGTTTAACAGACAACCCACATGAGATAAAATGAGAGCATAATATAACAGTGATGTGCAAAGGGGTATATATACTGAAATGCACAAAGCATTGCATCCTACTATAGATGGAGTGTAACAACAGATGATCCTCATCTGGTTCCACCCATGTTAACTAAAGAACAAGTAGCTGTGGGCACAGCAACATTGAAAATGGATACCTGAGGAGTGGAAAAAAAGTTGCTTGGTTTGACAAACTAACAACTGTTCCACGCTGACAACAGGACCAGGATATAGCACCAGTAACATGGATGAAAGGACCTGTGCAAGGTTTCAATTTGGTTTTGTGGCACATCAGTAGCTATGATGACTAGGGATGGGCATAACTAAGTCACAACTGAAATAATCAATTATTAGCATTAGTAGCAGCATATGATACCAGAAAGCAAGCTTATAAAGCAGGGGTTGGCAAACTACGGCCTGCGGGCCAAATCCGGCCCCCCACCCCTCTTTTTAATCCAGCCCACAGGTTAATATTGTTTTTTTACATGAAAAAAATTTAAAATAAATCAAATTACACGCTGCAATAGCCGATAGTCGAGTTGAGAATTATGACCGCACGTGGCGCTACTGGCATCGCATATTCGCATTCTGTCGTCTACCGTAGAACAAGTGTTGCCAGCATTTCTCTCAGTTTTGCTTTAGCGGCGCACATGGTACTGTCTGTCACGGTGCTCTGCGATCTTTTTTTTTTCCTTTTATTTATTACCCACCGTTTCCATGTCACCCTCAAAGACCAAATATGAAGAGAAAAGTGGACTTCAAATGTCGTGCTTTTAAAGCTGAATGGAGTGTGAATCATTTTGTCATAGAAATAAATGACAAAGTATCATGTTTATTATGTAATGACACAATAGCTATGCGAAAAAGAGTACAATATACGTCGTCATTACCAAAGTAAGCACGCGGCACAATATTCAAAACTCACAGAAAATCAACGGAAGCTAAAATTGGAAAGTTTAAAATGTAATGCATCATCACAACGCAATTTATTTGTTGAAATAAAAAAATGATAATGAAGCAGTAACTAAAGTAAGCTTACGAATGGCTCATTTATTAGCCAAGAAAGGGTAACCATTTACCGATGGTCAATTAATTAAACCATGTTTGCTTGTGGCAGCCGAAGAAATGTGTCCAGAGAAAATGGATTTGTTTCGATCTGTCAATCTTTTGGCGAGAACAACTGTTAGAAGAGTTGAGGACATCGGGAGCCACATCAAAAGTCAATTAAAAGACAAGGCAAAAAATTTCAAGTGGTTTTCATTGGCTCTTGATGAGCCTACAGACATTACTGATACTGCCCAATTGTTGCTGTTTATTCGAGGAGTCAATACTGAGTCTGAGGTTACTGAAGGATTAGCTTCTATGAATAGTTTGCATGGAACAACTACAGGCGAAGATATCTTCAAGGAAGTCGAGAAAACGCTAACACAGTACAATTTGCAATGGAATCAGTTAAAATGTGTCACAACTGATGGTGGTAAAAATATGTGTGGAACGGGGAAGGATTAGTTGGACAAATTTTTAAGGCTTGTGAAGAAGCTAAATGTTCAAAACCTCTGGTAATTCATTGTATTATTCACCAGCAGGCTCTTTGTGGGAAACACCACAATCTGTCATGTGTTATTGATTTATTCGCTTTCGTGGACTTAACCATCGTCAGTTTCGTGATTTTTTAATAGAGATTGAAGCCAAATATCCTGATTTGCCCTACCATACAGCAGCTCGATGGCTCAGCAATGGAAAAGTTTTGAGATTTTTTGAACTCAGAGAAGCAATAGAAATTTTTCTAAATGAGAAAAACTGCCCACAACCACTATTATCTAACAATGAATGGCTATGAAAATTAGCATTTGCTACAGACATCGTGGGATATCTTAACGAATTTAACTTAAAATTACAGAGGAAAACAGTGCTCATATGTGAAACGTATTCTATCGTAAAGTCATATCGTCAAAAATTTGCATTGTTTGAAACACAAATCACATTAACCAAGTTTGACCATTTTCCGTACTGTAAAAAATTTCGAATATTAGCGAAATCCCCATTCCCAAAAAAATTCGCGGCAGATATATTTTCTGAACTTAAACTACAGTTACAACAGCGTTTTTTCGGATCTTGATGCAAGTGCAAAAGATATTTCCATATTTCAAAATCCATTTGGCGAGGATCGCTGTAAAGACTCGGTTACGGCCGGACACGTTATTTCACGCTCCTGAATTTGTGTGGAAATTAAGTGTTTAAAATGTTTAATCAGTTTAAAAAAGTGTTCCACCTGAAAGAGCTTATCTGGAGGATTCCGTAGGTGAGAATAGTTTTATTATCTATTGGGAATTTAGTAAATTTCCAGCGTTTCTATCTGTGTCCTTTGTTGTCAGACTACACTGGTCACCATGTGGCTGGCAGAAGGGCCATAGAGAGGCACTGATGTAAAGCAGAAGCCATGTTGGTAGTTTACACTTGACTGGGGAGTTGCTCAAACTGTTTAAAACTGAGCTGAAAGACTCCACCAAACTGTGCCGTAAACAGCCGAATTGTGTAAAATCGTGTGCTTTGAACATGTACTTAGTGTAGAGAACTATTTTTTACTGCGCCGTGCTACACTGGGATGGCCTGCGATGACACACATACTGCTTCACCCATTGTTCTTGAACTGGAGGGTGTGACTACAGTGATCTGCATTATTGAGTGGGGAGGATGACCCCCATGTGTGTTAATGCTTAAGCCTCTATTAGCGAGAGCTCCTGGTTGCCATCTACAGCCTTCAGCAGTAGCTTCGTCACCGCCACCACTTGCTAGGTGCATTTCAACGTCTAGGGCCACACTCACAGTCATAGCTGAAGGTCACTTGCCGCTTAAGCTTCTCTTTAGCAAGCGCTACTTGGGCGCACTCCACGCCTCTGGCAGTAATTGCCTTACAGCGACCACCTGCTTTTCACAGCATTCACTTTCCCACTACACTCATATTGCATCAATTAACCGCTTCACCTAGGTAATCCGGAATTCTGAAACTTCAGGGAAACTACCATCTATATTGACAATGAGTGGAAAACAAACCAAAATCACGGTCGAGCCGAATGAGCGAAGGCAGCTCGAGCAGAAGAATGATACGAATAACGTAGAAGACACACCAATTATTCAGAAAAAGAACAACAAAACGGTGCCAAAATTCAATATAGAGACTAGGAGCCAAACTAAGCACAGGGATGCGCAGGATGGAAACAGCATGCAACCCCACCAAAGCGAGGACCCAAAGCAACAGGACAAACCTCTGGATCTGACTCTCCCTGAGGGCACTGTCCTGGAAAAAACCCTGATACTTAGAACTGCCCTGGAAGATATTTTCAAAGACCAATCGAACAGGGTCACAACTGGCGTCAGGGGGCAGATAGTGTCCCTCTGGACAAAACTGGAGACCATGCTCCTCCAGACCGACAAGGCAAGGGAAAAAACTTCGACAAAACTGGAGGCATACCTAGAATGTGGGACAAACCAAACGCTACAGCATGTCCCCACATATGCACAAGCACTGAGGAACTCAAACACTGCAAATACTACAATCATGAGTGCCCAACCAAGGAAACCCCCACTGATAAAAACCCCAAATGTGGTAGTGATAAGACCTACAAAGACCAGCGAAACCTTGACCAGTGAAGAGCTAAAAAACAAAGTTATGTCGAACTTCAAAGATGACTTCAAAACTACCAAGATTAAGGCAATAAGAAAGACAAGAAATGTAGGTATTGTCATAGAAACGGAGACAGAGAAAGACATGGAGAATATCCTGACCAACACCAAGATAACTACCATGGGTCTGACTGCAGAGCCACCAAAGCGGAAAGGACCATCAATTATTATCTTTAATGTAGACAAAGAAGTCACCCCACAAATCCTAATACAGGAAATATATACCAGGAACCTGTCAGGAGCATTGCCAGATCAGGAACCTCAGACTATGGTACAGCCGAAGTACTCAACGAAATCAAAGACTGGGACTAACAAAAACTGGGTTGTAGAGATTGCGCCAGCCACCTGGCAAACACTGAAACATCAATCCAGGATCTACATAGAACGGGGAAATCATAGCTTCCAGGAGCACGTGGCCGTGCCCAAATGCTATAGATGCTGTCGGTATGGCCACACCTCCCATACATGCACCCAGGTTGCTGCCACCTGTGGCCACTGCTCAGAAAAAGGGCATGAATATAACAACTGTCCGAACAGGGCTAAGCCACCTACGCAAACAGCAAAGCACTCAGACTGGAGCATAACCACTCAATCAAAGACCCCAAATGCCCCACCTATCTCAAAACAAAGAGTCTTTACCAACAAAGAATAAATTATGGGGACTAGGCCTAAACACTACAATACAGCTCTGCTAAAAATCATGCAAGTCAATGCACAACGAGCTCGAGCAGTGGTCGAGCAACTTTGAAAGAAAGCCGACGAGGAAAACACAGACATACTGATCCTTCAGGAACTGTACACGCATGTTAAAAAAGTACGAGGTTATCTAGCCAATTACAAGATCGTCCAAACTGACGAAGATACCCCTTGGGAGCCATCATTATCCGAAACCCAGCCATTACAGTAATGCGAATATCTCAACTATGCACGGCCTGCGCTGCTTGTGCCCATATTATCTTCCCACTGGGTGCTTTCTTTGTGGTGTCCTTGTACTGCAGGCCAGGGGAGGATATAACCCTTGCAACTAGATATCTTCAGACCCCTCTTGGACACATGGCCTAATCAGAGGATCATCATAGGGGCAGATGTAAACTGCCGCTCCTTGGCCTAGCACAGCATGACCCCAGACAGGAGAGCCACGAGAAATGGCCAGATCCTGGAAGATCACCTGGCAAACACTACATTTGAGATCCTCAACTTGCCACACCAACTGCTAACTTTCTGTAACACTGTGGGAGGCCACAATAGATGTATCACTCACAACTGTGAACGTCGCCCGATATATTAAACACTGGACGGTCCAAGACTCCTGGACCACATCCGACCATAGAGTGATTACATATCAGATACAGAACCAACTCAGTAGAACCCCGATGACAAAAACATCACTAAACCGCTTCGCAGTTAATAAGGCAAATTGGGAAACTTTCAAGGAAAAACTCACTGCTGAGGTTGGGGAGCACTACCGAACTGCGAGCCGACCCAGAGAGGCAAATGACCTGCAAAGAAAAGTAACTGAAATCATCATAAAAGCTAGCGAACAGGCAATGAAAAGGAAAATCCCAAAGTCAGGTGCCAGCCCTGGTGGACCCCTGGCATTGAAAACCTGAGAACTGAAGTGATGAGACGACGAAAGGACTTCCAACGGGCCCGGCGATCTTGGCCGGTCACTGAGGTCACGGCCATGAGGGATAGGTATAAAGACGGAAGGAATCGATACACAAAATTAATAAAGGACACCAAGCGCAAAACTTGGGAAAATCTTGTTTCCACAGCAGGGAACGCTAACCCCTGGGGAGTGGTTTATAAAGTAGCCACTAACAGACACTCCAGAGGAGAAGTCGCAGAAGCAACAATGACCCCGCTGGGTACCCTGACCACTACGTGGGATGACTCGGTGACCAATATCCTAAACACCATCTTCCTGGAACAGGTAACTCCTACCCTCCCAGAACAACTGCGGATCTGTCAAGAAAATGACTCATACTTCACTGACCAACAAGAAACACCCTTCACTGTGGATGAGCTGCATGCGGCCACCATGCAAATCAGAAGCAAAAGATGCCCTGGCCCAGACCTAATTGAACCGGAAATTGTGAAGAAAACTGTGTAATACACACAGGATCTGTTACTCACGCTATATAACACCTGCCTCCAAGAAGGAACCTTTCCTAATGACTGGAAAATTGCCAACATCAAACTTAAATTGAAAAATCCATCAAAGCAGCCAGAAAAACCAGAGTCCTACCATCCGATCGCCTTACTCCCAGTTGTAAGCAAACTGTTCGAAAGAATGCTGCACAAGAGGCTACTCCACTATTACAAAGGGGCAAACCTAACAAACACAATGCAATTTGGATTCAAACCTGGCCTATCCAAGATCAAAGCTCTCAAGACACTGCTGGATAAAGTAGAAGCCTGTACTACCAAATATTTTCTTGTTATCAGTACTGACTTCGCAGGGGGCGTTTGACGCCATCTGGTGGCCGAGCGTCCTCGCGAGACTTAGGCGGGCTGGAGTGACTCTAAACCTGTATAACACAATCAGGAGTTACTTAACATAGAACAATCGAAGTACATGCACCGTATAGGAAGCTAACCAGACAAATCCACAGGGGGTGCCCGAGGGATTTGTCCTAGGACCCCTGTTATGGAATATGATTTTAGATGAATTCCTGGCCCTTGATATTGGCTAAGTCGGCGCCCAGGCCTTCGCCGATGATTTGATAATAACTGTTGCTGCTGACTCACGAGCGCAAATCGAAGAAAAAGCCAACCATGCGATAGGAATTTTGCAAAAGTGAGCTACAATCCATTGCCTGTGGATTTCTCCAAGTAAGACCTGCTCGGTACTCCTGAAGGGCAGACTCAACCTTGCCAGACCAACGCAAGTGAAAATCTAAGGCACCACAATAAAACTTGCTATAGAAATCAAATATCTCGGAATCATCATTGACAAAAATCTGTCTTTTCAGCCCCATCTAAAGTACATTAAACAAAAGATACGGAAATATTCTGCATTGGTCGCAAGAGTGACCTGGAGGGACTAGGGGCTAAACAAGTGGACCCTGTCCCTCTACTACAAATCTACCTTCATCTTGGTCATCACATATGCTTCACCAGTTTGGTACAAAAAGGTAACCACAGTGGTAAATAGAAGAACCTTGGACAGCATCCAGCAGTCAATAATTCTGACAATCACACAAGCTGTCTCCACAGTCAGCATGCACGCACTCCAGGTTCTGGCCGGAGTCCTCCTGCTGGACTTGGAAATCATCAGATGCGCCCTAACATATAATATGGCAAAAGAAATACAGTGTACTACCCTGAACTTCACGTTGGATCTCGCCAACAACAGGAAGCTTGAAAAAACCAGACTGCTTGACCACCTCCGACAGGAATGGCAGGATCGGTGGACAGAATCCACTAAAGGGGAAATCACCAAGAAGTTCCTCCCTAGCGTAACAGAGTCTTTCCAAAACTCCTGAGTTGGTTCCAACCGGGGCTCCACGTCACCTTTCTGCTCACAGGGCACGGGCCATTTAATGCAAAACTATCTAGCTTCCGAATCACTGAGGATTCCCGTTGCCTCTGTGGCCATGAGGAGACATGGCAACATCTCACGTATGACTGCGACAAGTATGAGGACCTGCGATGGAGGCTCACCACTGCTATCACCGCAGAACATGGAACAGCATCTTCTCGACTCGGAACAAGAATACAAAGCCCTTACCATTTTTGCACAGAAACTCTTTGCTAGAAGGCGAGTACTTATAGCAAACCACCATGCACAGCACCCAGAAGCTGATGATGAATCCCAAAACCAGGACTAGAGAAAACCGGAATACCCAAGAAAACTGTACTAAATAACCCACAACCACGAACATGACCATAATTTAGCCTTGTTCATGAGGGAACTGACAACCAGGAAGATCTACGTCTGAACCAGAGACAAACTGACACAGGACTTGATATGAACTGGCTACAAATTATTTGCACTGGACCACTAACTGGATGACTAAACCAAATGACCAACGCACGAACTAAGAAAATGATATCACCAGGACCCAATGCTGCATCCTCATAACATGCACAATAGGCGACCTGAACAGGTTACATGACCAACCATAGGACAAGACTGCTCATGTATGACTCCTACATTGAAAAAGATCACCAAAGAAGATCCGGTTCAGATCGCTTGGACCCCCCCCCCACGTGCTCACAACTGTCAATGCCTGATGACGATGTGTACCGGGCTCACTTGCTCGGTACCTTTACTCTCTTTCCCCTGGTGGGGAGGAAGAGACAGTCTTGTCTCCTCTCCACCCCTGCCAACCCTGATTCTTCTCCTGGTGGGACTTGGGCCTGCCTCACTGAAAATCCTGGGGTTGCCTTCTCTATCGTCCCCATACTTCTGTCTTTTCCCCCCAGCATTCAGTCTCCCCACTACTCTGCCTAATACGCCAGTGTATAACCCCACACAAACTGCAAAAACTTACTTCGCCGAAATTAAACTGCATACACCTCAATCGGCTTTTCTAATTCCAGCGCTCACCTCTACCGAGTTTTTTTTTTTTTTTTTTTAGGCCCTAGTCACTAAAATCTCAGGAAACTAGGTGGCAGGGCCTGCCAGAGTAAAATTTCATTCTGTGTACCTGGTCTGCCTCCACGAGGCCAAGTGTGGGCATCGTTGGGCCTCAAGTAGGGGTCCAGTGGCTAAACGGCCAGATGAACAACGATACACAACACTACACATATAAAAAATCCACACACTTTTAAAGCTCTGGCCTTCCAAGTGAACTGGTACACCTACAATGAAAGCAACGCGGAGATGGGGGGGAACCCTGGTGCCGTTAGATATCAATACACTTTACAATCCATTTGGCTGTACAAATAAGGAGCTTCCAGACCTTCAATTGGAAGTGATTGATCTGCAAAATGATGATATGCTAAAGGTTAGGTTTAAAGAAATGGATCTAACCCAATTCTATAAATATCTTTCGGAAGATAAATACAGTCAATTAAAATCATATGCACGGGGATTTATATCTGTATTTGGGAGTACTTACCAATGTGAAAAGACATTTTCGAAAATGAAATATTTAAAATCGCAATACAGATCATTATTAATGGATGACCATTTGCAAACAACTTTATGATAGGAAGTACTAACTTCGAACTCCAGTATGATGAAATATTATCTCAGAAAAAACAATCACATTATTCGCATTAGTACAAAATTTAACCAGTTCTATAATATGTTTATTAATAAATGGAAATATTTTATTCATTTTTTTGTAAGTGCCAGCATGTGTATAAATATGTAAAATGCCTGACGTAGCCCAGTGGTGAGGAGCGAGGATGCATAGCACACGTTCCTTGAGTGGACCAGGGTTGAAGTCCGTGACTACTAAATACAATAAATATTTGTATTGATGATTTATTGTAAACTCTACTGACTTGGATGTCGTGCCGGAGTATAAACAGAAAATATATTTAAAATATCACTTCCTAATAAAAAGATTTTGAACCTGTTTTTTTTGTTGCTCTATGCGTAGAATTACCCATGTAAATATCTTCAGGCTTGCTACCTGGCTCGCCCAGCCTAAAAATTTTACGATCTGGCCCTTTCCAAAAAAAGTTTGCCGACCCCTGTTATAAAGTATCAGCCAAAAAAACTTCCCATTTCACCTATCCATTCCCTCAAAACATTTGTCTAGTTCTTCCTTCAATTTACCAGAGCTACCAACATCCACAACAACAGATGGAACTTTGTCTCAGCAATCAACCACTCACTGGCTAAGAAGACTAATTTTCACACATCTATTCTGCAACAGTCTTTCCTCAATTTGAATTTATGCCCCCTCAAGTGCATAATCTGAGCAAGCGAAGAATCCCATTAGTCTTTCTAGGTAAGAGCATGCTTCTGTTCCCTTCAACAATCTACTTGCCCTTCTCTGCACCCATTTCAGCAGATCTCGATCCTTCCTAGAGTGAGGCCTCCAGACATGTATATAGTACTCAAGATGTGGCCTAACCACACCCTTATAAAAATGGATAATCACTTCCTTATCTATCCTTGCTAGAAAAGTTTCTGTATATCATTGACAAAACACCATGAGCTGTAATGGCAGCATGTCTGCACTGCTCAGAGAATTTCATGTCTCTGACTGCACAATTACCTCCGAGTCTTTCTCATTCTATACATACCTCGAGTGTAGTACCACACAGTTGAAAAGTTACTGCTACCCATTTGCATTACCTTGCATTTGTTGATGTTAAATTTGAACTGCCATTTCTCAGCCCATCAATCCAATTTTCCTAGATCTTGTTATAGTATCTCACCCTGCTGACCTCTGTATCATCTACAAACTTAGACATTAAGCCTGATATACCTTCATCAATATCATTAATAAATACTGAAAACAACAATGGACCCAGAGCTGAACCCTGGAGAAATACACTAATAACATTAATCCATGAAGAGCATGATAACCACTCTGTCTTCTTCCACTTAACCATACCCTTTATCCATAGGATTAACTTGCCCTTAATGCCACATTGCTCCAGTTTTTACAGCAGCCTTTTCTGTGCAACATTTTCAAAAGCCATTCTGAAATCCAAGTATACAATGTCAAAATTATTTCATGCATCTAGTTCCTTGTAACTGCATCAGAGAAACCTATCAGATTGGTTAGATAAGACGGCTGCTTGACAAATCCATGCTGTGATTACAGTATAATTGCATGCCTGTACAAATCGTCCTGCATTACATCTTTACTTTCACCGGTAATTTCATTATTTTCCCTGGATCACACGGTTAGCTAACAGGTTTGTAATTACTTATGTTGCCATTTGGTGAGATTTCTGAATTGGGGATATAATCACACTTCTCCAGTCAACAGGGATCTCCACTGAATCCAAGGATGCTCTCATAGTTATGGCTAAGAGTTTATTTACCTCCTTTGCTGCCTCCCTTAATATAATTGGATAAATTCCATTCCTTTTTTATGTCCATACTCAACAATTTCTCCTGCACTTTCCTTTCAATTATCTTAGTCATTTAGCTCCTCATTAAAGTTTGATAAACTTCTGGCATCCCCTTCCCTAAAGAATTCCTCATATGTGAATGTAGATGCAAAATACCTATTCAATTTGTAGGCAGGGTCATCATCAGTTACCCCACAGACATCAAGTAGCCCAATGTGATTCAATCCCTTCCTTCTACAGTTAATATAGGCATAAAGTCTTTGCTGTTTTTATTTGCATTCTTTGCCAGAGACTTCTCATAATCTGCCTTAGCTTGCCAAACTCCTTTGTAACTTGAATACAGACTAATTTATATCTACCATAGTATCACCTGATAATTTATATGCATCCCATGCACTTTTCTTCTCTGCCACATGTCTCAATGGTCCATCGCGCATCCAATTAGATCTAAGCCTTGAAGAGTATTTCTTTGTTGGTATGAAAAATTCTAGTAGCTTCTTTTATTACTTGCCTGAATACTTCCCATTTAGAATTTGCTGTTGGTAACATCATCAGTTCATTCCACTGCACACAATTTAAAAACTGTCTGAGACCTCTGTCACCTTCACAAAAGCAAGCCTTTCCCTTTATCCTCAACAACTATCCCCACCCACTGTGGAGCCCATATGGGATGCCCACTACGTGGAAAGCAATAAATGCGCCTAGGAGTGGAATGCCAGAGCTACCCAGACACTATACCCGCACTGCTATCAACCTGAATCATGCTCCACAGACTATGAGGGCAGGCAGGGCATTGCCATGGTTGACCCTTGCAGGTGAACCCACTAGCAGACTGACCCTGGTCAAACTATAAAGGACTTGTCGAAGCAAGAGCCGAAGTGCTGTGTTGGTGTTGGGTCCCTCAACCATCAGAATCCCCAGTTTCCATGGGTCACAGCAAATGGGAAATATGCCAGATTCCTAGGGTATCGGCCTGGAATATAGGCAGTGGGCACTGGATCCCATTGATGTTAATTTGGAGGAACAGCAGCATTCCTGGGAGGTCCCCTCACCACATATAGGTGCGCCCATGTTGAGAGGGTATGGGGAGAGGTGATAAATTTAAATTGAAGAAGGATGGTTGAGGAATAGATGTGGGAAAGTTTGCCTTCAGCCAACGGACTGAAGCTGGAACAATCTTCCATCCATTGTTGTAGAAGTGGATAGTTGGAATAAATTCAATGAAGAGCTAGAGGCAAGTAATAAAAGAAGCAACTATTGGAGAGAATGAATAGGGGGTTTTTTTTTTTTTTTTTTTTTTTGGCTGATGCTGTATAAGGTTGCTTACTTACACCATTTGCCACTATTAATACCAATACTAATACATAACCATTTAATATTTTACTAACAGGCATGCATGTCCTACATTAAAGTTATCCCAACTCGTCATGGAGAATTTCGTTCTGATTTTCACTTTCATCTGATGTTTAAAAGTTGGCCGATTCTACTTCAAAAGTAAAATTGGCTGATGATACAGATAAATCCCCCCCCCCACACCAACTGGTTTTAAGGCCACTGAAAGTTTTTAACAATCTTAGAAAACCATACTTTTATTCCTAAAGTATAAAAAATTATCTTGTAAAAAAAAAATCCCTTTTTAATGTCATTATTACCAAACAAACTTGGCTGTACCAAGTTTGTTCCCAAATTTTGGTTATCAGAGATAAAATAATATAGTTAATAGAAAATAAGTTAAATGAGTAGAAAAAATATCAAAATGTAGACATCTGCACTGCCAATGCATTCCCCCACACTGTGCACCCCACACTGTGCATGAATTTTGACATTTCACGTTTGGTCAGATTTATTACCCAAAAATTGGAAGAATCCAAAAAAACAGCAATCCTCAAGTCCCAAGTTTGCCAATTTCTGACATTCACCTGTATAACAGTAAGTCACATTTATTGTGCTGTATTTCTGAACATGTAGTATTTTGTATAAATAAAATGTGATTTGAAAATGACATTTTCTGAAAAACATATTTTTGCATTTTTTTCCCATTTATTATTGATTTTAGAAGCAGTATTTAAATAAATCAGAAATATTAAAAAAAAGTGTAGCAAAATTTATTTATACAAATAATTCTCGATTAGGCCACCGTAACCGAGTGGTCAGGCGTGTGGGTGCATAAGTACACATGCCTTGAGTGACCTGGGTTCAAGCCCGTGACTGCTGAATACGGTGCTGTTTCTTGTATTCTCTCTACCTTGTGAACTCCTCTGACCGAGTGTCGTCCCGAAGTATAAACAGAAAATTTATTTATTTTATTTATAATTTTCAGCAATATCCATTACAATGAAATTTTTGTACAAAAAAATAAAATAAAGGTTTGTGCATCCCTGAAAGTTTGCTGTAACAGGATTTTATGGTATAAAAAGTTATGGTGTATCACAATGAGTCTTGCTACTTAAACTGTGTGCTAAATATTAGAATTACCAAAGCAAAATTTATTGTATAAATGAATTCAAATGTATATGGGTGAAGGAATTAATCTGGTCACATTGCAATTGTTTTCAACCTGATAAAATTTAATTTTGCAAAATGCCACTGAAAATAACATATTTTCTTTGTGTATTTTCTTTAATTTCTTTTCATGATGGTCACCAGGTACGCTGCACTAAATTAAGACAAGATAGTTATTCAAAGAGACATATTTTTCATTCATAGAACTGGTTGGCATTACAATCCCTCTGCCACCTCTTCATCCTGCAGCCCCCCCCCCCTCCCCGGCCAAAAATAATTTGCACATTCACCTGACTTCTGCAACAAATCATTTTAAAATCAGCATATGGATCATGACTGTTAGTTATGGAGTATTATAATAATTAACTATATGCTAAACATAAGAAATGCAAAAGCAGTACTGTCATATACTCAAATTAAAAATACATGGGGGAGAGGGTGTATAAATAGTATAATATTCTCTTTGAGCCTTCTAAACAGGTATGTGGATGCATTATAAAACAGTGTAATTGGGATAAAAACAAACTTTTTTTCATAAGGGGAGAAAAAAATGATCATCAAAAATTTCTTCAACTAATTTCAAAATAATAAAACAGGGATATCAAAATACAAGTGGACTGAATGATTCCAATTTGTTTTGCTAAGGACAATAAAAAAAATTGTATGAATAGTGTATGCAATTCAAATTAAAGAATTTTTCTTTTCTTTTTTTAAATTTCACAACAATTTAGGAACACTTACTCAAAATCATCTCTTGCATTTCCCCAGTTATGAGCCCCAGCTCCATCTCTCTTTTCTACTGGTCTGACACTACTAAATTAAGAAAAAAATAAAATAAATAATATATACAAAGTTAGTCTTTCATATATGGATAAAGAATGATATCACTTGCTACTACAGTACATTTCACATTTTATTACTCCTTTGTCTAGCACTGATAACTAAACTGATAAAGAACCATATACAAGATCCATTATATTATTGCCACATATATATTAAAATTCACCAAAGTCAATGCACTGTTTGTCTAAAAAGTATTTTCACTATGGCAGTAAGAACAAACATGTAAGAATGGTTATTTCTATATTTTCTCCCACTAGAGGTTTCAAGTTAGAAATATGGTCTAGATTTGTGTATTCTTTTCAAACATTCCAAAAAGTTAATCAGATTAATATGTTCATTTCCTATATTTGAGAATAGTGAATTTAACATACCATAATTTTTAGAATGTTGGGCAATAACAACAGTCCGAAATCTTCATTGTTCCAATAATTTGTAAATAATATGTTTGCTTCCTATAATTGAAAGAGTGCATTCCATGTGTGATAATTTTCAGAATGTTGAGAAATAACAGCGGTCCAAAATCTTCATTGTTCCAAAAATTTGTAAATAATAGATAAGTAAAAGTATAGAATTCATAGCTAAAAGCAAACACTTACTTCTGAGCAGTAAATCAGAACAAATCTCAATGTCAAAAGTTTATTCCATGTACAGAAATCTCACCTCAACAGAAGTAAGAAACAAATAAAAATGTGTACCAAGCTATAAATAAAAATGAAGCATTTGATGCTAACAACCCAAAGTTCAATTAATGTACAGAAAGAATTAAGCAGTTAATTTCATGTGCCTCTTACAACCAATTGTTCACTGACTGCTTGGTGTTTTATGGCACATTAGCAATACAGGCCATCAGGCACCAAAGTCCATGATTAGCACAGATAAAAGGGTTACAGGTGACCTACGAACAGGTCACCACATCAAAAGGATATATAAACAAGTGTTAAATATCAATAAAAAGCAAGTAAAAAAGTACATGACTTAAAATTCAGAATGTGTGATGGTATAGATTTATAGCTTTTTAAAAAGATAAAAATTTCTGAGACATTGTCTATCGTATAAAATTTGAGTGTACAGGGCTTGGGAAGATGGTTAAAAGTGCTAAAACATAAACATGCTGAATTGTTACTAAATTCTTATAATGGTGTCATAAGACTTGCACATAGAAGCATCATCAACCAACAGCAAAAAGTAATGTGTCAGATGACTGTGTCCTCTGCAGTTTGAGCAAAAATAACTTCCTCTTCATGATTCCTGTGCAGACTAGACTGCTATATTTCAATTACAGGCTATATCTAATATAATTTTTTTTGTAGTCTGTTCATTCCATGTGTACTCTATCTCACTGCTGATAAAGCCTGCAATGCAATATACTTAAGGAATTTGTGTATACAGGGTGTCTCAAAAATACACGGCAAAACTTCAGGAATGAGTTCCTCACATGTAGACAATAAAAATATTTTATATCAACATAGTTCCGGTAATGCTTGGTTCCCGAGTTATTAACCGGAATGTCTTATCTCCCGCAGGTGATTTCCTTCATCACAAGGTACTGACAGAATCTGGTGGTTTTCCATTCCGACCATGTACTCAAATCATGAGCAAGCGGATATGCACTTTATGTACGGTTTGGTGGACGGCAATGCTCTGGAGGCTCATCATTTGTACCATGAAAGGTTCCCAGAACAAAGATGTCCAGACAGGAAAACATCTGAAGGTATCCATCACCACCTTTGTGAAAATGGGACCTTTATACTTCGTGCTGCCGACAGAGGACGACCAAGACGATGCCAGGAATTTGGCATCGTCTTCGCGAGTCCATGAGACGCCGATGTGAGGCCTGTATTCAGGCAGAAGGTGGACATTTTTGAATAATTATTATAAGGTGATGTGAACAGTTAAGTGTCATAGACAGACCTTCAAAACTCGGAAACTAAGCATTTCCGGAACTATGTTGATATAAAATATTTTTATTGTCTGCATAAGAGGAACTCATTCCTAAAGTTATGCCATGTATTTTTGAGAGACTCTGTATAATATAACATTTCGTATTGATAGGTACGTATGCAGTCCAAAGCTAACTAACTGTATAGTATGCAGCTCAGCAGTATATATATGCTGCACTCGTGGGGAATTTGCTCGGATATTGTCTGGAAAGAAGAACAAGAAGTCAGTGTTCAGCTTGGTGAGCTGAACAGAGCTGCAGGTAGACAAAAGATGGAGAATCAGACTTTGCCCAGCTCTTAAGGGAGAAGCTGCATGCTGGAAAATGAGCATGCCAGGGTGGTATAGCAGAGTGTTTCACATCAAGTGGCACTGGAGGTTTCCCCCAACTCCACATAGTAACTCTGTGAAGGCCAAATAGTGTGGGTTAGTGAGTGTTTGTGAGAGGTTAATGTTGGGTTGTGCTGGTCTGTTGTTCATCTGGCCTCTTAGCCTAGTCGCCTGTGGAACGCCACCAACCACTAGTTACTGTTCTGTCACAGGGAGGTGGACCGGGTCAGTAGGGAAGGAGGCCCATCCTCACTGGGGGGGGGGGGGGCTGGAAATATGTGGTGGTATCAGCCACCAAGTGAAAGGTTGGGTAGGAACCACCCAAGTTGGAGGCAGGAAAGGTATAGAATCTCCTAGGGTGGGGAGAGAAAGAGATCCCTATGGTTGTAGGTCACCTCTCTGGACGAAATGATCCCACACTGACTTGGACTAGCCAAACACTCAGTGACAGCATCCCACACCACGACAGCTAAGAAATAAAACAGCACGGCATCAGCAGGGATGGTCCAGAAGGGGCCAGGGGCCCTTATGGCCACCAGACTTTTCTGGTGATGGGAGTTGGAATAACATTCAGTTTGTTCCATTGATACACATCTTTCATACTTTTTATTTTTATATATTTTTTAAACATTTTGTGCTTTTATATTTTATACTTTTTTTTTTATTTAATTAAGCATCCATCATTCTCACTCACACTAGGGGATAGGTAATATAAACTTTAAAATTTTTATAAACAAAACTCACACCATATAAGTAACTTACATTCTTAATAACAGACTTCCTGTGAATATTGTGCTACGGCTTCTTAATATGTTTCTTCTGCAATGAACAGATGTTCTGAGTTTCTTGGCAGGGGTTCTATTTTAGTTATTAAAACGCTCCTTTGGTCACCATACATTGGGCAGTTGAAGTATATGTGCCCAGTCCTCAACATTTCCACATGTACAATAGGGGCTTTAACCAGACCTAGACTGCAGTGAGCATAGCAAGAAAGTCATGAACATGCTTGGGGAGTACCGTGGGGGGGGGGTTAAGGATAGACTCCCCCACTTGGGGTAGGTATTTCCTAGTTACTTCACCCTTGGTTGATTGTTCCCAGCTTGTTTGCCACAATCGTCGGAGAGCTGTGGTTGTTTTTTCTTTTTCTGCCTGTTGTTATTAGTCAAGTAATACCCAGATATTGGGTGGAAATTCCTTTTTTGAGTCTGCAATTCAGGCATCTTCGTGTAACTTCCAAATATAAGAGCATGGTTCATGCTAATACTTGCAGGGCAGGGGTACTTATGGTACGCCAGACTCTGGTGGTGGAAGTAGAATAGCTCTTTTATTGTACCAAATTCCAGCTCCATAAGAGATAACGGGAAGGTTGTTGTTGTTGTTGTTGTTTGGTTTTTAGGAGCATTAGCAACTAAGGCCATATTGCTCCGGAATATGCGGTGGTCATTCCTTGACCTTTCCGCATCCTCCATATTTGGTGGTGACTAACGGGAAGGAAAACAGCTTTATATATAAGAGCAAGAGTTTTTCTTTTTAATCCTCAAGATCATAGCTGCATAGTTTCTTACTTTTCTAGAGAGGTAGGTCAGATGAGGGTAGAATGACAGCTTGCTATAAAATACTATCCTAAGTATTTTAGTTCTCCTGTTTTTTTAATATACCTTTGAGCAATATGGATTTTGTCTTCTCTGAAGAGACAGTGAGTTTCTGCCCATTTCTGAAGTGTCTATAATGCATGATTTGACTGTAGTTCTATATATGCTCTGGAATTTGCTTTGACTATCATAATTAAGTTATTGGCAAAGGCTACTGTTTCGACTTGTCCAAGATTTGTATTTAGGAGCTCATCCAGCACTGAGTTCCAGAAAAATGGGCCCATTACTGAATCCTGTGGGTATCCTTTTATAACAGAACATCCAACTTCTTTGTATTTTGTTCTTACTATGATTTGTCTGTTTTGCAGGTAGCTTTTTATACGGTTGTATACGTTAATAGTACACTCAGAAGTTGGGTAAGACACTTTAAGAGTGGGTTTGTTTGTTGTTTGTTATTTGGTTTTTAGGAACATTAGCAACTAAGGCCATATTGCTCCGGGGATATGCGGTGGTCATTCCCTGACCTTTCCGCATCCTCCGTACTTGGTGGTCACAGGCTCGCATCCCGGTCTAATCAAGAAGCGTGTGCTACACACTGCTGCTCCTGCCCACCTGGCTAAGGAGGCGCCTTTTTTAAGAGTGGGAAAAGTCACATTGCTAACAAGCCCCGAAGCAGCTGGCCAGTAACATCAGTAACAACAGACAACAAGAACCACAATCAACTCAGATTGATATGTAGAAATACTGAAAAAGTTGAAAAGACAAAAAATCAGACAAAAACCATAATGAGGTTCTTCTCCTCCATTACAATGCACAACCCTATACTAGTCTGTGCACGATGGTGGCCATTGCAAAACTGGGGTGCACTGTTCTTCCTCACCCCTCTCCTAGCCTGGATCTTGCAATTTCCAACTATCACCTCTTTGGCCAGCCGAAGGCTGTGGAATCCATTTTGCAGATGACCAGCTCAAGCACAGTGTTCGCGAAGCCCTCCAGAGCAAGAGTAAGAACTTTTATAGGATTGGAATACAGCATCTGACTCGGAGATGGCAAAATGATGATGGCTCAGAGACTTGCAAAATGATGATGGCTCAGAGACTTGCAAAATGATGGTAACTTTGCGCAAAAATAACAGTGTGTTTATTAATGATTGAGGATTAATTGACGTAAAAGGCATAGTTGTAGGAATTAAATTTTCTGAGGAAAAAATAGGAGGCATTACTTTCGTACTGCTCCTCGTACCACATAAGACTACCATTTATCACTGTCTCTCCAGGATTTTGCAAACAGCTAGTCAGAGCAACAGTACAATACAATAGCTTGTTGAAAATTTATGATCCTCTCCTCGGTTAACATAAGCAAGGCCAGTTGCTTGCACCAGGACTCCAAAACTGCTCTTCAAGGAAGAGTCTGTTGAAAAGGAAGGAAGGCGGACCACAGATTTTGGTGAAAGGTGCTTAATCATTTCATAACAGATGGATGTCATTATGAATTTATTAAGCACTTGTCAAACAGCATTTGTCTTCAAAAGAGTGAGAACTGTTTTCAGTTCTTGAATAGTAAATGACCCGTTATGTGTAAACACCCTTTGATGAGAAATTAATAAAAGTGCCTGTTTTTTATTTTTCTGCTTGAAGAGCAAGAACTCTGGAAATAAGATATTGCTGAGCTATTAGAAAATGTCTCCCTGAGAGCTTTGCTATTGTGGTTGAGTTTGCAATAGCACATGTAATATGTTCCAGGACTGATGAGGGCATGTGATGTGCAATTTCTCTTCATTTTCTGGGTTTTGTCCCAGACTGCCTTAGTACTAGTTTACTGTGTAATGGAGAATATACAGCAAGTCTACGATTCTTTTTGGCTGTGACAATGAATATAGCATGCTTTGGCACATGCATATTTAAAGGATAGGAGATTTGATGTGGTAGGGTATTTTCAAAATATCTGCCAAGCTTTTTTTTTGCCGTGCACCCAACATTCCATCATGGTTTGGGAAATTGTAGATATTTTTGGAAATGCAATTGCAGCTGCATGGACAATATTTTCTGTGATGTATGTGACTTCATCACTGATGGGCTCCTAACTGACTGAAGTGATGTCAAAATCTATCAGATGTTGAAAGGCATTCCAGTCAGCCTGATCAATCTTTCAATGTGATATTCTAAAAGTAAGATGTTTTCCATTAAGTAAAGTAGAGTAGTTATCACAGGAAAGTGATCACATATACACGGTTATTCAAAATGAAGTCCGGGGTTTCAAACAATTCCTGTACACACATGAGCAGACATAGGAAGAAAGAAATATTTCCAGAATGCCAGTATAGTAATGAAGTTTTTTACATACCTCATAAATGTTCAATACGAGAGCCTTTAGTGATCCGGCAGACATCAACTCGAAAAAGGAATTTTTCCCAAACATGGCTTAGTAAATCAAGAGTGATGCTGTCAATGGTTTTGGTGATCTGATCTTTCAATTCTGGTATAGTCACAGGTAAGGGAGGCACAAAAACGTTATCCTTTATGAAACCCCACAGGAAGAAATCACATGGCGTTAGGTGGGGAGACCCAGGCGGCCAGGATTCGATCTGCTGATCTGCAGCACTCCCACGTCCGATCCATCGCTGAGGTAAATGGCAGTTTAAAAAATTCCGGACTATGTGATGGAAGTGACATGGGGCACCATCTTGCTGTAGGATGAAGTTCGCACTATCGTCCTGTAGTTGGGGTAGAAGCCATAAGCATAATAAATCCAGATAAATCTCCCCAGTTACAATCTTTTCACAAAAGAAAAACAGACTGTAAACTTTCCTTTGAGATATGGTGCAAAAGACATTTACTTTTGGAGAGTCCCGCTCGTGTTCCACATGTGTATGCGGATTTGATGTCCCCCAAAATCGCACATTCTGCTTATTCACTTTCCCCGACAAATGGAAGGTCGATTCATCAGAAAAAAAAAAATCACTCTGTCAGCAAACGTGTCATCTTTTTCCATGTGGCTCTGCAGTGCAGTGCAGGAGTTACTCCTTGTGCACAGATCATCTGGTTTCAAAGACTGCAACAGGGTTAGACGATATGGTTTCATTAGTAATTGCTTCCGCAAAACTCGCCAAACTGTAGTTTGTAGGATGTGAAGTTCTTTGCTTGCCCTCGTAGTGGATTTCCTTAGAAAAGTTTCCCTAATGCGTTCCACATTAGCATCTGATACAGGCGAGCGACCAGGACTTTTTCCCTTGCACAGACATCCTGTCTCCTTAAACTGCGTATACCATCATTTAATTGTCTTGTCCGTCGGCGGATCTTTCTTAAATTTTGTCCAAAAGTGGCATTTTTTTGCACAACGGTAACAGATTTACTTACATGAAACTCCAACGCAGTAAAAGTTTTCTCATTACATTCTGAAGCCATGTCGCAACAGAGCAGAACTGGCGTCACAGGCAGACGAATGACTGCACGGCGGTATGCGTCCAACGCCATCTGGTGGTTAGCCGTGCAGCATACCAAACATTACAAGACCAATTCATCTGGCAACTCTTTCACTTAAACAATATTTTAACTGTGACAGGTTGTATTTCAAATTTTGTGGTTTGAAACACAACCTGTTCAAATTTTCCCTTTACCACTGGTTTTTGACAGAGTGGACAAATTAGGAGGTACAGATATAGATGTAGAAGCCAAATGATCTTTCTGTGAGGGTTTTGTGAACTTAATATATAGCATGTGTTGGGAGTAAACGACTCTTCACGTGAAATAGTCGCGCGCGCGCGTGTGTGTGTGTTCCACTGGAACGTTTAAGTCTTGTTGAAACAGGGGCCAAAGTTGTGTACTGAAGGTGGGCCCTCTGAACCATCAGATTCCCACTCCTCCCTTTCTTGAGTTTCCAAGGCTCGCAGTGCAGGACAAAAATACCAGATTCCTACAATGGTAGTCTGGAATCTAGCTGTGGGCACTAGATCCAAGTGATGATAATTTTTTAGAACCAGCAGAATCACTGCTATCACATCCTCGATGTGAGCACTACACACAGGTGTAGTGGCCATACCTAATTTACAGTTTGGAAAGACTGTATTATAGCATCAAATTGGGTATCAGTTTTGGAACAGTCTGTATATATTTAATTAGTATTATATACTAATTAGGTGTGGTAGGTATTATAGGTTAGGTATTATATACTAATTATATACTAATTATTTTATTACATATTAAAAAAAAAATTTTTAATATGTCTTATAAGTTTGAGCTATTAATTTTAAAATTGGGAAAGGATTTCATAAGATGCAAGGAAGCAAGGTATTTGCTGTATCAGTCAGGAAGGGGGGGATATCTAGCAACCCATTTCCTTCTACCATACTCCATCCACTGCCAGATGGTCCTTATTCATCTGTTCCTTAAACTTTACGAGACTCAAGGAAAGCAGTTCATTCCAGTGTGGACAACATACTGACTGAACATAAACTTCCTTTTCCCAACAGTTTATATTTATGCTCCCTGGTTTTTGTGCTCCTTTTAATGTTGCACAAAAACCACTGAATGATCGTGGAATGTTCAATGCAAGAATACCATCATTTAATTTGATCCCTCCCAATCTTTATGCACCTCAATCAGATCCCCCTCTGAAATGCATGTGAAGGACACAATGCCCAGACTTGATTATTTATCAGAAAATAATGGCAGACATGTGGAAATTTCATCAATAAAGATTAATGAAAAAGTTACCTTTATTATTTCTCTGAATTAATCACTTTGACTCTGGTGGTTAAAATTATTTATTTATTTTTTTTTTTTTTTTTTTTTTTGCTATTTAAAAAACTTGTTTTTTTTTTTTTCTTTTTGCATTGATTACAATAAGGGAAAAAAAATTTTTTTTAATATGTCTTATAAGTTTGAGCTATTAATTTTAAAATTGGGAAAGGATTTCATAATCACCCTGTAAAAAAAAAAGTTAAAAGTTTGGATGTACATTTAAAAAAATTTTAAATGGAATAATGACTAGACCCAGTGCTTCAACTAAGTTCTCTCAAGTGTAGAAAAGTGCCACACGTCAGTCATATGGCACTTTAGTACACTTCTCGATGGAAAAATACTTTTCCTGTGATAAAGTGCTCATACATCTGTATAACACTTCTTCATGGGAAAAATTGTGTAGCAGGCTTAAATCTTCAGGCACTGGTTTAATAAATTTGAATAAGAGTGAATCTATGATGTCAATTTTTTAGGAGAAATTGGCTTCAGGTAATCATGAAGCTGCAAAAAAAAAAAAAAAAAAATCCTGCTCAATTTCTAAATATAATCTTATTTAATTTAGATCATATTATGTCAGTTATATTATGAGATTGTGTATTATATGTGTGCAGGCTGAAAAACCCAAAACAACTCACAGGGGGCCTAAGATTGGCTAACTACAGCCTTGAATGCAGCAGACTTTCAGAAATTATGCCAGTTACTATAAGCCAGGAACAAGTTTTTAACACTGAAAAGACCAGCCTGTACTAGAAACAGACCAACTAGAACATTCCTCCCAAAGTTCTTTTACTAAAAGGAGTGGTAAGATTTTAAGTACACACCATTTTTTAAATCCCTGTATAATAATGTTGAAGAAGTATATATCACCTGTTCCAATAATTGAGTCCTCTTAATAATCATCATGGATTGCTTTTAATCCCTCATTCTCAATTATCAATGCAGTAGCAACAGTCTCAGATTTGTCCCTTTATCCATTATTATATCACCAGCCTTTTTCGTCACTTTATTAGTCTCACCAAAGAGAAAACCCGTAATGTCTTTACGCATTTTTGATATTTCATTGTAAATAAAAGACGGATCTTGCACCGCCCCAATGTCATCAGTCACTGTACCAAGCCTATTAGTAGGTATAACATTCTCATTGGTAGGAATAACCTCCTCATTTTTATTAACATGATCACTACCTTGCTCATTATCAGTTGCCTGATCACCTGCCTCATCATGTAATACTTAAACCAGTGTACCTCCATACAGTCTCATCGAACCATGACTATACCCACTAGAGTATACAAATTCACCTAATTTCTTTAGCTCAGCTTGCGACTGCAGTATCTTGGGTGGAAGTAGGGGTAAACTACCTTCCCCTACTCAGATCCTGCTGAAGATTGCAGCTGCAGTATCTTGGGTGGAAGTAGTGGTGAACTACCTTCCCCCCTTCAGATCCTGCTGAAGATTTGCTAACCCTGAAATTCCTGCTATCCATGTCACATCTAACAAATTCCAATTAACTCAGTATTAATTATACACAATAATCTCTCCTATCTAATTATATCACAGGTACAGAAGCTAATACTTCCAGTAATTTAAACAGAGATCAAAACAATAACTAGATTAGTATTCTGCAATGTAAACACTAACAAAATTAGTATTATTCAGTATCAGCTCAACAACAAAGATAACGATGATCTCAATATAATGCACCTTTCAACTTAATCCCAAAGTTCAAGGGATATATCCTACACAATCTGTAACCACAAACCACTGTTAATATAACAATTGTTCTCAAGCTGCCATTATGGCTGCCATAATTAGCGTTACTTAAATCTTCCCACGACTGATCAATAGATGTACTTATCTAATTAAAAAGGCATCTGACAACTTCAAAAATACACCAGAAGTCTTCCAAGAAAACCATAGGTCACAAAAATCACTAAATATCACCTTTGATGATCAATTTTCAAGAGGGCACCACTTCACACACTGCACTTCACGCCATATTGGCAATCTCACTCTAAGATAGTCTCTAAAAGTGTGTGATCGCTGGTACCGCTCCTAGGCATTTGCCCATCTCCACCTTGTTCATCTGTGTTGGTGCAAAACCTCTGCAGAGGGCACAAAAAAAAAGTGTTGGTGCTCGTGTGTCAGCCTAATGTGCTGGTTTGGGTCCAGTATGACCTGTATTTAAATTTAAAATTGAGAAAGGAGTTTGACAAGGAGACACAATATCTTCGAAGTTGTTTACTACTGCCCTTGAAGAGGCTTTCAGAAGATTAGACTGGTCGCAGAAAGGAGTCAATGTGAATGGAGAGTACCTAAACCATTTAAAATTTGCAGATGATATTGTGGTCATAAGCCACAATCCCAAAGAATTAAGAGGAAAATCTGAATCAGTTATGCAGAGTTAGTAAAAATTTTGGACTAAAGATGAATATGGCTAAAACAAAAGTAATGATGAACAAGTATGCTACAGAAAGGAATATAATGATTGAAGGAGTAGTAATTGAAAAGGTGGAGTCATATACTTATCTGGGACAAGTCGTTGGCTGTAATAATGATAAATGGCTGGAAGTCAAGAGAAGAATAAATTTTGGATGGATAGCATTCAGGAAATATAGTCACATACTGAGGAGCAATATCCCAATTTGTTTGAAATGTAAAATAATGAGCCAATGTATACTACCCACCATGACTGATGGAAGTGAAACTTGGGCACTCACCAAAAGAATGGAACAAATTATATTGGGAATCAGACTGTTAGATATGAAGAGAAACACATGAATTAGGCAGCGAACTCAAGTAAAGGACATTCTTATCAAAACTAAAGAACTAAAATGGTCTTGGGCAGGACACATAGCCCAAAGACATGATGACAGATGGACTAAGAGAATAACAGAATGGTACCCAAGAGGAGCTAGAAGAAAACCTGGAAGACAACGATGGACAGGGACAGATGAAATTCATGAGTTTGTGGTTAGTAAATGGATGGCCATTGCACAAAACAGAAGGAACTGGAAAGAGTCTGGAGAGGCCTTCATCCTGCAGTGAATTGAAAATGGCTCATGATAATCACCATCATCACCTGTAGTGCTGAAATGCACAAAATCCTGCACCCACTGGAGACAGTGCAATACAGGTGGGTTCCAGCAATCCCACTCCCAGGTTGCCCAAACCAGGAAGCAAGCAAAAAAAAAAAAAAAAAAAAAGCAGCTCTGTGTAAATTAACCTATTAATAATTTTACTCAGAAATTCTGATTTTTACCTTACTTAAATTTAACTTTAAGATATTGCAATGAAATTTAAAAGTTTGCCACAGGAAGCATGTTGATATGCATCTCTTCCGCTCCAAGATACACAGCAATGAAATGCATCTTTACAGTCTTCCACAAGAGGCGTACTAGAAGTAGATGATAAAGCCAGTAGCATCAACAGAGAAACAACAGCCACAATGAGACTGTTTCTCTATAAAGTACTGATTGCTATACAGTCAAATTCAGGAAAAATTGATCAAAATTTAATGGTGATGATGTTTTCTATGAGACTGTCGAAGTCCATTAATATTAGCTGGTCCAAAAAGATGTTGCTCAACTTGAAATATCAACCTTACAAGAAACCACTGCTACAGAAGAGCATAATGATCCTTGTCATCCTCCCAGTCAAAGGTACTCAACAATTATAAATCTTGCTTTTCAATCTTCCATAGAAGATATGTACTGGATAAAGATGGCAAAAACCTCCAGCACCAGGAATGAGGTCAACAGCCACAATGAGACTGTGCTTCTAAAATACAGTTTTACAATTCATCGTTTCCCATGCAGTCTAGGAAATCTTTTGGTCAGAAAATTAGGAGTGATGAAAATTGCTGTGAACAGTTGCAATGAGACTGTCATGGCACGATTTATATTATCTAATCTAAAAGTGGCATTTTTGAGCATGTAGTTTTAATTTTATATTGAGCTATTGTGGTGTTGGAGATCAGTATGGTATCTATTTACAGAGTCCGGCAAGCAGGAGGTTACAAGATTCAAATAATGAACTTAATAAGAGTCCCCCCCCAAGTATTCCAAGGAGGTCTTCCCTTCCTAGTATTGATATTTTTATTATTTACATTGTTTACTTGATATCTGTCTTATTTACAACAAGTGATATTCCAATGAAACACAGTAGGCTATTTTGTTCATTAAAATGCAGTCATGCAAATTGTACACAAATTTGATTTCAATTTAATTAACCAAGCTGATTCCTAAGTTCAGTTCTCTTCTGAAAAACTGACATCGAGAAGATCTGGAGGGCGGTAAAATTTTGTTAATTTTCTAGAAAGATATGAAAAAGGTAGAGGTTGATAAGCAGTTGGGTATTTCTTTATATGAAGCTGAGGAAATCAAAGTTGACGGGGATAGTGAACAATTGGTTGGCAAAATGCCCAGACTTCCATATGCTGATACTGTTAGGAAATATGCACAATGACAATCAATAAAAAACTCTGAGTAAGCAACCTGTTACAGTGAATTTCATTAATCCAAATTACTGAAACTGGATAAACTTTGTATAGTGTGGACATCTTTATATAGTGGACACTTTCTTCTGACCCAATGATGTCTGCTTTAGAGAGGTTCACTGCATTTATAAAGAAATTTTATACCTATATTTAGGGAAAAAAATTACCTTTTTTCTGTACTACTCTGACGATCAAACTCACGCCTGGGACGATTTTCAAAATTCCCATATGACCCCCTTCCTCGGCCCCTTCCTCTTCCTCTCCCACCTCCACGGCCTCTACGAAATTCTCCATCTCCACGATCCCTAAAACAAACACACAGAAAATTTGTAAGCTACAAATCAAATATGAAACCCATACCAAAATAAGTTTTAAAAAATTTAAAGTGTCTAAAAAATAACCATCAGGAATTTCATAACTTTTTTTTTGTGGATATATCCAACAACAAATTCTTGTACCTGCAACAGAGTACCTTTTAAAATAATGAAATAATAAAAACCATCTTGCTAGAAGGCTTTATCCGACAGTGATATAACTAGAAACTATTTGAGTGCATATGTGGGGTGGGGACAGTCATTTTTAAGGACTGTCCCCCACCCCACATATGCACTCAAAATAAATCAAAATAAGTTTCAAAAAACCTTTTAATCAAAGTTACACAGTCAGAAGTGGAATGCATTAGGAGGCAGACTAACTGGGTGATATTTGTGTGCAGAATAGCAAGCAGGGCTGATGAAACATCAATGCTTATAAAAATCACATAATAAGATCACTTAATAAAGAAAAAAAGAAAAATAAACAGATCTTACCATCAGAAAGAAACACCTTACAGAATTCTACTATAATGGCATCACTAATGTCTGCATTCAAGTATGAAGACAGTGGTCGAACACCCCACAAGGAAAAATGCAAAGACATTGCAAAAGAAAATAAAGATAAAGGTTTTACAGCCATGATTTCATTAGAAAGTACTATCTAACAGTTAGTCACGTAAAGGTCATATTTCCATAATGAACTGCTAAAAGCAACCAAAAATTTCATATGGTAAATTATATGCTATATAATATATATATATAATAACAATAAATAACACTATTATACCACATGAAATTAACAAAATAGGTTTTATTAAACTCATACGGAATACAAGCTCAATTTCTACACTAAATTGTTGGCAGGTGATATTACAAGATGCTTACCAAACCCACATCATCAAACCATAAATGCTAACAGCCAAAAGTTCTCTGGAACCCCACGTAACCTACGATAGAATGAATGAAGAAACCATAAACTTAAATACAGCGGGCTCTCTACAATCAAACAGAAGAAACCAGAACTATAAAATCCAAATTAAATGTACAAAAATCATACACCTAGAAAAATAATAATAATAAATAACTGAAATCTTAATTTAAACAATACTGAATAAATAACTAAATAAATAGCAAAATTACTATCAAACATTATGAAAATATAGAATAAAAGAAAGAAGGCCCTACCACACAAAAGAACTTGTGGTTGGGGGGGGGGGGAGAAAGAAATATACTAATGGACTGTGAGCTACTCATAACAGCTATACTACATCAAAATTAAAGGAAGTATATATGGTATGATTTAATAGTTAAATTATACTTAATCACTATTTTACCACATGCAGGTACTGCTGAAACTACAGTTATCCATATAAAGTCAAAAAATGAAATTAACTAATTAATAAAAAGTGCATGATTAAAAAAAAAATATATATATATAAAATTAAGGAGAGCCTGTCCTTGCCTCAAGATTAAGAGTGGTTTAAATTTAATTTAATTATTATGTAATCACGACTCCTTTCACGTTCTGATGTGAAAAAATTAGCATTAGTACAGGCATAAGACGCAAGAAAGCAAACTTATGCAACATGAGCAAAAAAAAAAAAAAACCTCCCATTTCACCCCTCCATTCGTTCCAAATGCCTGTCCAGCTCAGCCTTAAATTTATTTAGGCTATCAACTTCCACAAGAAAAGATGGAAGTCTGTTCCACCAATCAACTACCCGCTGGCTAAAAGCAAATTTCCACACATCAATTCTACAACTGCCTTTCCCCAATTTGAAACTGTGCCTCCTAACATTCTTAATCTGAGCAAGAGGAAGAATCCCATCAGCATTCAGCTTGCTCAACGCATTCAAGGCCTTATACACCTCAATCAGATCACCTCGCGGATACCTACTCTCGAGGCACTGCAATTTGCAGAACTTAAACCTTTCTTGGTAAGAGCACCCCTTTGTTCCCCTCATCAATCTTGATGCCCTTCTTTCTACTCGTTCTAGCAACTCTACATCTTTCCTAAAACGAGGCCTCTAGACCTGTACACAGAACTCTAGATGTGGCCTGCCTACTGACTTGTATAATGGGATAATCGCCTCCCCGTCCCTGCTAGCAAAATTCCTATATATCATTGACAAGATTCTGTGACCTGCCCTGGCAGACTGCCTGCACTGCTCAGAGAACTTCATATTTTGACTGCACAATTACTCCAGTTCTTTTTTCACTTTCCACTTCCCTGAGTGTAGTACCACACAGTTGGTACATTTCTCTTTGGTTATTGCTACCCATATGCAGTACTTTGCATTTGTCAATGTTAAACTTCAGTTGCCACTTCTCAGCCCATTCGCCCAACTTATCTAGATCCAGTTGGAGTAGCATACTGTCTTTACTGTCGTTAACAACCCTGCCAACCTTCATATCATCTGCAAACTTGGACATTAAACCTGATATACCTTCATCAATATCATTGATAATTATACAAAACAACAATAGGCCCAATACCGAAACCTGGAGACTAATTCTGGAGACCCATTCCAACAAAATGTTATTGGCGGAGAACTCCACTAATAACACAAAGAGCAGAACTCCACGAAGAGCAGAGTCCATTGCCACTCTCTGTCATCTCCCACTCAACCATCCCTTTATCCCCATTCCGGCAACTTACCCTTAATGCCATACCTCTCCAATTTGTACAGCAGTCTTCCATGTGCAACAATATCAAAAGTTTTTCCTGAAATCCAAGTATATGATATCAAAATTATTTTTGGCATTCAGTTCCTTTGTGACCACATCATAGTATCCAACCAAATTTGTCAACCAACACTGATTTCCTAATTTATTACAGCAGTCTTGTCTAGATGACAAGACTGCAATGCTTCTTTAACCAGTGACTCCATTATTTTTTTCCCCCGGGACACAAGTTAAACTAACAGGTCTATAGTTACTTGTGTCACCTTTTGAATCCCCCTTTATGAATTGGTGATACATTTGCACACCTCCAGTCCATGGGGACCTCCCCTGAGTCCAAGGAAGCTCTCATAATTATGGCTAAGGGTTTGCTTACTTCCTTTGCTGCCTCCTTTAATATAACTGGATAGATCCTGTGCACCCCAGGTGCCTTTCTTATGTTTAACTTCAACAATTTCTCCAACACTTTGCTTTCAGTTATTACAAAATCACTTAGCTCCCTGTTAGAGTTTGATAAACTTCTGGCATTCTCCTCATTGAATAACTCCTCATATGTGAATGTAAATGCAAAATACTCATTCAGTTTATCAGCTACCTGAGCATGATCATCAATAGTCAATCCATCTATGTTAAGTGGTCCAATCTGATCCATCCTTTTCCTTCTAGAGTTTACATAAGTAAAGAACTCTTTACTGTTTTTTTTTGCATCCTTTGCCAAAGATTTCTCATAATCTGCCTTCGCCTGCCTAACTTCCTTTGTGACCTGATTACAGACTAGTTTATACCTGCTATAGGCTTCTGTGTCATCTGATAAAATAAAATACTATGACTATTAGTGCTTTTCTTTCTCTCCTTCTCCCACCCCTTCTTAACTTCTCCAGTTAGGCTCTCCTTTTTTTATTCTATTTTTTTCATTACATTAGTAACTGCTGTAATTTAGTTAATTGTTCTTAATTAATCTTTTTTATGTGATTTTATTAATTAATTTCATTTCTTTGATGCATACAGGTAACAGTAGTAAATACAACTGCTGCTGTAGTTTCAACATACCTCCACATGGTAAAAACATTGACAAATCCTAGCCTATGTGCAGAATCCCTCAAACCCAAAGATCCATCTATCATCATCTTTGATTTTTCCAGTGATATCTCTCAGGAAGAGCTTTTTGATGAGGCACATAAACGTAACTTCAGCGAGTACGTTACCAAACACGACCTACAAAAAAGGCTCTCTACCTAAAGGTAGCACAGCAACCAGATCCAAACAAAATGTGAATTGGATTGTCAAAGTTGCTCCCAATATATGGAATATCATCACGAAGCAAGAGAAAATGTAGTTTGGAGGTCCCACAGATAGAGAATTTGTCTCAATGCCAGAATGTTACAGATGCCGCAAATTTTGGCAAATAACACATACCTGTACTGCCAGTGTCCACTTATTGGCTCTGTGCAGAAAAAGGGCACACATACACAGAGTGCCTAAAGAGATAACCCCCCCAACTTGTGTAAACTGCAAGACGAACAAAATTAATCATGACCATCCAATCCAAGATCCCAGTTGCCCTACACACCAAAAAGTAGAGATTATACCAGTAAAAAATCAACTATAGATCTATGCCCTAAATGCCTCGATACAGAGTTAAAGTTCTTGAAAATTAATGCCTAGTGTGCAAGCACAATAATGGACCAACTCAAAAATAAACAGAAGAGCGATGCACTGACATTTGTCTCATCCAAGAGCCCTATATCCATTCGAAAAAGGTTCAAGGTTGTTGAGTCGAAGGTGATATATGCCTAAAGCAGCCATTATAGTATGGAACTCAAGCATCTCGGTCACCAAGGTGAACTCCCACTGTACAGCCTGTGCTCACATCGTATCTGCACTGGGAACCTTCCATCTAATCTCCATATATTCCAGACCTGGGGAAGACATCATCCCCAAAATTTATTGGCTATAACCAGCCTTGACTTCTCTAAACAGCCAAAAAATCATTGTGGCTATAGATACAAACTGGCACTCCACCTTCTGGCACAGCAACACTCAGCAAGATGATGTGGTTTGTCCCAGTTCAGTAAATGGTATGAGATTAGAAGACTATCTGGCAACCTCCACCTATGAAATACTAAACAAACCTGGTCAACTATGTACAGTCAGTCCTTGTATAACACGTGTTTACACTACACAAATTCGATCATACGTGATTTATAAATAGGGGAACGATATCTTATATAACACAAACCGAATTCGCTTATGCACGATTCGCCTTTGTGTTTACAAGAAATGGCAGTCGAATGCAGAATCACCCCCAACCGAACGCAGCATGATAGGAATGAAGAGAAGATTCTGAAAATGTATTTATGTGTTTTATATCAGTGAAGGGGAAACATATTTCACCAAATAATGTAAAAACCAACACAATTCCAGCTATCGGTATAATCACAAATGCAATTAGATCGAGTTTACTACCAGTTTATAACAGATTCAACTAGCAGAAACGCAACTGGAAATTGTTTTTATTGTTTTATGGTAGTAACCCCTAGAAATGTGCTTTAGTAAAATGTGAGGTGTTAATAGTGTCTCTCTGCCTTTACAGTGTTGTTTATTCAGTTGGTACACGTGCGCAGCTTTGTTTATGTGTATCAAGCATGCCTCCTCGTTTTGTAATTGTGTTTTATTCCCTAAAAATGAGTAAAATACTTAAAAGGTGTGAAAAGGAAGCGTCCTAGTGAAGACACTGCAGATTCAGAGAGAAAAAGAAAAGCAATATCGATAAACAGAGGCGTACTGGATCAAAAATTCTTACCTGGGAAAATTTATAGTGGCCTCATACTATGGTTTATGGCCAAAATCACACCAGCCTCCGGCCCACTGGGGTTTCCCCGGTAAGGCTTATGGCCAGTCCGCCTCTGTCGATAGAGAAAAAATATGAAATTGTGAAATGCTTTTAGTGAAATGAAAGACCATGTGATATTGCATGTGCTACAGACCTAAATGAGGCAACGCCGAGAATTACAAAGTATGCAGAGAAAATAAAAACAACTTTCGTAGCAGGAACAACTCAAAGTGTAATTAAAATCAATTAGATTAAGACACAAAGAATTGGCAGAGATGGAATGGCTGTCATCTGTTTGGATAGAAAATCAAACAAAAAACAAGTTTGCTTATGATAGAAGCAAAAGCATTAGCAATATTTTATTACGTAATAGTCGTAATAAAATACGTAAGTATTTTATGACGATTATTTATTGTGTTTGGTAATGTTTTGATTACAAATGTGTGTTCAATCTTGGGTGGTCAGCACCTAACCCTATTTTTCCCATAGGGCCTGTTGTTTATATTGAACGATTTTGCATTGCACGACGGTTTCTAGGAACACAACTACTGTGCTATATGAGGACTGACTGTACCCTCTCCACAACCCAGCATGAATCTAATATTGATGTGACACTGGCTACAAGATCTGTGCCCAGAATAATAGTGGATTGGCAAGTTAATGAATCTTGGAAAACCTCAGGTCATCAAGCAATCTCCTTCTCCCTGGTCTGACTAGTGGATCATGTTCCACCTAGTACCAATAATATAGACAGATATATCCTCAAAAAAAGGCAGACTGGGGGGAGGGGGGTCTGTAGTAATGCTCAAACAACAACTTGAGCAAAAATTCCTGCAAAATCTTTATCACCTACCCCGAGACGAACACAGTCATAACAACAATCTCCAGACAGTTCGTGATATATCTCAATACCAAGGAGGGAACCCCAGTAAAATTCAGCACGATGGTGGTGTGCAGAACTGACAAGTTCCCTCGGCACAGAAAAACATTCAGAAAGCCTGCAGATCCTGGCTACAGCTGTAAGTAGTGACCCTGCAGAACACTTTCTGCAACTTAAGAGACTGATACACAAATGGGGATCACGCAAAACAAAAGACAATCCTGGAAAAAAACTAGTCTTCAGTACTGGCAACATGGATCCCCTGGGGCGTAGTTATAAAATTATCACTAGCAAACTACCTTGTGGGTTTGTTTGTTTGTTATTTGGTTTCTAGGAGCATTAGCAACTAAGGCCATATTGCTCCCGGAATATGCGGTGGTCATTCCCTGACCTTTCCACATCCTCCATATTTGGCTACCTTGTGGGGAGGTCACAAATGCAACAATCGCACCAAATGGAATTCTACCAATACTTGAGAGGACTCAGTAGCGAACATACTTACCTATCTGTTTCTAGATGACAGAACAAGAAAATGAAACACAGAGACGTATTTTTGGAGAAAACACCAATTATAATAATGACCTGGCTGAAATGCCTTTCCGGCTTGAAGAACTTGCAGCTGCTCTTGCAAAAACAAAACCCAACAAGGTTCCAGGCCAAAATCTCCTGGAGTTGGAGATCATACACAAATTCTGCAAGCACCTTTCAGAACACCTATTAGCTCTTTACAACAACTGCCTTGAAAAAAATCAACATCCCCATCCGCATGCAAGCTAACCTGCTTTCACTTAATCCTCAAGAAACTGGACAAACTACCAACACAGCCAAGTTCTTATAAGCCAATTACCATTTTACCTGTTCTTGGGAAAATATGGAATGATTATTGCATGAGGCAAATTTACAATCGCCACACCAACATGAGTTCAAGAAAGGCAGTTGGACTAAGGAAGGCTCCCACAAAGTCTCCATAGACTTTGTGGGAGCCTTCAATGCCCTCTGGTGGCCTAGCATCATGAGGGGACTGAGGTCTCTCGCCCTCCCAAAAAATCTCTATCCCTGCCTATAGAATTATCTGATGAGTTGCACGGTCATGGTCCAAACAAAACACAAAGAATCCACCAGAGCTGTCATCAGAGGTTGCTCCCCAGAGGTCTGTGCCCCAGCCAATGTTCTGGTCAATCACACTACAGGTGACCCCTGCTTAACACTGATAATTCGTTCCGGAAAAACAGAGCGCTAAGTGAGCGCCGCATTCCCATAAGGTAACATATGTATTCATGAGTTGCGGTCGGTGCCATAGGATATTTCCTAATCAATAATAAATGGTAGTGAAAAGATGCACAAATGTTGGTCAAAATATTTAATATTCAAATATTTGCATATAAAATATTCTGCATTACGTACGTATATAATTATGTGGAAGTACTTATGTATCAAAATTAAACTTAAAATTCCAATTTAATTGATGAATTTAATCATGAAAAATGTGTCGATTTTGGGTTGGCCCTCTTCCTGGTGAACTAAAAGGGGTTTTAATTTTTAATCCCCCGCAGCATTATCACTCAACAATAAAGTCAACCGATCCTTCGCCACTTTGAAGCCTGGCATGTTATTTTCTTCTTTCAATATGAAACTTCTTTTAGGCATTTGTTTCCAAAAAAGTCTTGCTTCATCTATGTTAAAAACTTGTTGAGAAGTATAATACATAATACCCCTCTTCAATAATTTTAACAAGTTCTTTTTTGAAAGTTTCGGCTCCTTGATCTGCACTTGCTGCTTCTCCCTGGATTTTAAATCTATTCAACCAGCCCTTACTAGTTTTAAATGGTTCCACATTTTTTTTTTTTTTTTTTTTTAGGTGAGTTTTTTTCAGATCTTTTTTTTTTTTTTTTTTTTACATAATATTTAATTTAACTGAATTCTGCATTGGATATTATCTTCAATAAAATTAGCCAAAGTCTTTCCATTTCAATCCTAATAGCTGGCCTAGGAACAGCTATCTTTCCCACTGCTAAAATTAATTCTTTATTTTTTTTTTTATAATTTTTCTTACAGTTAAACTTGCAAGTCCTAAATTATGGCACACATCCGCTTGTCTTTGACTGGAATCGATTCGCTTCAAAACGTCTAATTTAATTTTCGAATTCAGTCTTTTTCTTACATTTATAGTCTTCGTGCTGCGCCCAGACATTGCTTTTTCATTCTTATCTGCCATTATTAACTCTTTGAAAATGTAACTGCGTTGGTTGCATTAATTATGATACAATGTTCAAGTAAACTGTCCATTACGCATGATGTCTAATACTGTAATGAGCGATGACTAGACTTTGGATAAATGCATATAACGCAAATATTACAAGCAATATACTTGTGATTTTTTAAAATGTTGATCTCGGACCTAGGTAACAAGTCACTGTACTGCAATTGAATTAGCTTGTGTGAAAATATCACTAAGCGTGGGAAAATTTCTCAAGTCGGTGGGGGAAATGTTTTAATGCTGTTTGATATTCATTTTCAAGCTATTGACGCCATCAAATGAAACGATTTTGTTAAATATGCCAAAAAAGCAATCTGTAAAAGAGCGTTATAGTGATCTATGACAGCGTTATAGTCAGATATGGGTTATAATATAAGAACAGCATTATAACAAATCAGCGTAAAGCAAACCACGTTATAACATCTGCTGTATACATGTCTTCTAGCCTTTGAAGATGACCAGATTTTCATTACAGGTGGAAACATTCAGCTTGAGGAAAGGAAAAATACGGCCCTAAAAGCTATCCATGATTGGACTACCCACAAACTAAAAATATTAACAGAAAAGACTCAAGCAATTCTAATCAAAGGCAGTCTCAGTGCCACTCGTTCACCAACAATCAAGATTAATGGCAGACCAGTAAAACTTGTAACCAAATTCGAATATCTGGGAGTTGATAGTTGACAGTAAACTTACCTTCCACCCACATCTCCAACATCTTGGAGAAAAGATCAGAAAATACACAGGCATGATTTCCAGAATTACAAGGTGTGATTGGAGCCTAAAAAGAAGAACATTAACAATCATCTACAAGGTTGTTCTGCACCCTGCTATGGTGCAGGAGCCTGATTCCGTAAAGGGGAGTACAGTGGTCTCAGACAGTTTTTAAGTTCTGTACAGTGGGATCAACTGACGATGTTACAAACAGTAAATTCTAAGTGGGAAGCATTCAAAGAATTAATCGTGGAAGCTACTAGACTTTATATACCGATTAAGAAATATCGTTCAAGGTTTAGGCCTAAATGGTTATCAAATGAACTAATGAGACTCGTGACAGAGAAGAAAAATGCATGGGATGCATATAAATTATCAGGTGACGCAGAAGCCTGTGGCAGATATAAGCTAGTCTGTAATCAGGTCACAAAGGAGGTTCGGCAGGCGAAGGCGGATTACGAGAAATCTTTGGCAAAAGATGCTAAGAAAAACAGCAAGGATTTCTTTACTTATATAAACTCTAAAAGGAAGGGGATGAATATGATTGGTCCACTTGACATCGATGGTTCGACTGTTGATGATCCTGCTCAGATAGCAAACAAACTGAATGAGTATTTTGCATCTACATTCACACGTGAGGAATTATTACAATTTGAAAATGGAAGAAGGTTATCAAATTGTAGCAGTGTGCTTAATGATTTTGTAATAACTGAGAGCAAAGTGGAGGAGAAATTGTTGAAGTTAAACACAAGAAAGGCACCTGGGGTGGATGGGATCTATCCAGTTATTTTAAAGGAGGCGGCAAAGCAACTAAGCAAACCTTAGCCATAATTATGAGAGCATCCTTGGACTCAGGGGAGGTTCCCACGGACTGGAGATGTGCAAATGTGTCCCCAATTCACAAAGGTGGATCGAAGGGTGACACGAGTAATTACAGACCAGTTAGTTTAACTTCTGTTCCGGGTAAAACAATGGAGTCACTGGTTAAAGATGCATTGCAGGATCATCTAGACAAGACTGCAGCAATAATTCAGACACAGCATGGGTTTGTTAAGGGAAAGTCTTGTCTGACAAATTTGATAGGATATTATGATGTGGTTACAAAGTAACTGGATGCAAAAAATAATTTTGATATTATATATTTAGATTTCAGGAAAGCTTTTGACACTGTTGCGCATGGAAGACTATTGTACAAATTGGAGCAGAAAGGTATTAAGGGTAAGTTGCTACAATGGATAAAAGGATGGTTAAGTGGGAGAAGACAGAGGGTGGTAATCAATGGGTGCTGCTCTTCGTGGACTAATGTTATTAGTGGAGTCCCACAGGGTTCGGTGTTAGGTCCACTGTTGTTTTGTATATTTATCAATGATATTGATGAAGGTATATCAGGCTTAATGTCGAAGTTTGCAGATGACACAAAGGTTAGCAGGGTTGTTAATGACAGTAATGGCAGTGTGCTACTGCAACAGGATCTAGATAATTTGGGCAGATGGGCTAAGAAGTGGCAACTGAAGTTCAACCTTGACAAATGCAAAGTACTGCATATGGGTAGAAGTAACCCCAGAGAAACGTACCAACTGTGTGGTACTACACTTAAGGTGGTAGAAAATGAAAAAGACCTGGGAGTAATTGTGCAGTCAGATATGAAGTTTTCTGAGCAGTGCAGACAGGCTGCTAGGGCGGGTCATGGGGTTTTGTCAATGATATATAGGAATTTTGCTAGCAGGGAGAAGGAGGTGATTGTCCCTCTGTATAAGGCAATGGTCAGGCCACGCCTTGAGTACTGCGTACAGGTCTGGAGGCCTCATTTTAGGAAAGATGTAGATTTGCTTGAGCGTGTACAGAGAAGAGCAACACGATTGGTGAGGGGAATGAAGGGATTCTCTTACCAAGAGAGGCTTAAGTTCTGCAAATTGCAGTGGCTGGAAACTAGGCACCTGCGCGGTGATCTGATTGAGGTCTATAAGGCCTTGAATGGGTTGAGCACGCTGAATTCTGATGGGATCCTTCCACTTGTTCAGATTACCAACCTACGGGGACATAAGTTCAAATTAAGAAAGGACAGATGTAGAATAGATGTGCGGAAATTTGCCTTTAGCCAGCGAGTGGTTAATTGCTGGAACAAACTTCCATCTGTCGTTGTGGAAGTTGATAGGTTAAATAAATTTAAGGAGGAACTGGACAGGCATTTGGAGGGAATGGTGTGATTTTTTTTGTTTTTTTTTTTTGGCTGATGCTGCATAAGCTCCTACACTTGCTTTCTTGCATCATGTGCCACTACTACTACTACTACTACTACTACTACCACAGAGTAATCCTCGAAAGAAAGAGAATAAAATTGGATACATTTCAAAGGCGTATCTTACTCACCATCACCAGGGCATTCTGCATCGTCAGCACATCTGCACTTCAGGTCCTTGTGGGTGCACGCCCCTTGCATATGGAAGTTTTTGCAAGAAGACTCTTATACCACCATAGGAAAACTCTGCCAATGACAATCATGGACTATGTTCTCAACCTCACCAACAACCAGAAACAGGAAAAGAAAGACATTGCATCCCACCTCCTCCATAGATGGCAGTCGGACTGGATTGCCTGAACCAAAGGAAGTCACTCACAGATTTGTATTAGATGTCTTGATGACCTATCAGAACCCACCACCTTGGTACACTACTGATCTGCACCTCATCTACATATTAACTGGCCATGGCTCCTTCAAAGTCAAGTTTGATGATAACCCTCCCTGTGTTTGTGAAAAAGATGAAAATTGGGAGCATTTGCTATTTGACTGCAACCTTTACCCTATAAGCCATATGCTCACCTTTCTATTATCTCTCATTCGTGGTGAGGAGCACCTCTCAGCTTTTGCACAAGCTACTTTTGAGATCAGGAGAACAATTCTACCAGTGGCAAGACCAGTAAACTAACAATTAAAGAAAACACTTGGATGAATCACAGAAAACAGCTGCCAAATGGTGGCCCTCTCTATGTGGGCACTCTAGCCTTGCAACTCTGTCAACTTTTTCCTGGGAGGGCCTCCACAACAGAGAGTAACCCACTCTTCGTCCCTCACCTACCTATCTCAACCGAAAGACATCTTCCATCCTCGTCATTCTATCTTCCTCCCAATTATGAGTCCCACTCTCAAGTTATCTACCCACACTCATCCTTTTTTTTTTTTTTTACTTGGTCACCACCCAGAAAGCTCAGGCAACCCTGCCAGAGACCAGCCAGAATATATATAATGGGCAGCCTGGTTCACCTCCCAGTGGTGGTGGCGGAGGGCAACAAAGAGTCCAACTTCGGGTCCCTGTGGCCAAGCAGCCAGACACAACAGCAGAACAAACAACACAATACTACATAAACAGACACTACTTTTCCTGGCTTTTGTAGTAGTTCTGCATTTCATCACAAAGCACATACGGTGCAGATATGGGAAACCACCGGTGATGCCTGACCTAAATACTATGCTCCAGTGCCACAGAATGTGTGTAAATTCCCAAAGGGTAGTCTTCTTTGGAGGGTGGGCTGAGTAATGGATGATGAATCTGGTGAACAGAATGGGATTACCAGTTCAATTTTATGAATTTAAGTACTGATTAAGTCATCAAATGCAGACATTGTAGGGATAGCAGGGAGATGGTGTCATGCAGGCAAAAGCAACAGTGGTTTAACTGTTGATGACCCTGCTCAGGTTGCTGACACTGAATGGGTTTTTTTTGCATATACATTCACACTTGAGCTATTCTTTAGGGAAGCGGATGCCAGAAGTTAATCAAACTCAATGGAGAGTTAAATGATTTTGTGATAATTGAAAGGAAATTAGATGAGAAACTGTTGAAACTAAACATAAAAAAGGTGGTAAAGCTGGATGGAATCTATCCAATTATATTAAGGAAGGCAGCAACAGAGGTAAGTAAACTCTTAGCCATACTTATGAGAACATTTTTGGATTCAGGGGAGGTCCCTATGGACTGGAGAATTACAGCTTAATGTCTGTTCCCAGAAAATAATGGAGTCACTGGTTAAAGAAGTAATTCAAGACCATCTCGACAGGTATGTAATTATACTGCAATCATAGCATGGATTTCTTAAAGGACGGTCTTGTCTGACCAATGTGATTGGATACTATGATGCAGTGACCAACAAACTCGATGCAAAAAATAACTGATCTCATATACTTGGATTTCGGGAAGGATTTTGATACTGTTGCACATAAAAGACTGCTGTACAAACTGGAGAAATGTAGAATTAAGGGCAAGTTACTGCTATGCATATAGGAATGGTTGAGTGCAAGAAGACAAGAGTGGTTATCAATGGGCACTGCTCTATGTGGACTAATGTGGGGTCCCACAGGGTTCAGTGCTGGACTAATTGTTGTTTTCAATATTTATTAATGATACTGATAAAGGTATATCTGGCTTAATGTCTAAGTTTGCAGATGAGACAAAGGCTGGCAGGGTGGTTAATGACAGTAATCAGGGTGAACTATAGCAACAAGATGTAGGAAAAATAGGTCAATGGACAGAGAAATTGTAGTTAGTTTAAAAAACTGAAAAATGCAAGGTACTGCATATGGGCAGCAGTAATCCCAGATTAATACACCATGTGGTACTAGACTCAGAGAAGTAAAAAATGAAAAAGACCTAGGGGTAATTGTGCAGTCAGATATGAAGTTCTCTGAGCAGTGTAGACAGGGGCCAAGGCAACTCATGGGGTTTTGTCAATGATATACAGAAACTTTTCTAACAGGGATAAGGTGATTATCTCTTTGTACAAGGCCATAGTTAGGCCGAATCTTGAGTACTGTATACAGGTCTGGAGGCCTCACTTCAGGAAATGATGTAGATCTGCTGGAAAGAGTGAAGAGGTCAACCAACCAGATTGGTGAAGGGAACAAAACGGTGATTTTTGCCAATAAAGACTTCAGTTCTGCAAATTGCGGCATCTGGAGACTAGGCACCTGTGAGGTGATCTGATTGAGGTGTTTAAGGCTTTGAATGGCATTCTTCTACTTGTTGAGACTACACATGAGGGAGAGGGGCATAAATTCAAGCTGAGGAAGGATGGTTGTAGGATAGGTATGCAGAAGTGCAACAATCAACCAACCACTGGCTTCAGCCAGTGGTTGGTTGATTGTTGGAATAAACTTCCATGTGTTGTGGAAGTGGGTGGTTTGAATAAATTTAAGGAGAAACTAAAATTCTTGTAGGGTATGGATGGCTGAAGTGTGTAGTTTTTTTTTTTTTTTTTGGTTAATGCTTTATAGGCTTGTTTCCTTGCATCATTGCCATTACTAATTCTAATGCTCCGAGGAATAGAATAGAATAAATGGGACTAGCAGCCCTTCAAGTGAAGTACCACATTTCCTAACTAGCAAGACAAATTAAATAAATATTTTGCAACTATATTCACATTTCAATAATTAGTAAAGACAATAACACAAAATCCAATATTCTTTCAGGATCGTTCTTACACTGTGGGAAGTAAGAGAGACAGTTTCAAATTTCACAGTGTGAAGAGTGCCAAATTTAAAATAAACCTCAAAATAGGAGTACAGTAAGTTCCCAACATACGTAAGAGATACGTTTCAAAATTTCTAACATAAGTAGAGTTTTATGTAACTCGGAATGGCTAATAAAATATTGCTACTATATCCCTGATAGGCCAAACACCACAAACACCACATAATATCCTCAGAAGAATGAAGAAAAAGATAGTTATATATTTTTCAATTAATTAGTTATATATTTTTTATATATTAGTTATATACGTAGAAAAATTGTTATATATTTTTAATTAGTTCAATTAAAAACTTTATCTAGGGACAGCGGTGAAGTAGCTGCAGTGGCCCATAAGAAAAGAAAACATAAAAGGAAAAAAAAACGCATGTTATTGTATTGTAAAAACTGATATGTGTATTTCGTAGCCTTGGTTATTATAGTTGACTTCACTGGTGCCGATCCCTTCACTGCTTCTCGTATTCTGTCTTTGTCCTTTATTATTGTGTTCACTGTTGACAACGACAAATATAAATTCTGCTTGACCATTTTCATACTCATACATCCTTATTATTTTAATTTTCTGATCCAAATCAATCGCTTTCCTTTTCTTGGTAGATTTACTAGTACCGCTGTCACTTATTTTCTTAGTTGGCACTATGATAATGGTCGAAATGAAATTTTCTGTAAAAAACTTCACAGGGTTAAGGCGGAAATGCAGTATTATCACCTCATGCAAGGTCACATTTTACTAAAGCACATTTCTGGAGGTCACTACCATAAAACAATAAAAACAATTTGCAGTTTCTGGTTTATTAAGCTTTTCTGTTAACGCAATCTATTATAAACAGATAGTAAATGTGATCTTACTGCATTTGCAATAATACTGATAGCTGGAATTCAATGGGTTTTGAAGTTATTATGGTGAAATGTGTGTCTCCTTTATTGAAATCTTCAGTCATAAAAAAAAACAACAAATTTTCAGAATCTTATCTACATTGCTATTTTTTAAGCTTTATAAACAATCCTGAATACATTTCCAGAAATATGATAAGGTGTGCTTCTTTATCGCAACAGACTGTGACATACAGTAAACCCTCATTGAACCGGACTAACAGGGGCTGAGAGGTCTCCGTTTTAATAAAAGCCTGGATTATATGAAATATGCTTTGTAATGTGGGTAAAGCTTATTTAAACAACATAATGTACGGGGATAACAGTAAAAACATGTTTATTTTACATTAAAAATATGTATGTACATACTGTATTTATATTAAAAATGTATAATTAGCATTAGCATTAGCAGAGCCATATGATGCAAGAAAGCAAGCTTATGCAGCATCAGCCATATAAAAAAAAAACAAAAAAAAAACTTCCACTTCACCCCTCCGTTTGTTCGAAATATCTGTCCAGATAAGAATTAAATTTATTTAGGCTATCAACTTCCACAAATAGGGATGGAAGTCTGTTCCACCAACCAACTACCTGCTGGCTAAAGACAAATTTCCGGACATCTATATTATATCTGTCTTTCCTCAATTTGAATTTATGCCCTCTCAGGAGCAAGAGGCAGAATCCCATCAGCATTGAGCATGCTCAAACCATTCAAAGCTTTATACACCTCTATCAGATCACCTCGCCGGTGCCTAGTCTCCAGACACTGTAATTTGCAAAACTTAAGCCTTTCTTCGAACAAAGAGCAACCCTTTGTTCCATTCACTAACCTTGTTGCCCTTCTCTGTACTCGTTCCAGCAGCTCTAAATCCTTTTTGAAATGAGGCCTCCAGACCTGTAAACAGTACTCAAGGCATGGCCTGACCATTGCCTTATACAAGGGAATAATCACCTCCTTATCCCTGCTAGAAAACTTCCTGTACATCATTGATAAGACACCATGAGCTACTCTTGCAGCCTGTCTGCACTGCTCACAGAACTTCATATCTGCCTACACAATTACCCCAGATCCTTTTCATTCTCTATCACTGTCAGTGTAGTACCACAGAGTTGATACGTTGCTCTTGGGTTGCTGTTTCCCCATATGTAGTACTTTACATTTGTCAATGTTAAACTTCATTTGCCACCTCTCAGCCCATCTGCTCAACCTTTCCAGATCCTGTTGCAGCAGCATAGCGTCAGTAGTGTCCTTAACAACCCTGCCAACTTTTGTATCGTCTGCAAACATGGACACTAAGCTTGATACACCATCATCAATATTATTTATAAATACAGAAAACAATAATGGACCCAACACTGAACCCTGAGGGACTCCACTAATAACATTAGTCCACGATGAGCAGTGTCCACTGATTACCACTCTCTGTCTTCTCCCTCTCAACTACCCCTTTATTCATAGCAGCAATTTGCCTCCAATGCCACACTGCTCCAATCTGTGCAGCAGTCTTCCATGTGCAACAGTATCAAAAGCCTTTCTAAGATCCAAGTATATAATATCAAAATTATTCCCTGCATCCAGTTCTTTTGTGACTGCATCATAGTATCCAATCAAATTGGTCAAAGCAAGACTTCCCCTTAACAAAACCATGCTGTGTCCGAGCTATAACTGAAGTCTTGTCTAGATGATCCTGCAGTGCTTCTTTAACCAGTGCCTCCATTAATTTTCCGGGAAGAGAAGTTAAACTCACAGGTCTATAATTACGTGTGTCAGCCTTTGACCTTCCTTTGTGAATTGTCACATTTGCACATCTCCAGTCTATGGGTACCTCCCCTGAGTCCAAGGAAGCTCTCATAATTATGGCTAAGGGTTTGCTTACTTCCTTTGCTGCCTCCTTTAATATAACTGGATAGATCCCATCCACCCCAGGTGCCTTTCTTGTGTTTATCTTCATCAATTTCTCCTCCACTTTACTCTCAGTTATTACAAGATTATCTAGCGTACTGCCAGAGTTGAATACACCTCTGGCATTCCCCTTGCTGAATAACTCCTCATGTGTGAATGCTGATGCAAAATATTCATTTAGTTTGTTAGCTACCTGAGCAGGATCATCAACAGTTTAACCATCGATATCAAGTGGACCAATCTGATTCATCCCCTTCCTTCTAGAGTTTACATAAGAAAAGAACTCTTTACTGTTTTTCTTTGCATCCTTTGCCAAAGATTTCTCATAATCTGCCTTCGCCTGCCTAACCTCCTTTGTAACTTGGTTACAGATCAACTTATATCTATCATAGGCTTCTGTGTCATGTGTTAATTTATATGTATCCCAAGCATTTTTCTTCTCTGTCATATGACTCATTAGTTCACATGACATCCATTTAGGCCTAAACTTTGAACAATATTTCTTAGTTGGTATGTAAAGCCTAGTAGCTTCCAAGATAAGTTCTTTGAATGCTTCCCATTTTGAATTTGCTGTTGGTATCATCAGTTGGTCCCACTGTATAACATTGAAATATTGTCTCAGACCATCGTAGTCACCTTTACGAAAGCAATAACCTTTCCCTTTACCCTTGATGGTAGTTACCTCTTTAAGTAAATCCCACTTCAGCTCACTGTGATCACTGCCATCTAGTGGTTCCTCTATCTGCAGATTCTAAATCCATGAAGAATCACTACTGATAATCAAATCTAGAGTATTACTCCCTCTAGTTGCCTCCTGAACATGCTGATGTAGAAAACAATCGTCCAATAAATCCACAAATGCCTTGCTAGTGTGTGAGTGACCAACCCACAAATTCCAGTCAATATCTGGGAAATTAAAATCCCCCATTATAAGACTCTCTGATTTACGGGCCCACTATTTCCCTGTACAATTTCTTATTATACTCATCTGAGTCATTAGGCACACTCCTACTCTCAATTTTGATCTTCCAGTCCTTATGTCACACCAAACTGACTCGACACTGCACTGTTCAGCAATTTCGACTGGCTTCACTTCCTTGAATTTTGTTTCTTAACTATTAGCATAACCCCTCCTCCCTTCCTATCCGTTCTATCCTTTCTGTAGACGTTGTACTCCCCAAATTCCAGTTCTGCATTCCTTATATCTGTGTGACACCACATCTCTGATATCCCAACAATATCCGCTTTTGATGCTTTGAGCAATACCTCAAATTCATCAAATTTATTTACCAAACTCCTAGCATTGGTGTACACGCAAGTATACATGCACCTGTTCTTTTTCTTTGCTACCCTAACACAACCCATGTGTTTACTTGTACTGCAATGACTCCCAGTAGTCTCTGAAATATCCTGCATCTTGTTTTCCAGGCTTCTGGTCATTCCAATAGAAGCAGTGCAAGAATCACTTTCACCTCTGCCAGTAGCTACTGTTAATCTATTAGTCCTTGTATCCCCCCCCCCAAGCTAGCAGTTTTCCGACCCACCTAACATTGCCTCGATAGCATCAGCAAATATTCTTGCACCCTTTCTATTTAACTGTATCCCATCCCTGTAGAAGCAGTCCCTTCTGTTAACAAGTACAGACCAGGCTGAAAAAAATTCTACCCCTTGAGCCTTGCACAATCTTTCCAGCGCCAAATTCATCGACAAGGCTCTCATCATATACTCCCTCCTATCGTGTCTGGGCAGAATTGCAGACACCCTAATTCACGGCTTTTTTTCAACAGTGACTGTACTTGTTAAGTAATTCTGCCGGTCTCCTACTCTTAATATCATTAGTGCCAACGTGTACAACTATATCACATTTTGTGCCCTTAAAAGATGATATCTGCTCTACAATGTCATCAACATTTGCCCCTGGCAGACATACCCTGGTCCTGTTCCACCTTTCCTTTTTACAAAGCATGTTCCCTGTTTCCCTGACAATAGAGTCACCAACAACTACTAGTTCCTGTGGGACCAGCGCATTTTGCCTTGGGGGTTGCCGCTGTGTTGCGTGATGACCAAGTGCAAGCTCTGGCATTGATGTGGGCAGGTGAGAGCTTGATCGGCCCCTCACTTTAAATCCTTCGTGGGCATCCACCCTGTCCTTCAAGCTCTCATATAGGCCCATAACAACGCTGAGTTTTCGCCTGATTTCGTTACACTCCTTGCATCGCGCGCACACACAAAGACATCCCACATGGCAATATCATGTCCCATACCCGATTGCTCCACAAACATCATGCAAGCAGTGCATTTTAAAAGGCTGTGATTCCGAGGGCAACTGTCCCCCTCAGTTCTCCTCTGAGCCACAGCACTCCCATTAGCTTTAGCCTTTTCCTTTGCTGCTCTGATCTGAGTCATGATTTCGATTTAATTTCAATAAAATTTAAATTTCAGTACAAAATTATAACCCTAAACTTGTATCCCAACACAGTTATAACACTATATATTTTTTCAGTATCAAATATTATCTACGAGTTCTGTTTATATAACTTCCATATCAAGTTATGTATTAATTATGTTTCGTTTGTAATCTAAGTCGTTATATGTGTTTAGTTAAAAGTACAATTTAATTGACAACGAAGTTTAACAAAATTAGTAGATTTTGCTGATTAATTGACAAAATTTTATATTATATACTATACTATACTAACGCTATCTAGTTCGGTATATACGTTGAATCGTATAACAATGGCGCAAGTTATGAACGATAAATCTACGGACACTTAAGTCTTAATTAACTTCCAAATCTCGCTGTCCAATTGATACATCTAAATAATTTGATGTATCAATTGGTCAATAAAGTGGCTAAATATTGCTAAGAAAACTTCTTGTTCAGCGGAGTGAAACTCATAACACGTGGATATGATACCCTTACCGATACTTTTATGTAATTACAAGGCAGAGTAAAGAATAAATAAACCAGATTAATCAGAAAAACACAAAATAATGCTATACTACTAAATTTAAATCAAAAGTTTTAGAAAAACAATAATTTCAAATCAATAAATAAGAAAATCCACTTAGCAGCTTTTGAACACATCTGGCTCCCACTAGCCTCGTCAGCAGACTTGATAATGTCTATAATCACTTAGAACAAGATTGCACTGATTCATCTTCACTTACATCCCTTGCTGCATTCACTGGTTTGAAAAAATTACTTTTTTTTTGTGATTGTTTGCAATTTATTTCCTTTACTACCAATTCACGTGGGTGTCTTAAGTGTTCATAATAGGCAGATACATTTTCACTTGTTGAGTGTCCAACATACTGAATTACGAAGTTCAAGTGGTCTTTCACTTTGCTTACCTTAATTTTTGGCTGAGAGTTGTTGCTCACTTCACCACCTTCCTTATCTGAACTTTCTGTTACTTCCATTACACTATCTGCAATCTCCTCTTCGGTCATGATGTGGTAGCCAGGATCATCTTCATCTTCTTCCATCCATGACTGTACCTCCTCTAAGGGCACAGCTTTTTTCCCTCCTCATTGTAGAGTCTCATGAAAGTCTTCTGTCTCACAACCATCTGTTTCTGGATTAGCCTCTTCATCTAAGAGAAGTTTATTTTGCAGCATCAGTAAAGTTGTAAATCATAGATCTTACATTGTACAACTTTAAATTTTTTAATGTCTGTTGTCCTCTGCTGTCTTCTTCACTAACTAGTGGCTCTTCGACTTCTAGGACTTCACTCAAAAACTTCTTTCTGTAGAGCCGGTTTTTTTTTTTTTTTTTTGGCGCATTAGCTTCTATGGCTATAATGCGCCTTTCTGTAGAGCCACTTTGCTGTGTAGATCACCCCGTGGTCCACAGGCTGGAAAACAGATGTTGTGTTTGGTGGCAGGAACATTCACTTAATCTTCTTATCTCAACTGACGAGTTTGTCAACGTCAGGGTAGGTTGGTGCATTATCTAGCAAAACCAAGGCCTTTACTTCGTCTTTTGGGATTTTCAAATCTTCAATTTGATGTCTTCTGATTTCTGGCACAGCTTTCTTGTGGAACCAATCCATTGTTATTTCCAGGGTAAACCATGCATTGTGGGAATTGTAGTAGTGTACCAGTAGATCGTCCATTACTGCAATGTTTTTTAGGGCACGTGGTTTTTTGCTTTTCCCAACGATGACAGTTTTTAACATATGGCTTCCGTCGGCATTTGCATACAGCAATGCTGAAACACCTTCCTTCCTTATTTTTCTTCCAGGCGTGGTTTTCTCAGTCTTTGACGCTTGTGTTTTCAGGCAGAGCTCTCCAAAACAGTCCCATCTCATCAAAGTTGTACACCTGGTCCAACTGATAACCCTCCTTTTGAATAAAATCATTGTTGTTTCCTGAAAGGCTCAACAGCTTCAAAATCGGCACTAAGAATTTCCTCACACATTTTCTTGTTTGAAATGTTACGCCATCTTCTAAATCTAAAAAACCAACCTGAGCTCACTTTAAATTGTTCAATTCCTAACTGTTTAGCCAGTCTCTTGTCGCTGCTGCTTGAATTTCTATTCCTCGCACAGTCAAACCAGACGAACGAAGTTAGGAAAACCATTTGTACACAGCATCATCTAGTGCTTTATCAGTAGGCATCCACACTCATTTAACTTTACTTTTTTCTTTCCCCATGTTAAACTTGAGAACAAAATTACGAATTTCACTTTTTTTTCTTTTTAATGTTCGACATGGTTTGTTTTGTGATGCCATACTCAAGAAAGATGCTGGACACTGAAGCTCCTTTCTCAAGTTTTTCTATCACTGATAGTTTATCGTGAAGAGAAAGCATTTTATGCTTACGCTTCTATCCTACACTAGGCTTAGTTAAAGACACTGTTTAACTGCACAGCACAAATGACAAAAGATAGAAGTGTGTAACTGCGGAGCAAACGACAAACAACTGTCTGAACTGTACTTCTAAATCCTTAAATTACTTACCTTAAATAACCTCAAAACAAAAACTTGAAGTTGATAACAATAAAAATGATGAATTGTGAACGTATTAAACATAATGAATAGCAATGAGTGTATGAGTTTGCATGCGCAACGTGTGTGAGCAGTGCAATGGAATCCTAACGATTAGTTCTTTCTTTTAAGGTAGCAGCAAATTTCACAATTGGTAGTAGTTTTATTATTATATTATTCCCCCCCCCCCAGAACAAAGGACATGCTAGGGTGAACATGCAAATTGTTAATCAGTTAAATAGTTAAAGCGCAAATTGTTAATCAGAAAAAAAATGCCTTATCAACTTCGACTACTGTTTGTTTAACAGTTAAAATCTTCCTGTGGCTTCATCTATGAAGTGAATGTTGAACTGTTCTTGTTTGTACTACAAAACTGGCCCATTCCATAAAATAAAACTATTCATAATTTTTAAATTTTAATAACTTTGTGTGCACCTAGAAAGAAATAGCTTCAATTTCAGACCACTTCCAGCCCGATCGGTTAAGCCTATCGTTCACAATGATGGAGTAAAGAAAATGGCTTCTGTATTAAATATATGTGCATGTTTGAAATTTCATGCACTTAGATCTTTTAAACAGCAAAATTGAAAAGAATAAGAAACTGTTTCTGTTATGTCTAAAATGCTTTTTTTGCAATTTTCAGTATAATTAATTTTGTTTTTTTTTTAAAATAAAAGGTGTAACACACACACACACGTTTTTGTTTTTATTAAAACTTATAAAGTACAGACAATAAGTACTTCTTCAAGTTTCCAAAATTGTCTGATACATAAGAGAAAGGTTGCATATTCATTGGTACATAAGTTAAGCAGATGTTGACTTTGAAGAACTGAAGGCAAAATCACTTATGTTGACTGAAATGCCTGGGCAGTCATTTCCCTTCGTAACAAATGGCTTTGTCGCTAACATTAAGAGTAAAAATTATAATGAAATAGTTGACAAATTAATTGTTAAAATAAAATGGGATGTAGAATGCCAATAAAGCTCTATTTCTTGCACACTGGGTTTTCACCAAATCTGGTTGATGTTAGCAAAGAGCATGGGGCAAAATTCTACTAGAACATGTAGTCAATGGAAAATGATCCCAGGGTATAATGCTGTGATGGGTGGCTATATATCTGGATTTTGGTTTCGGATGATTATACTGTCCACAAAAGGTAGTCAGTCAATTGTACATTTTTAAGGTGTACATTTTTTTTTTTTTTTTTTTTTATCAACCTGAGGAAGGTTTCTACTTTTTAATTGTGATGTGTTCGGCTTATTGTTTCCTTGTGGCAGTGATCATTACTCTATTCTGTATAGAAGTTAAACATTGTTAATAAATCTGAACGGTATTACTGCATATTTACTTTTCTTTCATTTCTGAAAAACCATTGCAAATTTTATGCGAACCCAAGGTCACATTTGAAATCAGCACACTCCAATTCATAAAGAAAACACCAAGAAATGTAGATACACAACCTTTATAAAAATTTGTTACAGTGTAATGTGTTACTTCCAAAACATATGATTAGAAAGGAAGGCAAATTATCAATTAAGCTTGAACCAATGATTAATGCACAACAGATATTTCTTTGAGATACCTGCCAGATATGGTAGGCATTTCAGGGGGGGGGGGGGAGCAGATAAGAAAATACAAATTATGCATTTCCCTCCTCACATAAGTAACTATCCAGTTGACTTTTCAATTTCTTTAAACTTTCAGCCTCAACTACTTATGAAAGCAACTTGTTACAGTAATCAACAATTCACTGGCTAAAAGAAAAGTTCCTACAATCTAGTCTAAATCTCTTCTCTCTTAATTTTAATTTATGGCCCCTAGTTCTGGAATTCTTCATAACAGTGAAAATTCTGCCTTCATTCATTTTACTAACTCCTCTAAGAGAGTTATAAACTTCAATCAAGTCCCCTCTAAGGTGCCTGGTTGCCAAGCTCTGTAAGCCCACATTGCCAATCTCACACTATGCAAATTTCCCATCTTTTGACCAGAAGCTCAATGTCTATTTTAGTTGAGGTCTCCATACTTGTATTCCAATTGCAGCCTCACAATTGCCTTATACAGTGGGATTATTGCCTCTCTATCTCTAACAGGACCTTTTCATCTCTAACAGGATACTGTTCGATAAATCATCGATAGGACACTCCCCATCTCTAACAGGATATTATTTGATAAATCATCGATAGGACACTATCGGCATTTCTAGCCACCTGCTTACACTGCTCAGGAAACTCATATCCGCCCATATCATAACTTTCTGATCCTTTTCTTCCTCTACTGTTTTTAATTCAACTACACCAAGTGTATAAGTTATTTTGGGATTACTATTCCCCACGTGTAAGACCTTGCATTTTTGCTGCATTAAAACATAGCTGCCACTTTTCTGACCATTCTTGAAGTCTCTTTAAATCATCCTCAAGGAGCACTGCTTGGCACTGATCATTAACAACCCTCCCAATCTCAACTTTGTCTGCAAATTTTAACATCATGCCCTTTATCTCTCCGTTGATGTCATTTATGAAAATCAGAAACAACAGTCCAATAATCACTCCTTGGGGTACCCCACACTTCTGATGTTACACCAACCTGAAGAATATCCATTAATCACAAAAGGATCTGCCTTCTGTCCTGCAGCTACCCTGTAATCCATCTTAGAATCTTTCCAGTAATCCCAACATGTTCCAGCTTATACAGTAAGCTGTGCATGAGGGACTGAGTTGAATGCCTCACTAAAATTCAAATAAATATGTCAAAATTGTTCCCTACATCCAGCTCATGATAACTGTGTAGAAATAACTTAACAGGTTAGTTAAACATGATTTTCCCTTAACAAAACCCATGTTGTGTGTCCTTCAGAATACCATTTCTATCTAAATGCCCCTGGATTGCACTCTTAATCACTGCCTCTAAGATTTTCCCTAATGCCAAAGTCTGCCTAGCCAGTCTGTAGTTACTGACTTCACTCTCAGAGCCACCTTTATGTATTGGTGATAGGTTAACACTTCTCCAATCCAAAGATGCCCTCAAGATTAATCTCAATAATCCAAAACACTCTCTGGCTGCCTCCCTCAAAATTACTGGGTATATGCCATCAAATCCAGGATCCTTACTTGCCTTTAGGCTCGAATGTTTTTCTAATAAAGTCATCTGTAATTGTTAAATCACTAATTTCATATTGCTCAGCCTCACTTGCACAGCTTCTCCTCAACATAAAAGGTGTTTCGTCAGTAAAGACAGATGCAGAGTACCTATTAAATTCATTAGCAACATCAGCTGGGTGATTAAGACTTTCTCACATCCAGTACACAAAGCGTCAAATCTATATTTTTCTTCTTCTTTGTATTCACATCCAGGAAAAACTTGTCCCTATTCTTTGCTCTCTCAGCCAGTGCTTTCTCATACCCAGCCCTGGCAGCCCTAACATTGTCTGTGGTACTATTACAGATCAACTTTAGTGTTGTAGGCTTCAGTACTTTTCATCTCTCTGTAACCGTCCCATGCTGTCGTTTTCTGCTCTATCACATCATCATGCTAAATTTTCTCAATGTTATACATGCCTTCTTGGCTTCCGTGATTATTGTTTAAAAGGTATTCCATGATTCTAATGTATTTGTTCTCCTCTGCAATCTGCCCAATTAATAGATACCACATAGCTTCTTAAATTGTCATAGTCCCCTTTCTGAAATTACAACCCATGCCTTTACCTTTAACTACTGCAACATCTTTCTTCATCTTTCAACAACTGGATGTTCACTAACTGCCAATGGTTCACATACTTTGAGCCCATTTGATATCATCTGATTCATTAGTTTAGTAATGATAAGGTCCAGAATATTCTTACCCCTAGTATTTTCTCTAACATACCAATACAAATAATAATCATCTAGTTTATTTAAAAATTTTGTTCCTTGTGAGTTTCCCTGCCACTTATTCCAATCCATTACAGGGAGATTGAAGTTGCCCATAATAAGACATTCACAGTTTCTGTCCATTTCATCTGCATGTAAAGACTAATAGTACTCTTCACAATCTTCTGGTCTGTAGATTACTCCCACTCTCATTATACCTATGATTCCAACTAATGCACACTGCACAGATTCTATGCTGGCAGAAGTAACTTCAGTCAGCAAAAGTTCTTTTCATGCTCATACTGCTTTTGATGAGAAACAGGAGCCAACCACCCCCTTATGTCTTCTCTATCTTTCCTAAATACATTTAACAGTAGCACAGGGAACTTCTCGTCATTAGTGGAAGAATAAACTGCTAATTCATATTCACTCATCTTGTCATCACTGCAATGTACTCATTTCCCACATAATCTACACACCTTTCTAAGTCTGAAATGGCATCACATTCACCATTGGGATACTAAATATATGTTTATAACATCACTCGGCTAAGGTAAAGAAAGCCAACATGAGAAACTTTGCTTAACATACCAGTCAAACTCGTTTTCCCGCTACCACAGTTTCTCCCTGCTTTCTCGGTAAACAGATGATACATGTAAACGGCAGTGGCAGAAGTCTATAACGATGTACTGATTAGTTTCTTTCCATTATTAAAAGCAGATTATTGAAGTTCATGAGTGGGCTGAAATTTATTTATGGGTACACCCTCAACCACATTGCCTCAGTCTTTGGATGCCCCCTTCCGACTGTTTTTTTTTCCTTGATAGGAAACACTTCTACTGCAACTACCGATAGCATTTACCATCTGCAGAAGTTGTTTTCCTATTTTAAAACAGCGGTGGGGGGATGAACACCCTAAGACTGAGTCAGTCTGGAGGTTGTACCCATAAGTAAATTTCAACCACAAAGGCATTACACTAATGAACCCTCATAATCTGCTTTTAATAATGAGAAAAAAACGAATGAATACATGGTTATCGACTTCTACTGCCACTACCAATAACACACCATCTGGTTTTTTTTTTTTTTTTCATGTGAACCCCAAACACAAGAGGTATTAGAACCTATAGTACTTAGTACCGTGCTTCGGTTGGAGTTTGAGAAGACGAAAGAAGATATTTGTTGACATTGGACTTGAACTTCTGTAGATTGTAATTTTCAGGAAATATGTATGAAGGAAGGTTATTCCAGAAAACGGCAGTTGAATGAATAAATGAGGAAGATGAAAAGTTGGTTCTGTGGGTTTGAGGTTGGACAGTAAATGGATTTTGGCTGGTGGCGGCACGTGTTCGGACTGTTTTGAAAGAGAGAGTGGGAATTATAGAAGCCAATTCAGAAGAACAGTGTCCATGGAGGTATCTGTAGAAGAGGCATGCAGCAGAAACAGTACATCTATGAGAAAGCAAGTGGAGAGACTCTGTTAGAGATAAATCATTAATTAACCTAACTGCCCTCTTCTGAATGGAATCAAGAAACCTGAGAGAGGTTTTGGGGGCACCACCCCAGTTGTGGGAACAATATTCCATGGCAGGGCGGATTTGTGATTTATACAGAGTGAGCAGCTGTTTGGAAGAAAAGTAATGCCGAGAACGAAAGAGAAAACCAAGTTTTTTAGATGCAGAGGAAACAATATTTGTAATGTGCTTGTGCCAAGAGAGATTAGAAGTCAGGATAATCCCCAAAAGAGATATATCATTTTGCCTAGAAATCGGAGTGTCACTAAAGATAAGCATAGGAGCAGAAGAATCCTTTTTACGAGATATAAAGCAAGACTGATTTTTAAAAGGGTTGAAATCAACTAAGTTGTCTTTGCCCCACTGTAGAATTACCGGAATATTAGCATTTAAGGAATTGGTAGCAGATTTTCGAGAAGTTGAAGCTGATTGAGCAGGACAAGGTTTCTCAAAATGGAAAGTGGAATACAATGTGCTATCATCGGCAAAACTATGGATAGGATTTCCAATCAATGGAAGAAGGTCATTAATATACAAGAGTAAAAGAGTGGGGGAAAGAACTGAACCTCGGGGGCCACCGGCATTAGTGGAGAAGTTAGAAGACAGAGCCATCTACCATCACCCTCAGTGAGCGATCAGAGAGAAAACTGGATAACCAATTACTAAAAACAGTTGGCAAACCATAAGATGGAAGCTTGTTTAGAAGACCTTTATGCCAAACACGATCAAAAGCCTTTGAGATGTCAAGAGCAACTACTTGTGTTTCACTGAACTTTTCCATTGAATTAGTCCATAAATGGGCAACATAAGCCAACACCAGTGGATCCACACTAACGGAATCCATACTGGCGATCGTTGATCAGACGGAAGGTTTCTAGGTAGTTTAAGAGTTTGCAGTTAATTGATTTCTCCATTACTTTAGAAAGAGTAGAAGTAATTGCAATGGGACGATAATTGGATGGGAGGGATTTGTCACCCTTTTTAGGAACTCGCTGGATATGAGAAAATTTCCAAGCAGAAGGAAAAACACCTTTGGAATAAGAAAGTGAAAAAAGGCGGCAAAGAATAGGAGTAAGTTCAGGAGCACAGGTTTTGAGAACAAGTGGAGAAATACCATCAGGACCTGGAGCTTTCTTAGCATCAAGATTCCTCAAAATCCTTCTGATATCCTTTTGACGGAAGACCACAGGAGGCATTGAATGGAGCGTGTTGGGAATGGTGGGAGGTGTTTTACCAAGATCATTAATACATGAGCTGGAATAAAAATGGGATGCTAGCAGGTCAGCTTTATCCTTGGCTGAAGTGACAACAGAACAATCTGGTTTGGACAGATGTGGGAGCAGAGATGGACAAAAGTTGGGCCAATAGCTTTGGCAAGAGACCAGAATGCTCGGCTACCATTAGGGCAAGAAGCAAGTTTTCTACTCTTAGCTTGTTCTAACTCTAGTTTGGACTGATTAATAACTGCTTTACAATTGTTGCGAGCTTTGGTGTAAGCAGAAAATGAAACTGAAGAATTAGAAACAAGCCAATTACGATATGCAACATTCTTCTCTTGAACAGCCTTAGCACATTTATTGGAAAACCAAGGTTTAGTTAAAGGACGAGATTTTAAAGTGGGGTGTGGGATAAACGATTCCATTCCTGCAAGAATAATTTCACTGACACGATCTGATCAAACATTGACATCAGAAGTTTTGAAACAGTAATCGTACCAAGGAAAAGAAGAAATGAAGTCTCACAGGTCATCCCATTTTGCATTCTTCTAATGCCAAACAACACGAGGTTGGGAATAGCCATGAGATAAAGGTTCCATTGGAGAAGAGACAATCACCAAGTTGTGATCTGGAGTGCCTAAAGGACCTCTCACTTCGACTGTATACTTAGAAGGGTTGTTTGTGAGAAAACGATCAAGCGTATTGGCTGTATGATTAGGATTGTCCTGTGTTCTTGTAGGTAAATGAACAATCTGTGCAAGGTCATTAGTAATTGCAAAAGCCTCAGCATCTCGACCTGCTGGGTCGGTGTGACTAGAAAATGGAAGCCAGCTGGAGTTGTGAACATTAAAATCACCAAGGAAAATTACCTCACTGTTAGGAAAGTTGGACTGGTGAAAGTCAAGTTGCAAAGAGAGGAAGTCAAAGAGCTCCAAGTGATTAGTGGAGTTGGGAGAATGGTAGAGACAACAGATGAATTTAACACAATGAAGTAGACAGATTTTAAGCCAGAGAAGATCAAAGAGAGGAGATTCCAAATTGCCAAGTCTCTGACAGGGAATATCAGAACGGACATATGCACAAGTACCACCTTTGAGGCGAAAGGAATCATACAGTGAATAATTTGGGCATCTGAGATGAGCAGTAGTTGAATCAACCGATAACTGAAATTCTGTCAGAGAAAGTACATGGGGTTTGGCAGACTGCAAGTGGAAATGGACATCATTGAGATTAGAATTGAGACCACGTATATTTGTGAAATGAATTAGGAAGTGCTTGGGAGGTTTAGATCTTTTTGCAGATAAGCTTGCTCTATTAGTTTGACAATTCATGGTGTATTCAATGGTAAGAAAAAGTGGGTGGGAAATGCTGTATGAAGTAATGAAATTTTTGGATATGGCGTACACGTGGTAAGAATATACCCAGATCCTTGACATAACATGGCCTCGACAATGCTCCCCGCATAAACACTACTCGGACTCCCTCCAGTCACTATCTGGCAGAGTAGAGTAGAGGTAGCAAGATTATACACTACTGATCCGGAAGCCTCCTAGAGAGTTACCAATACGTTCGGTCCGGCGTACTAACTAGCAGCCGGCCTGCAAACACCGTTTTAGAGCTGTACCCTCGAAATGTAAGGAATATTGGATCTCGCCACGACGTTCATCGTAACCTCAAAAGTCATCAAACATAATGCATGATGGAACAGATAGGGAAGGGTTGACCGGAACTTAGCTCTAGAGACTAAACATGGGTTCCACCACTTCAAGCCTCCAATAAGCAAAGTGGTGGTATTTCACTGGTTGATGAGAGTCATCTACCACAAAGTACTGCCCGGTAACATTGAGGGTCGGCGTTCCTCCATGTGGTGTGGGCACCACACCTCAACCCATGCTTACGTTGGTTCACACCTGGGTGGTCACATACCATGTACTTATGTATGGAGGTTATACCCAGGATTACTAACAGTCCCACCATCGTGAAGGTGCAAGCAGAGGATCTGGCTGTCGCAGACCGTCCAGACTTCGCCGAAATTGGGTCCACTTTACTTGAGTGTCACCCGGAAATCAGTTCCATCAGCGTTTTAGACTCCCAGGTAGCAAGTACAGCTTGTCTGGCATATCTGAGAGAATGTATGTGACAACCTCAAGGACCAAAGAATGTTTATCAAGAATGTAGGGAGAAATTGCAGTAGCAGGAAATGATTTTGTCCGGCAAGTTTTCCCGTGACTTTTACCTTCGCCCATTACTCAACTGACCTGTTATAGCAACCTAATTTGTTTCAGTAGCTCCCAATTTCCCCAAAAGACAGGTCCACTGAAACCTAACTAGTACCCCATGCAAACATCACTTCTTATCTATATATCTGAATTTAACGGAAACAGTGCCCTCCAGCTGTTTGAGTGCACTGTTCCACATCAAGCATGCCCCTCCGCCATTATAAAAAACAGCTACCCCTCATCCTACGCTTGCTCCATTATATTCTGTTCTATTTTCTTCCATTCCCTTTATAGATTTCAACCGTCTTATTGCTCATTTTCTAATAAAACTCTTCTTTTAAAAAGTTGTATTGCAAAATCCTTAAATGCTAGAAAACGTTCCTTTGTTTTAATCATTTAAATCTCAGAACCTCTACTCATATTTTTATTCACACTTGGAGCATTACATTTCAACTCAATCCTTAAGTCCACATATTCTTCAAAATCGTATAAAACAAGCTCCCATGCTTCAACTTTTCGACAAACATCTTTTTCTCTTAACTGCTCCAAACTTATTCAACCTTTCAAAGAAAGATCCATGACCTATCATGAGAAACAAACTACAATAGAGCATCAGTTATCTGGAATAATGTCAGATCTCTTCCATATAACAAAATCTTCCGGATATTTGAATGTAAGGTAAAATTAACATACTTTAAATACTGTAAAAATATGAATTTATTTAATTAAAAATAATAACTTACTGGGGGGGGGGGGGTTGACCCCTGCTCGCCAACCCCTGTGCATGCTTTTCTAAGTAAAATGTAGAGGTATGACGAAGTAAGTCAAATATTTTCTACGTAAACGACACCTGTCGAAAAACACAGATCGATAAGTAGGGCCTGCCAGAATACTTAATCTACTGGGTGCCTGACCTGCCTCCCCATGGCAAAGTGTGTGCAATGATGGGTCCCACTAGGGGCCCAATGGCTAAATGGTCAGAAGAACAACAGAACACAATGCCACATGACATACCACTCCCCACACACTTTTAAATCTTTGGCCTCCACAGAGTATTGTGATACACAAACAGCGTACACAATGCGCAGATGGGGGAAACCCCTGGTGCCATCAGGCATCTAACATACTTTACACTTTACATTACTTTAATTGATATCTTAATCAGGACATGACCTATGTAATTATTTATGCATTTGTAGTTACCTATGCATTTGTAGTGACATAATTGCCTTCCCAGCTTGCACCATGTGACCCACATCCCTCTTCTCCCATTAGCTACCCCACCACGCAGAATTCTCAAGGCAGAATAAATATCACAATGTAATTATTTACCTGAGTTTACATTGGCCTTTTGCTTCCGGTTCCACAATGCATAAGAAATACTGTTGCATCCGAAAGAGCAGGACTAAAATATTTACAAATTATACAAATATTTAAAATATTTACAAAATACTAAACTATTTACAAATATACAAACTATATCAGTCCCTTCATCAGCTAATATTACAATGGAACATCAAATGATGCCATAACGTTCACAAACCTCATGCACGAGGTTGGTGAATGTTATGGAGGCAGTTGTCTCTCAGTGGAAGACAGCAATGTAAGTATTTACCTGCACATTTGTAGTGACATATGCCCTGCCCTCTTCTCCCATTGGCTCTAATAAATATCACTAGGAGGAAAACTTTTTTTAATGTATAGAGAGATACATAAAAATCCACACATTTACGTATGTATGTATATTCGGATAGGTATTTTACCGCAAATTTTACGTGTGGAATAAAATTTAAAGTAATTTTTTAAAATAATGTTCAATCATTTTTTGTGACTTTTTTTTTTTGCTGCTAAATCACTCAAGTTCCTTAATAATATCAATTTGATTATATCGCCTTCTTCCTGATTTTCTGCCCATTTCAGTGCTGTTTCTTTTCGTTGACATTTTACCGTAAAAAACTGAGAACAATAATAAATCGCACAGTTTCGGACTGATATTACTGTATGCTTACCAAATCTTACCTAAAGTAAACATAATATAAAGTGAAGAAAACAAAATATGTCATGGAAAATTGGGTTCACGGTAGCAAATGACTAAACTTTCATTCATGGTTTCGAAGGAAATCCATTAGTCCTAATCCAACATTTCACCAAATATACAATGTAAAAAAACAGGAAGTAATCTGCCTTCACTTGCCTAATCTCCTTTGTGACTTGATTACAGACTAGCTTATATCTGCCACAGACTTCTGTGTCGCCTGAAAATTTATATGCATCCCATGCATTTTTCTTCTCTGCCACGAGTCTCATTAGTCCATCTAACATCCATTTAGGCCTAAACCTTGAACAATGCATGTTAATCAGTATGAAAAGCCTAGTAGCTTCCACGATTAATTCCTTGAATGCTTCCCACTTAGAATTTGCTGTTGGTAACATCATCAGTTGGTCCCATTGTACAGAATTTAAAAACTGTCTGAGACCACTGTACTAACCTTTACGCAAAAACCCTTTGCTTTACCCCTGATGTTAATTATATCTTTAAATAAATCCAACATCAGTACATTGTAATCACTGCCACCTAGTGATTCCTTTATCTGCAAATTCTTAATGCACGAATAATCACTGCTGATAACCAGATCAAGAGTATTACCCTCTCTGGCGTCTCCGTAGCCAGGTGGGAAGGAGCAGCAGTGCGTAGCACACGCTTCTTGATTAGACCGGGGTTCGAGACCGTCACCACCAAATACGGAGGATGCGGAAAGGTCAAGGGAATGACCACCGCATATTCCCGGAGCAATATGGCCTTAGTTGCTAATGCTCCTAAAAACCAAACAAACAAACAACAAACAAGTATTACCCCCTCTAGTTACCTCTCGAACATGCTGCTGTAGAAAGCAATCGTCCAATAAATTCACAAAAGTCTTGCTAGTGTGTGAGACCAACCCACAAATTCCAGTCAATATCTGGTAAGTTAAAATACCCATTATAACACAATCTGATTTACTGGCCTATTCTTTCTCTGTACAACTGTTCGTTGTACTCAGAGTCATTAGGCCTATAACACACTCCAATTCTCATTTTTGCTTTCCCAGTGCCTACGTCACACAAAACTGACTTGACATTACACTGTCCATCTATGTCAACTGGATGCATTCCTTAGATTTCATGTTTTTATTAATTAACAGCATAACCCCTCCTCTCTTCCTATCTTGTCTATCCTTTCTCTACATACTGTACTCCACAAATTCCAATTCTGCATTCCTAATATCTGTGTGACACCACATCTCTGATATCCCAACAATATCTGCTTCTGATGTTTTGACCAGCACTTCAAATTCATCAAATTTATTTACTATACTTCTAGCATTAGTTCTACATGCACTTGTTCTTACTCTTAGTTACCCTAACACAGACCATGTATTTACTTGTTCCATGATGACTCCCAGCAGCCCTTGAAGCCCCCAGCAAGCAACTTCCTCTCTAGGCTACTGCTCATACAATAGAAGCAGTGCAAGGATCACTTTCTACCTCTGCCTGCAGCTACCGTTAATCTTTTAGTCTGTGAATCCCCCAATCTAGCAGTTTCCCGATCCACCTAACACTGCCTCTATAGCATCCGCAAATATTCTTGATATTTACAGATGCTATCGCACCCTTTCTATTTAAGTGTATCCCATCTGTGCAGAAGCAGTCTCTCCTGTTAGCAAGCACAGACCACGCTGAAAAAAATTCTACCCCATGAGCCTTGCACAATCTGTCCAGGGCTGTATTGATTGACAAGGCTCTCATCATATACTACCTTCTATCGTGTCTGGGCAGAATTGCAGATACTTTCAAATTTAACCCTAACTCGCGACTTTTTCCAGCATTGACCTGTACTTGTTAAGTAAATCTGCAGATCTCTTACTCTTAAGGTTATTAGTGCAAAGTGTACAACAATATCACCTTTTTGTACCCTTAAAAGATGATATCTGCTCTACAACGTCATCTACTTTTGCCTCTGGCAGACATACCCTGGTCCTATTCCATCTATCCTTTTTACACGTGCTATATATTACCCATCTCCCTGACAATAGTCACCGATAATAATTAACGCCTATGGGACCAGCTCATTCTGGCTTGGAGATTGCTGCTGTGTTGCCTGATGCACAAGAGTGAGCTCTGGCATTCAGTTGGGCAGCTGAGTGCTTGATGGGCCCCTCATATTAATTTCTTCATGGGCATCTACCTTTCACCTCAAGCTCTCATAGACACCTATCAGAATCTGAGTTGGTGCCCAATTTCTACACACTCTCTGCACCTAGCAGACAAACAAAGAAATCCTCCTTGGCTAGATCATGATCTGTTCCAGAGTGTTCAGCAAACATTTCACAAGTTCCACATTTTTTTTTAAGCTTTGATGAGTTGGAGAATCGCCCCTCCCTCAATTCTTTCCCCCCCAGTCACAGCACTCTTGCCACTTTGTGCCCATTGCTTTGTTGCTCTAGTGTGGAGTGTTATATTGAAAATTAATAAGATCAATAAATTTAACTAATTAATTATCAATACTTACTATCTAACAGAATCCTAAATGCAGTGATACGTATTATGCTATCTAGTTTTACGTTAGAACTACCTATTTACTACAATTAATGTAGTAAATAGGTAGTTCTAATGAAAACAATGGCTGCAAGATTTGAACGAAACAACGGTTCTACATATATTAAGTAGACACCTACAAAAAAACTATCTAAATTAAAAATAAAAATAACCAGCGTAACTAGAACTATAAGGCTACGCATAAAGTACAATATAATATAACAATTAAGTAAATAAAACAACAAACATTTGTTTTTTTTTTGGAGCCTATAATTCACAGCTGGAATTTGTAAAGAGAGTCAGTGCCATCTTTCAATAAATTTAAATTAGAATTTAAATGAATTTAAATATGAAATTAGAAAAGACCGAGATTGGGGAGGAGATAAGAAATTTATGCCAGACTAATTGGAACAACATTAACAAAAGAATACAAACTTACCTATTCTTCCCAGAAGTCAAAATAATTAATGTTAAGGAAATCACAGCTCCAATTTGGAATGAAGGCAATGTTTTTGATAACTAGTCATAGTTTAGCATATAAGTTGCAACAGCTTGGCTTAAAAGAATCTGGTGCATGTGAAATCCAAATTTCGGCAATAAAATCCAAACCAAACCGGTTTGGATTTTATTTGGAGAGTTAGAAACATCAGAGCACATGGTTGGTTGGGTTTTATTGGCACATTAGCAACTAAGGCTATAATGCACCAAAACCTGGTCATAAAAAAATAAAACTTTCATTGGCCTAATGAATTAGGTCACTAAGTCAAGGTATAAAAACAAGTATAAACTTAAAAGACAAATATCAATAAACAAGTAACAATAACAAGGTAGATTTTTTTTAAACATGAATAAAAAGGTTTACTGATTTTAAAAAGCTAAAAATAGCAGACACATGGTCATTGTCGGATAAAATCTGACTGAGTGTATACGGCTCAGTCAGATGGTTAAAAGCGGTAAAACGTATATTGCTAAAAACTGGACAGTCAATTAAAATGTGTCTGATTGATAAAATTGTGTCACAGGACTCACACATAGGAGGATCATCAGCCCTCAGCAAATACGAATGAGTCAAATGACTATGTCCTATGCGGGTCCAGGCAAGAACAACTTCTTCCTTATGATTCCTGCGCAGACTAGACTGCCACGGTTCAATTACAGGCTTTATATGATATAATTTGATATATATATATATATGATATATATATTCCACGAATCCTGCCATTGGGAATATATCTTTTGGTGTATTATTTGCCTGTAGTCTGTATAGGGGTCTGACAGGCAGCGATTATTACTGGGAATTGCTGATTTGGCTGCAGTGTCAGCCAAACCATTTCCCCTAATCCCAATGTGGCTGGGAATCCAGCAGAAACGGATATCATATTCACGTTCATGGAGAGAGTGTGAATCTTCTGCTGAATGCAAGACAGAACTGGATGAGGATTATATCTCACAGTTATTAAAGCCTGTAACACGCTGAGAGAGTCAGAATATAAAATGAACCATTGGTATTGGCATTTACTAATGTGATCCAAGGCTAACTCTATAGCAAGCAGCTCTGAAGTAAATATGCTGCATTTGAGGAGAATCTGCTGTGATATGGTGGTGTCGGGAAAGACAGCAGCAGATCCTACATATGATTCTGACTTTCAGCCGTCTGTGTAAACTGGCACAAAGTCAGAATGTTCAGCTCGATGTGCTGAATAAAGCTGCAGGTAGACAGATGATGGAGTGTCCAACTTTCCCCAATTTCTAAGGGACAAGTCACATGCTGGGACATGAGCATGTAGGGTAGAAGGGGTTTGGTGTTTGGACAACCTTGTCTACCTTGATCTTAAGTTCTTTGAGTAGCTCTTGGAGCGAATACCAAAAGGACGATTGGCAGTCTTACAGGTTTTGTACAAATTTTCCCATCGTGACTCAAAAACGAATGGCCACTTAGGATGGTCTGGCAGGGATTTCAGTTTTAAAGCATACTTTAGAGACAACTGCTTGCATCGGAACAATAACAGTGGTTTGTTTGCTTCTACGTATAAGCTCTGGACAGGAGATGTTCGATATGCTCCAATAGCGATGTAGAGAGCCTGATGATGGACAGGATCCAACCATCGAAGTACACTGTCTCTGGCCGAATTGTATACCAGGGACCCGTAATCTAGTCTGGATCGTACAAGCGCACGGTAAAGCCGTAAAAGGGTGCATCGGTTTGCACCCCAAGATGTAGAGGAGAGAGAGCGGAGAATATTCAAGCCTCTTGTGCATTTTGTACGGAGTTGACGAATGTGATCCAGAAAGGTCAGCTTTTTATCAAATACGAATCCCATGAAATTTGTGTCTGCCGCTAGTGGAATAGCATTTTGTCCAAGCCTTAATTCAGGTTCAGAATGAAGATTATGCTTACGACAAAAGTGTATGCAAACTGTCTTCTGCAGCGAGAACCTGAATCCATTAGACAGTGCCCATGAATTTAGGCGATCAATGACTTTTTGCAGTTGTCTTTCAATAACCCTCATGTTGCATGACTGACAAAATATGCTAAAGTCATCAACATAGAGGGCACTGTTTACAGTTGGAGGAAGTTGTTCTATGATGGAATTTACTTTGATGGCGAAAAGCATGACACTTAATACTGATCCTTGTGGTACTCTCTCCTCTTGTCTGAAGGAACGAGAGAGTGAGGATCCCACATGAACTTGGAAAGATCGATTGGCTAAAAAGTTTTTAATAAAAATGGGGAGATGCCCTCTAAGACCAAGGCTATGCAAATCTTTTAAGATGCCAAATCTTCAAGTTGTGTCATACGCTTTCTCCATGTCAAAGAATACAGACACCAAATGTTCATGTTTTAGGAAAGCATCCCTGATGGATGTTTCCAGTCTAATAAGATGGTCCAGAGAGGACCGGTTCCTTCGGAAGCCGCACTGGATGTTGGAGAGAAGGTCATTTGATTCTAAATACCATATTAAATGAAAATTAACCATTCTCTCCAGGATTTTGCACAGACAGCTAGTCAGAACAATAGGACGATAATTAGTAGTGACTTCTGGATCCTTTCCTGGCTTAGCAAAGGCAAGAACGATTGCCTTGTGCCAGGAATCCGGAAACTGCCCTTCAATAAAGATTCTGTTATATAGAAGGAGCAGATGATCCATAGATTTTGGTGAAAGATACTTAATCATTTCATGATGGATGCCATCTGGTCCAAACACTTGCTTTGGAAAGAATGAGAGCTCTTTTCAGTTCCTGTATAGTGAATGACCCGTTGTAGGGATAAACGCTCTTAGACTTAAAATTAAGTGCCTGTTTTTCGATTTTATGTTTCAGGACCAGGAACTCTGGGGAATACGAAGATGTGGCAGAGATGTTAGAGAATGTCTCCCCAAGAGAACTGGCTATTGCAGTTGGATCTGCAATAGTGCATCCATTATAATCTAGGATTGAAGAAGTGTGGGATGTATATTTTTCCTTCATTTTCCGGATTTTATCCCATACCAACTTAGTACTAGTGGACTGAGTAATTGATGAAGTAAAACGGATCCACAATTCCTTTTGACTCTGACAGCGGATGTAGCGTGCTTTGGCTCGTGCGCGTTTAAAGGCTATAAGGCTGGTCGTGGTAGGATATCGGCGGAATATCCCCCACGCTTTGTTTTGAGCCTTTTTTGCTGCTGTGCATTGTGAATTCCACCATGGTTTAGGAAATGGTGGAAACCGGGCAGATGTTTTTGGGATGGCATTCACAGCTGCTTGGACGATATTTTCTGTGATGTACGTTACTGCATCATTGATAGGATCCTGACTGACGGTACTGAGGTCAAAATTTGCCTGATGTTGGACGGCAGTCCAGTCAGCCTGATCAGTCTTCCACCGTGGTAACCTGAAAGGAAGAGATGGTCTCCCACTGTGTAACGAGGTTATCACAGGGAAGTGATCACTTCCGTATGGGTTCTCCTCCACTTCCCAAGTGAGTGAAGGGAGTAGAGGAGAGCAGATAGAGAGATCAATGGCAGAAAACGTACAGGTAGGCATGTGGAAGAAGGTGTTTGTTCCAATATTTAGAAGGGAAAGGTCATTGTCATTTAGCATACGCTCTATGACTCGTCCCCTTCTATTGATGCTAGCATTACCCCACAGGGTGTTATGCCCATTAAAATCCCTGAGAAGTAAGAAAGGGGGAGGCAACTGCGTTACAAGATCATCAAGGCCTTCCTGGGAGATGTCAGTCCCAGGTGGCAAATAAATAGAGCAGACAGTTAATAAAAATTCCACTGTAAGGTGAATTGCAACAGCTTCTATGCTGGTTGTAACTAGCAAGCGCTGAACTGGGGTCTGGTTGCCCACAAGGATAGCCACTCCTCCATGAGCAGGACCATCCGCAATTCTATCCTTACGAAAAATTGTGATGGGATCATCATTTGCCTTCAGATAAGTCTCCTGCAAGCAAAAGCAAACTGGCTCCTGCTTTTGCAGGAGGGCCTTGAAATACTGGGCCCTCCTGCTTTTGCAGGAGGGCCCAGTATTTCGCCAGAATCCACGACTATTCCATTGTAGGAATTTAGTCATTATTTTGGCTTGGTGGGTCCATCAAGCGGCTTCCGAGGTGCCGAGGGCTTACTTTTGTTAGTCTTGGATTTATATTTTTTGGGGAAGAATGGACGCTGTCCCATATCCATTTCTTCCTCCGCAAAGAGTTCCAAGACTGATTCATCCGGTACCTCCTTGTCCTCTACATCCACTGCGTCTGTTATTACTGGTGGCTCTTTACCATTTGGTTTTGGTAGTGGGGGAGCACTAGGAGGTACGGATATAGGAGTGGCAGCTGACTGTGTTTTTTTTGGTGGGCTTTTGTGAACTCAATAAATAGCGTGCAATCAGAGTGAATGACTCTCTTGGTGGTACAGTCATCTCAGTTTGCGTACCGATAGTGCACTTCGCAGAAACCTTCTGGGCATATGAAGGCTTCCTGCTATTTATTAGTTGTATGCGTTTTCTAGCCTCTGGGTAGGAGATATTCAGTTCTGTTTTTAGTTTTTGGATCTCTTTTTCATCCTTCCACAGCTGGCATGCTCTGGAGTAGGCAGGGTCCTCTCCTTGACAATTTATACAGACCGGTTTGGAAGCTGAACATTCCTTGCTCTCGTGGTCTTTCGCACCACATCAAGCACAGGCAGGGTTACCGCAACAAGCTGTTTGTGAGTGGCCATATTTTTGGCATTTAAAACACCTCAGTGGATTTGGAATATAAATCCTCACTGGGCAGTTTAAGTATCCTGCCTTGATGGAACTTGGAGGCCGTGGGGTGTTAAATGTTAGGATGAGAACTCAGATAGGGACAAGATTCCCATACTTTCACATTGATATTCTTTTGACAGCCGTCACTCCTTGTTCTTTCAATTCAGAACAGATCTCTTCTTCAGAGACATGAAGGTCCCACTCTGAAATGACACCTCGTGAAGAGTTCCAAGTTTTGTGGGGGGTTACGGTGATAGGTATTCCCCCTATTGATGTGGCTTTCAGGATTTTTTCCGCATGTGTCATAGTTGTAGCTTCGACCAAAAGGTCGCCAGAACGCAGTCGTTTTACAGATTTAGGTGATCCTGCCAACCCTTCTAATCCTTTCTGGATAAAGAAGGGTGACATCTTTCCAATTGACTGCTCTCCAGTGGAATGGAGAATGAGGAAAAGCGGTGTCACTGATGGTGGTGGTGTATCCTCAGTTCTGGCTCTTTTTGCAAAGGTGTTTTCTGTGTTTCATCTCGATTAGGTAGGGGCCTTGTTGGGTCCCCAGAAGAAATAAAATTTAAATAACTCATATGAGCAAGATAAAAATTTCCAATGCCCTAAGTACCTCACCCACCATGGAGCCCTACGAGGGGACGACCACTCGTGAACTAGCAGGTACTGCATACACGAATGGGACGCCAAGTTCGCTTAGGAGCACATACCCACGTTTTGTGGGGGGTGGAATTTAAAAAAAAAAAAAAATTGATGTATATATTTTTTATATTTATTATGATATATTTTTATTTCTTTAATTTTTATTTTGTTTTTATTCCCTTATATGAGTTGCTGTCCACCTTATTTTAATTTCCCCACTTACACATCTGACTTTACTTTACAGGAGAATTCCAGATTTAAGGGAACTTCTCAATTATTTATAATTCCCTTCGGACAGGCTGAGTGTTCAAGAATGACAAACAACACACACATTAATATATAACATAACATTTTATTTACACTTATATACACAATATAAAAATTAACAACTCTCAAGCACATATTATTATTACTCAAATTTGCCTATGTATTATCAGTTATATATGGCAATTAAATACATTAGTTTTACACTAGAAAAGTTATTTCTTTATACACAACAAACTTAATATCTTTAAAAAAACTGCTATAGCTTCTTCTTCACACATGAACAATAATTACTTAAGAGGATTAGGTACACCCTTTCTCCACTTTAAATCAAATTCTTACCTTATGTATTGATTTAGGAATTTCACTCTTCACTTCCGTTTTAATTAGTACCCCATTTTGTCTTGGGGAATATAATTTCACAACTTTCTCTAATCAAGACAGATAGTACATTTGACATCAATTTCTGGACTAATGCTGGTCCCAAGTGTTAGCTACATTCATAAGGCTATTTCTTTCTCTGTATTCTCTACCCTTCCCTTCCAAAATATATTATACCTATATGTTAGACAATAACTAATAACAAATATCAAATTTCTCTCCTTTGCTTTTCTACATATCTAATTATACATTAATCAAAACCCCTATCTGATTTATCTCTATATTTATGCATATACAGTATTTATATCTTTGTATATCCTTCCCTTAACATCTTTCTAAACATTATACTAATCTGATATTAGAGTTCCAACAGTCCTTTATTTGTGAGGGAGAATACTATATAACTAGTCACTTACTTAATTTTACGAATCGGATTTCCCCGTTTTGGGGCCTTCAGCTCCTTGTCTGGGAATGGCATCATCGTTTACCAACTGCTTTCATCTCAGAACTTCAAGTTTCTCCATGGGCTGTAGTCTACGTCTGGATAAGGCATCATTGTGTCTTTTAGGAAATTATGGGCTCGTCTTCGAGACTGCTACTTAACCTTCGGTTCAGCTATTTCTGGCGGACTAGGAATTACAACTTTATCTTCTCAGCTCACTTATCTGCGCCTTGCCTTTATCACTGCCTTCAGATGATGGACTAGGGTTATTTTTCTCCTTACACTACTTATTTTCACGCTGGCCACTTTCACTACCTTCCTATAACGGACAGGTTTATTTCTCCATACACTTCAGTCGTTTGCATACGGGCTACTACCCCTGGCCTTTAGACGACGGACAGGCTTATTCTCCTTACACTTCATTCATCTGCATACGGGCCACTACCCTTGCCTTCCGACGACGGACTGACTTATTTGCATATGGGCCACTACCCTTGCCTTCCGACGACGGACTGACTTATTTGCATATGGGCCACTACCCTTGCCTTCCTCCGATGATGGACTGACTCGATTGTTCTCTTCTATTATGAAACTCCACTAACTTTTCCTTAACTTACTGACTGCACTAAACTTATCTAACCCCCTTCACTATTCCATCTTAACTTTGTCAGATCTTTCCCAGCTGACTGACAGGATAGGACAGGACTTATCTAACCGTACACAACTTATTACTCATTTTTCCACTAACATTGTCAAAAAATCAACTGTCTTTCCTAACTCATTTCCACACACCCCCACATACTCAACTCAGGGTTCTCACTGTTCCTAACTCATCTTCATAACCGCCCACATACTCAACTCAGGGTTCTCACTGTTCCTAACTCATCTTCATAACCGCCCACATAAAGCTCAACTGCTGGATCTGATTTTACTAACCCATCTTCATAACCACCACATAAAGCTCAACTGCTGGATCTGTGTTTTTAACTCACATTTTCATAACCACCGACATAAAGCTCAACTGGGGGATCTGTGTTTAACTCACATTTTCATAACCACCCACATAAAGCTCAACTGAGGGAACTCTCTTTTCGTTTCCTCCTGCTCACTGACTTTTTGTTACTCTGAATTCAGCAACGCTCCTCATAATTCCTGCCCGCCTTTTTTCTGAGTTTACCCAATCTTCTCATTTTTGTCAACTTTCATAATTTCCTATTCGTCCTTTAAAATTTCTCAAGCTGTATATTCAGAGCTCATTTTAATAAATTTCCAAATTTTTCCCAGGCAATCTGCTGCTTTGAAGTTCGCCGTCACCTTCGCCACCCCTCGTTAAACTTAGCAGATTTATTTTACATGGTCTAACAACCATGCCATCGCCGACAGTCAGACGCTAATACTCCCAGACCGATATCTAGGTGTCACCGGACAAAGGGATGTCTGACAATGTTCAGTCTACAGCCCTTTGTTCTTCAGAGCCATAGTTATTCGCACCTGCATGCCAGTAGTCGCTGCCATGGTGGGAACTGAAATGTACCCCTAATTGCTAATAGCTTACCGCTCCCTTCTCTAATTCAACCTTGTCTAATTTTTAATTCCTTGTGAGTGACCTAGAATAATATTAGTGACTGGTAATGTTTACTGTCCTATTTTGCTATTTCCTAAGCTTTATTTTAAATAAATCTTACTCATTTCTAAAATATTAACCATGTAAGATTTTACATCTTACAGTTTCCAATAGGCCTTGATGCCGTCCCAGAACCAAAGGGAGGGAGACCTATTGGAAAACGCAGTTGACCCTAGCAGTAAGAACCACTCGCCGAATGCTCACAGCTGGGCCGGTCCAGGACCACCTGTCTTGTCGAAGCAGGGGCCAAAGTGGTGTATTAAGGCTGGTCCCCTCAACCACCAGGATCCCCCTTTCCTAATTTCACGGGTCGCGGCGTATGGCTGCACATGCCGGATTCCAATGATGTAACCCTGGAACCAAGGTATGGGCGTTAGATCCCAGTGATGCTAATCTGGAAAACCAGCAGCATCACTGGGAGGTCCCCTCACCACGTACAGGTGCCCATGTCGAGGGGTCAGAGCACATTATGTTGTTGTTATTTGATTTTTAGGAGCATTAGCAACTAAGGCCATATTGCTCCGGGGATATGCGGGGGTCATTCCCTGACCTTTCTGCATCCTCCGTATTCGGTGATCATGGGCTCGAACCCCGGTCTAATCAAGCATGTGCTACGCACTGCTGCTCCTGCCCACCTGGCTACGGAGGCGCCCGAGCACATTATGCTCAACCGTCCAAATTATTTGGACTTAAGAAGGGAATTAGAAGTTTTGTTGGGTATTCTAGAGAAGGAAAGATTATGGATTATGTTCACCGATCGACACCTGTTTGCTTATTTTAATAAGTATGTTGATGCAGTATTTAAAAGGAGATATAGATTATGCTCTGATAGTGGTGGCCCGCCTCCTTGGATGGGATGGCCTCACCAATTAAGATAAGTGGAAGGAATTCTATGCTGGATCTTACTTGGGCGAGGCTAAATGGCTTTATATGTTTTGAGTTTAATTTAGTGCTGCATTGTTTTAATAAAATAACATGAAGTACCTTAAAACCAAGATGTTAGGAATGCATGAAGCGTCAAGAAACCATGGATGGACTACGGTCCAGGGAATGGTATAGGGCAGGGGTGGCCAATGAGTCGATCATGGCCTTAATTTTGGTCGATCACAACGAATTTTAAATATACAGTCATTGCTCGATTTGCGTGGTCAGGTGTACTACCAAAATTTTATATTGCGCAGAGGGTTTCGCTACCTGCACGTTAATTTTTTTATTTTATTTTTATTTTTTACAAAGCTTCATAAATAGGAATGAAGAGCAGATTTTGAAAATTAATTTTTTTTTTTTTTTTTTTGCATGATTGAAGATTTCATTGAAGGAGAAATACATTTCACCATAACGTAAAATACCACAGAATTCCGGCTGTCGGTATTATTTCAAATGCAATAAGATTGAGTTTACTACCCGTAATTAGACTGCACTAACAGAAAAATGCAAATTGTTTTTATTGTTTTATGGTCGTGACCACCAGAAATAGCTTTAGAGAAATATCACAAAGGCATTCAAAACTGATTCTTGTAAGGATATAACCAAACAGAGCAATAAACGGTGGTGTGTTTGTCCGGTTATTTCAAAAACAACTTCCTCATTCGGGAATCCTCTTCATAAATTATCCTACATTAGCTGTTCAGACAGAATATTTTTCCCGTTCACGCAACTTAAAGTGTTTTAATCGGTAAGCATTGCTTTTGCTGATTTAGTAACTGGACAGTACTTATATGTTAATTTAATACCTTTTGATTTAAAATGAATACTACGAAAAAGAGTAAAACGTATCATCATTTTCATCAAGAGTGGGAACTAGAATACTTTTTTGTAATGATGAAAGAAAAATGTTGCTGTTTGATTTGCAATGCTTCTGTGGCTATACCCAAAAAAGGACATTTAGAAAGGCACTTCAATGCACTCCACTGTAAATACCAATCGGATTTTCTGCCGAATAGTGATCTTAGAAAAAATAAATTAGAAGAACTTAAATCCAGATTATTCGCGCAACAAAATTTCTTCATGACACCTAATTTACAATCTAAAGCTATAACTATAGCATCATTTAAAGTGAGTCATCTTGCAAAAAATGAAAATCATTTTCTGCAAATCAATTTGATGAATTGACCATCAGGTCAATTCAAAGACACATTTGTAGAAATCACAGATTCTCTTTTTGAAAATTTTAAGAACAAAAATGAAATTAAAAGTGCCCTTCAAGATCTGCAATTATCTTGAAATACTGTGATGCGAAGTGTCAAAAAAAATGAGTAAAAATGTGAGTGAACAATTTGCATGCTGATATTGCTAATTGTGTGTCCTTTTCTTTACAACTGGATGAATCTACAGATGTCAGTGATACACTCAATTGCTCGTTTCTGTTGGTATGTTTTTCGATGATTCTGCCACTAGAGAAGAACTACTGGATATGGTTTTGTTAAAAGAAAGAACTAGAGGTCTTGATATCTTTAACTCATTCAAACATTTTATTGAAAAAATTAAATTAAATTAAATTACCACTATTAAGCTCGTATCAGTAACAACAGATGGAGCTAAAGCAATGATGGGGCATCTTAACAGATTCATCATCAATTGTGCCAAAAGGATGATGAATTCCCAGATTTTTTGAGTTACCACTGCATCATCCACCAACAAGTGTTAGCCAGCAAAAGATTAAATACTAAAAGTGTTATGGACATCGCTTTTGAAATCGTGAATTCCATCAGAGGACAATCTCTTCAAAGGAGACTTTTCAAAATGCAACTCGATGAAAAAGTACCAGATCTGATATTACACACAGATGTGAGGTGGCCAAGTTGGAGTAAGTTTCTACAGAGATTTCGAAATCTGCTGACTGAAATTAAAAAATTTGTTGATCAAAGGGGAGTTGATTATCAACAGCTACAAGATTACAGAGTGGTTGTGTGATCTGGCTTTTTTGGCAGATTTCACCAGTAAATTAAATGATCTGAATTCGGAATTACATGGAAAAAATAAAAATGTGGGTGACATGATTAGTACTATTTCTGCATATAAATATCAATTTTTGGCAATGGCTAAGGATCTCAAAGGAAAAAAATTCGACCATTTTCCAAATATGCAAGATCATTTGCAAAAATATCCTGTTTTTGAATTTAATAGTGAGAAATATGTTTCTGAAATTGAGAATGTTGTGGATGATTTTTAAACCAGAATTAGTAATTTTAAAACAATTGAAGACTATTCAATATATTCCTTATCCATTTAATGTCCACTTCGATACGAAACAAATCGCTGTGATTTTTCACATGGAGAAAATTACTTGAAAATGAAATTATTACATTGCAAAACGATATCTTCCTAAAAGCCAGATCACCAGAAGAAGACTTTTGGAAATATGTTTGCCGAGAAAAGTACTCAAATGTAAAAAAATGCAGTGAACTTTTAAATTCCTGTTTTGGTTCCACATATGTGTGAATCGGCCTTTTCGTATTTGAAACAAACAAGACGAAGAATCGCTGTGCTCTTACAGACTTGCATACAGAAGATTCTTTACGGTTGACCTTACCACAGTATATCCCCGATTTTGAAAGCTTGGCAGATGACATGAAGATACAAACTTCACATAAATTAAAATTTTAAAATTTATAAACAACATTTTTCAATATGTGTTGATTAACTTTTTTAACCTTGTGCAATGAAATTTTTGAGACGTTAGATCCTGACACATTTTGAAGGAAAAAAGTTTTTGTTTGTTATTTGGTTTTTAGGAGCATTAGCAACTAAGGCCATATTGCTCCGGGGATATGCGGTGTTCATTTCCTTACCTTTCCGCATCCTCCATATTTGGTGGTCACAGGCTCAAACCCCGGTCTAATCAAGAAGCATGTGCTACACACTGCCACTCCCGCACACCTGGCTACGGAGGCGGGGCAGGAAAAAAGTACATCGCATTACAAATTAAGTTGGCCATCCCTGGTATAGGGTAAATACAACCTTAAATGAATGAATGGTCATGAATGTTTGTTTAAAAATACAGTAGACTATCAAAATAACGGCACCCCAATTAATGGCACATTCAAAATAATGGCACATTGAGATCGGATGTATACATGCAGCGCAGATGTCTTGCAGTGTCGAAAAAAGGAAAACAGCAAATCACGTGATTACTGTATTTATGTTCGCCATTTTCAAAGTGAATTCTCTACTGATATCATGGATTATACTGCTGTTTTACATTCACTTTAAATTAAAAACCTACCACTATGGCTCCTAAAGTTAATAAACCTCATACAGGGAAGGAAAGAAGAATAACATTAAAGCTTAATAATAAACTCGATATAATCTAAACTATTACATTAGGGTCACCCAGAATGTTAGTTCATATACTCGCATATTGTGTGTGTGTGTGTGTGTGTGTGTGTGTGTGTGTGTGTGTGTGTGTGTGTGTGTGTGTGTGTGTGTGTGTGTGTGTGTGTGTGTGTAGTCGATTTGCCTGTTTTGCAAGACGAAAACCCCAGTTTCCAGGAGAAAAAAAACCTTGCTATCTACACCTGAGACCAACTAACTCAGCCACAGTGTGAAATAAATATGATAAAAGTTCCTTGCATCATCGACAGGTTTCAAACTCAGGCCTTTTCCACCCAGTGTGGGGAGGACAGTGATGATACACTGTACTATCCCCACACACTAAACTTGATATAATAAAGAAAATATAACGGGGTGTAAGCAGGAGCATATTAATGGCAGAAAATAACATTGGCTCACCAACATGTTTATGTTTTTTTTTATGTGCAGTTAATAAAATTGCATTCTTAATCTCTCTATTTCTTATTTGGCCTCATTATTTCTGCATTAAACACATTAAAAATAAAACTTTCTAGATAACGGAAAAAATCGAAATAACAGCACCTTGAATCCCCGAAGGTGCCATTATTCTTAAAGTCTACTGTATATGCATCTGTAACTATAACATATGTATGAATAAAAAATGGTTTTATGTTTATATAATTTCTTATTTGCATAATTGTAAGTAGAATAATAAGTTGATTGGCTAAGGGCAATTTTTCTAACCAACTAGTAAAATTAAATTGTTTAAACCCTTAAATTGGCAAAATGGTAAAGGGGGAAACAAAGTACTCAAAGCTGTAAGTAGTGAGAGTTAATAACAATTTTTTTTTTTTTTTTTTTGAAAATAATTATTTTGGAAAGAAAAAGACAGAGAAACATTGCAAATACATGCATACTCTTGGGTAAATTTCTTGCCTTTTATTATCTTTTCTCAAGAATTTATCTGTGTATGCACCTTAATTTTTACCATATACATCGAATATAAAGATAATACACCATTATTTTTACAAGCCACATTCATTCCCATACAACTTACCTCACTTCTGTTGCAGAAAAATGTTGCTCTTCTCTATTTCTCCGATTCTTTCTTTCTTCTGTCTCTCTTGATTCTTCGAATGACCCTGAGGGTGGTTTGCCACTTCTTTCAAAGTATGATTTCGTATTCCTCGGTTTATTTGAATCTATAATTTTTTAAATAATTTTATATCAAAATAATAATCTAGCACTACAATAGTTTTACTAAAGGTAAAGCAATCTCATGAACGAATACAATTTATTATTAATTTTAAAAAAGTAAATTAAAGTGATTAAAATACTGTTACAATAATATATATTGTAATAAAAAGTTTACCTAAATCAGCACACTCGTGAGACAGTTTTCACTCATTTAACACGTTCATTCCACATAGCAAGTTGCATGTGTGGTTCATTGGGGTGTTAACTTTTTTTAAGAAATTTTCTCAGTTCCAGTGGTAAAAAACTAAAAAATAACACAGAGAGAGAGAGAGAGAAAGAGAGAGAGAAGAGCATTGATAATCCAAACTAATTGGAACTGGGGGTAGTTTGGACTTCCGAACTATCCCGAGACTTTTGAACTTAATCAAAAATACTGTTCTGGAAACTTAAAAAAAAAAAGATTTAATAAGTTTAGAAATAAAAACACTAAGTTGTACTTATAAAATTTTTTTCATTGGTAACAAAATAAAACTTATAGCAGCAATAACATGTTTTTTCCACACGCTCTTATTTACTCTTATTATTATTTATAGGCCTTTAACAAAAATAATTACTTATTTTTTCCTGCACCATTTTCGAATTTCATTTCTTTGCTGCCAGATCTCTCTCTTTTCAGCAAGAGTAGTTGAGTTGGATAGCATTCGGTTTGTTGCTCGTACCAAGCCACCGTCTCTAGCATGCAAATGCCTCAGCATATGTAGTTTTCTTCATCCGTATCATTTTCAGCAGCTCCAGTTTCTTTTACATTCACAATTTCGTTTTCATTTAAAACAGGAAACAGAAATATAAATTTTTTTTTTTTATATTCCACCAACCTACTATTATTTCATATTTGACTTTTTCCACACTCTTATTTATTTATTTATTTATTTTATTATTATCCTATCACTTATTTAATTACCTTAATTTTATTGCGAATACTGTATTGGACTACCCTACTTATTTTTATGGAAGATTTTATTGCTTTCGCCCTCCTTTTAGTAAAAAAAATAAAAATTTTTTTTACTATTTATTTAGTTTCCCTTTAATATTTTTCTTCCATAGCTATACGTTTTTTTTTTTTTTTTTATGTAAAGCCCCAACACGAGAGGTATTAGAACCTATAGTACTTAGTACTGTGCTTGGATTGCAGGTTGAGAAGACGAAAGAAGATATTTGTTGACACTGGACTTGAACTTCTGTAGATTGTAATTTTCAGGAAATATGTATGAAGGAAGGTTGTTCCAGAAAACGGCAGTTGAATGAATAAACGAGGAAGATGAAAAGTTGGTGCTGTGAGCATACGTATGCATAGAAACAGTTTACTGATACATGATCAGGTGTAGTCCCCGATGAAATAGCTGCAGTATGTATCAATCTTTACTTTCTATACTTGTCCATAGTAGTAGAAGAAAGGTGAAAGGCCAAAAAGAAATAATAAAAAATAATAATAATAAATAAAATAAATAAAATAATTATTTTTTATTATTTCTTATTTTTAAAATTATTTTTATTATTTTATTTATTGCTTTTGGCCTTTCAACTTTCTTCTACTACTATGGACAAGTATAGAAATGCAATTCCTTATACATGGTCAGGTGTAGTCCACTGATGAAACACCTGACCATATATCAATCAATATTTACTTTAGCTAACATCAGATTCTGCATATCTGCCTTACCTGTATTTGACTTTTATCTAAATATGTTTCTCCATATCTGAAGACAGCCCTACTACTTTTTATTTGAATAAAAAATGGATAAAAGGATGGTTAAGTGGGAGAAGACAGAGGGTGGCAATCAATGGGTGCTGCTCTTCATGGATTAATGTTATTAGTAGAGTCCCACAGGGTTCGGTGTTAGGTCCACTGTTGTTTTGTATATTTATCAATGATATTGATGAAGGTATATCAGGCTTAGTGTCGAAGTTTGCAGATGATACAAAGGTTGGCAGTGGTTAATAACAGTAATGGCAGTGCTGCTGCAACAGGATCTAGATAATTTGGACAGATGGGCTAAGAAGTAGCAACTGAAGTTTAACCTTGACAAATGCAAAGTACTGCATATGGGTAGAAGTAACCCCAGAGAAAAGTACCAACTGTGTGGTACTACACTTAAGGTGGTAGAAAACGAAAAAGACCTGGGAATAATTGTGCAGTCAGATATGAAGTTTTCTGAGCAATGCAGACAGGCTGCCAGGGCAGGTCATGGGGTTTTGTCAATGATATATAGGAATTTTGCTAGCAGGGAAAAGGAGGTGATTTCCCTCTGTATAAGGCAATGGTCAGGCCATGCCTTGAGTGCTGCGTACAGGTCTGGAGGCCTCATTTTAGGAAGGATGTCGATTTGCTTGGGCATGTATAGAGAAGGGCAACAAGATTGTTGAGGGGAATGAAGGGATCCTTTTACCAAGAGAGGCTTCAATTCTGCAAATTGCAGTAGCTGGAGACCAGGCACCTGTGCGGTGATCTGATTGAGGTGTATAGGGCCTTGAATGGGTTGAGCACGCTGAATTCTGATGGGATCCTTCCACTTGTTCAGATTACGAACCTAAGGGGGCATAAATTCAAATTAAGAAAAGACAGATGTAGAATAGATGTGCGGAAATTTGCCTTTAGCCAGTGGGTGGTTAATTGCTGGAACAAACTTCCATCTGTCATTGTGGAAGTTGATAGGTTGAATAAATTTAAGGAGGAACTGGACAGGCATTTGGAGGGAATAGTGTGATTTTTTTTTTTTTTTTTTTTTTGGCTGATGCTGCATAAGCTCATACACTTGCTTCCTTGCATCACATGCCACTACTACTACTACTATTTTATTTGTATTATATTTCCCCTCATTATTAATAATTTTACTTTGCAGTTCACTTACCTCCTATTGGTTTTGTAATTCAGCCCATAATTTTCTTAATTCATCATAACTTCTGGGATATTTACATTCTTTCATATCTACTGTACTTCTTTTTCTACTATCCTTACCCTTCTAGTCACTGGTTTGTGTAATTTTCACCTCCAATCTATGCATACTATGCATAGATTGGAGGTGAAATACCATTAGATTGGAGTATGCAATTTATGCATACTCCAATCTAATATATCTATTGATACATACTTATATATACTTTTCCATCCTTTAATGCTGCTTTGCACTTTTAGGTGCATCTGTCATACCTGACATTAATTTTTCATCAACTGAAACCTTTTTTCATCCACTGAAACTTTTATTTTAAAACTACATTTAATATATATATATATATATATATATATATATATATATATATATATATATATATATATATATATATATATATAATTTTTTTTGGAAGTCCTTCCGCTCTCTTTCCCAATCCGTAATCTATAAATGTTGTATTCAAACTCTCTCTCTCTCTATTCCCTACCTTTCTTTTGCTCTACTAACCAACTGTTCCATTATCCCCCTCTCCTTTCCTTCCACCAAGAGTTTTCTCCTTATATAACTGAACTGCTCACAAGAACAAAGTAACAGGTGGCCCAGCTTCACATACCAGGAATCAGCCTTCAAAGTAATTGCTGCTTCTTGGTTGCTAGGGAATCAAATACATGTCTGGATAAGGAGTGTTGCTAAACAACACAGAAACTGTACAATGATTATAAGGGAACCCCCTTGAGTGCTGCCTTATATGAGACACTTAACATGCAGCCACACTGTAATTCACCTAAGGAACTTACCTATGTTGCTTCTGTACCCAGGACAAAACTAACCTGAATCTGAAAAGTATACCGTGATCATCCACTTTGCAACTTTCAAAATATGGAAAGTTACTATAATGACAATAACATGAACTTGCTAGTTCTCCACATTGGGGCAGACAATCCACTGCAATAGCTGCTTCTTTCACAACATAGCAAAAAAAACACTTCCTTCTGGCATATTCCAACTTGTAATAGTGGAAGCTGAAAACAGAGGCACACTCACTGTTTTTGAGAAAGCAATATAACAATGATAATACATGTGATTACCAGAAATTGAAAATTAAACTCAAATTTACCTTGAAGTTATAACCGAGATAAATTTTTTATATCTTAAATTTACCCAAGAAGCTTTTTAAACTTGTTTATTTTAGTCAGAAAGCCTCAAAACTACATAGTTGAATTATTTAGACAAACCAAGGTTTGTACATCGGCATCATTATTGCAACATCTCATATTGTGAAATCCTTCATGAATCACCCTCCTTATACTTCAAATAAGTAATGCTTCCCATTAGAGAAAACTTATACTCCTTATACCTCTGGGTATGTACCCACTCACTGATAAGAAGCCAAATAGCTTCTAAACTGCTGTCTGAGAAATGGTACCTAACAATAATTAAAGAACGGAAGTTTTCTCTAACTGGAAAGCGTTACTTTTTGAAGTATATGGAGGGCAAATCGTTGTGAAGATTTCAAAATATGAGATGTTGCAATAACGATGCTAATGCACAGTTTCAGATTGTCTAAAAAATTCAATTATATAGTAATGATGCAAATGCACTAACTAATGTCCAAGAAGCTTTTAAAAAATATATAAGAAAGCAATGCTGTCAATCTGATTATCAGCAGTGACTCATCATGCATTCAGAATACCCAGATAAAGGAACTACCAGGTAGCACTAATGTGGAATATAATTAAAGATATAACTACTATCAAGGGTAAGAGGAATGGACTTTGCTTTCATAAAGGAGACTATAGCAAAACTAGTTTTTAAATTCCTTTCAGCTGGTTTACCAACTGTAAATTCTAAACGGAAAGCATTCAGGGATGTAATCTACTACACTTTATATACCCCCCCCACCCCACCTTTCCTAAGGATCTCGGCAATCCAAAAGTTTATATTTTACAACAACAAAAAAAAAGCCCCGTGTGTATACAGTGAGTGTATGCATGACATGTGGGACACAGTTCAGAGATGGATTTAGAAACTAAAAATAAAAAAAGTTCATGTAAATATAGGTCTGATTTTGCCTTGTTTCTGAGTTACAGCTATTTTTTTGTTCCAACAACTATCCGCTTATGTTTACAGGAAATTCTCAAACTGAGACCATGCGTCTGAATATAAAAACTGGATTAAAAATTCCAGGTTTCCATTGGATTTGCTAGCAGCCTTGTTCCACATGTTGGAGGAGAATTTCAATGTTATCAATTTGTGTGAAATAAACAATGGCTTTCAAATAGCCCTACAAGTAAAAATCAAGAGGAGTGAGGTCCAGGGAGCATGTAGGCCAAGCAACAGGTGCTGCACGACCAAGCCATTTATTAGGGAATCAGTTTAGTGACACAGCTAAAATGAGGCCAAGCACCGTCATACATAAACCACATCCAATGAATGACATCAAGTGTAACTTCTTCCAACAACTCATTTAAATGTTTTCTTAAAAAACTGCAGGATGCTCCTGTTAATATCCAATGCAGAACAATAGGTGCAATTAAACTGTCACCAATTATTTGTGCCCATACATTCAGGCTGAATTGTTGCTGGTGTCTTGATTGAACAATGGCATGGGGATTTTCTTTAGCCCATCAACAAGTATTATGAAAACTGACTATCTCTAGGAAATCCAGCTTCATCAGTAAACAATACAGCAGATAGGAAATATTGATTGCGAGCACACATTCGAAAAAAATCAAGTACAAAAGGCTTCACATGGTGAGAAGTCAGCTTCAGTAAGTCCATGTGCTCTCTGAAAATGAGATGGATAAAGCTGTTGGTTCAATAAATTTCTTCACACAGTCATATGTCCCATGTTCCCTACTGTTGCTATCCTTCGGGTACTTTCATCACCATATTCTTCAAACTGCAATCACATTGAAGAATCGCCATTCAAAATTGGCGATCTGTTCTTCCAAATCAACAGTTCTGGTGCTGTTGCATCTACCATCATTTGAAACATTTTCTAAGTGAACCAGTTTCCACAAGGCATTCATGTACAGGTAACCCTCGGATAACAAGGTAATTAGGGTCCTATAAAATGTTGTGTTGTGCGAAAACATGTTATATGGGACTAAGAAAAGGTACAAAAAGGGTGTTATACTTTCCAAAAACTAACAAAAATACACCATTCTACATTTTGTGTATCTTCTACTCTTTAAAAAATCAGTAATCTGGATTTGTTTGCTTTTGCTTGATAAATCTTTGTGAATTTCATTGTATGGAACTAAGCATTTTTTGAAGCTCCCTTTTGAACTTTGGGCTATCTTTATGGCTTCCCATATGCTCTTTGGTGTAAAACTTGGAAGTTTAGAATTTTCATCTGCGCCATCATCCTCTGAATTGATTTCATTTTACCTTCGATGCCATTCCCACCAAATCCGCTTCGCCAGCCTCTTTTTCTACCAGTAATTCTTGCATGTCTTCAGTAAACATTTTTTTTTTTAATTTTTTTTAGGAGCATAAGTGACTAAGGCCATGTTACTCTGTGTATATTGTCTATAAATTGCATGTCCTGAGGTCGATTTTCTGTTTTGCTGGACGAGAAACCTGAGATTCCAGAAGGAAAAACCATGCTACCCTTGCCTGAGCTCGACTAACTCAGACACATTGTGAAAAAGACCCATAAAAAATTCCACCCTTCATCGACGGGAAGAGGACGATTCTATCCACCATGCTACCCACGAGGGCATCAGTATTCATATCATAAAAAACTTCCCCTCCTACTGAATTAGCAAGTTCTACTTTCACACCAATTCCATTTTCTGCTGGTTTGACCATATTTCCTGAATGAACTGACTCTGGCCATACATTTTTCCGCACGCATTTAACGTTGGTGGTTTTACTTCTTTGAGCAATAAAGCTATGATTCTGATACAGTCCACAATTGAGAAATATTTCCATGCCTCCATTACTTCAACAGATTCGGAATCAATTTTTTCCAAAATCCATTGTAATGATTTTCTGATGGCACGAGTTTTAAAGGTGGATATAATGCCTTGATCTAATGGCTGAATGAAAAAAGTTGTATTAACCTAGTAAAACTGTGATGGTAGGAACAAAACATCAACGTTTGGATGACTTAAATCTTTTGAATAGCCTAGTGTGCTATCCAATAGTAATAAAACTTTGAAATCTAGATTTTTCCACAAGTTCAATGCCATAGAACGTAATACAGCGTTTTCCAAAAGATAAAATGCAGGGATTTTTTTTTTTTTTTTTTTGACTTGTGAGTCAACAGCGGGGAATTCAAAAAGAGTGGACATGTTAAAAAATTGCATCCAACATAATACCAGGGTTTCCCGTGCACAAAAGCTCAAAAATACCGTTATGCGAGATTTACCAAAATTCTCTAACTGTGTTATATAAGTACCGTGCTGTGCGAGGATTGCTGCAATTTATCAATCATGTTAGAGTGAAAGTGTGTTGTAGAAGTACTGTGTTACAAAGGGTACTAGGAAAGTTTTGCAATATGATGCAACAATGAATCACAGGAAGCTGCTTGTTGCTGCATGTTGAGACATGTTCATACGTGCATAGTAGCCGCCGCGCCAAGTCGATGGGCTCAGTTATTCATTAGTAGTGAGAGTGTAAAGTGCTTGCGATGGCATCGTGGTCACGAAATGAGATAAGGACAGTTTTGCGGTATAATTTTGTGCGTGGTTTAACCATAGACCAGTGCTTAGAAAAAATGACTCATGCACTAGATGATGATTGTCCACATCGTACAACGATATTCAGGTGGTATAGAGAATTCCAAAGGGGAAATTTCACTCTGGAGGATTCTGAGAGGCCGGGAAGGCCACGAACGTCGGTTACGGAGGAAAACGTTACTGCTGTGAGGAAAATGCTTGACGAAAACAGGCGAGTGACCTACCAACAGATAGAGGATACTTTGGGCCTAAATGCACCAGCAATTCATTCGATTCTGCAAGATCATTTGCACGTGAAGAAACTTTGTTCTCTCTGGGTGCCGCATCAACTGACTGAAGAGCAGATGACACGACGTGTGACTTGGTGCCGGGAGACGTTAAAAAAGTTTGATAAAGGACAATCTCGGTATGTGAACAACATCGTGACAGGTGACGAGACTTGGCTGTACTATTACGATCTGCCGACCAAGGCTCAAAACAAAGTTTGGGTCTTTGATGATGACGACACACCCGTAATTGTCAGAAAATCCCGATCTGTAAAGAAGAAAATGATAGCTGTATTTTTCAAATCGAGTGGAATTGTGGAACGTGTCGTTTTGGACACGCAGAAGACAGTCACAGCTAAGTGGTATACTGAACAATGCCTGCCTAAAGTCATTGGATCTATGAAGAACCTGCGGCCAAAGTCAAGAATGTACACCTGGTACCTCCATCACGATATTGCTCCAGCTCACCGCGCCAAAGCCTGCACCGAATATTTGACCACGACAGGACTGAAACTTCTCGAGCACCCTCCCTACAGTCCAGACCTTGCTCCCTGCGACTTTGCACTGTTCCCGCATGTGAAAATGAAGCTAAAAGGGAGGCGGTTTTCCAGTGATGAGGACCTTCTACGGGCTTGGGACAACGAGTGTGCTTTACTCCCTAGTGAAACTTGGCAGAACTGGTTTAAAGATTGGTTTCAGAGGATGGAGAGGTGTATTGAATGTAGAGGAAATTACTTTGAAAAAATTAAATAAACAAAGCTGTATTGCAAAACTTTCCTAGTACCCTTTGTATATGGGGGTTGCCTGTATTCTCTGAAAGGTCTTCTCATTAGAACATGATGATTGGAAAAATTTCCTGCATACAGATGTCTTGCCTCGGCTGCACTGAATCTACTGCATCTAGCAACTTCATACATGTGATGCATACCTACCATCTCCATTATCACAGTATCAAAATGTTAATAAAATAAAAAGCTCTAAATGTACTGTCCTTGTCAGGAGGACTAACTGAAATCACTCAAATCACACATTACAGGATCTTCTTTACATAACTACAGCATGGCCCTCTATGAGATATCAAGCATTATTTGTAAACAGTTGATTGTAGTCAGCTATGCTAACTCAGTTTGTGGAAAGAACTGCTGAAACTCGGAAACAAGGCGAAATCAGACCTACACTGGATAAACTGATAGAACACACCCCACACCCTGTGTGTGTGTGTGTGTGTGTGTGTGTGTGTGTGTGTGTGTGTGTGTGTGTGTGTGTGTGTGTGGTCCCCTGATAAAATACCTGTATTATGTATCAACATATGAGTTGGTCAGAGATATAGTGAACCAAGTCACTTTCAAATAATATTGAAAAAAAATCAACTTTTGCACATGAGCCAATAAAATATTCATTGTTAGATAAATTTAAGTAAATTATGTCAATATTTGTTTGAAAATAGTTATTAATATCTTCTGTCTTTGAATTTCCTAGGAATTTGAAATGTTTAACCTTAAAATCTGGGTTTAAACGAAAAAAAAAAAAAAAAAAAAAAAACAAGACTTGGTTCACTTTAACTGGAATATTTTCCCACTTCCGTAGAATTCAAAGTCCTATTACTAAATATTTTGATTATTCGGGATTGAATGAATGAGTAATATCACTTTTTCTTTTACTACTGCTGTCATATTTAAACAAATAATGTGGTAGATGACTCTCATCAACCGGTGCAATACCACCACTTTGCTTATTGGAGGATTGAAGTGGTGGAACTCATAGTCTCTAGAGCTAAGTTCCGGTCAACCCTTCCCTATCTCTTCCATCATGCAGTATGATTGATGACTTTTGAGGTTATGATGAACTTTATGGCGAGATCCAATATTCCTTACATTTCGAGGGTACAGCTCTAAAACAGTGTTTTCAGGTCAGCCGCTAGATAGTACACCGGACTGAACCTATTGGTAACTCTCTAGGAGGCTTCCGGATCAGCTAGTGTATAATCTTGATACCTCTACTCTGCCAGATAGTGACTGGAGGGAGATCTGTATGTGGGGAGCATTGTCGAGGCCACATTATGTCAAGGATCTGGGTATATTCTTACCATGTGCATGCCATATCCAAAAATTTCATTACTTCATACAGCATGTCCCACCCACTTTTTCTTACAATTGAATACACCATGAATTGTTAAACTAATAGAGCAAGCTTAACTGCGAAAAGATCTAAACCTCCCAAACACTTCCTAATTCATTTCACAAATATACATGGTCTCAATTGTAATCTCGACAATGTCCATTTCCACTTGAAGTCTGCCAAACCCCATGTACTTTTTCTGACAGAATCTCAGTTATCGGTCGATTCAACTACTGCTCATCTCAGATGCCCAAATTATACGCTGTATGATTCCTTTCGCCTCAAAGGTGGTACTTGTGCATATGTCCGTTCTGATATTCCCTGTCAGAGACTTGGCAATTTGGAATCTCCTCTCTTTGATCTTCTCTGGCTTAAAATCTCTCTACCTCATTGTGTAAAATTCATCTGTTCTCTCCACCATTCTCCCAACTCCACTAATCACTTGGAGCTCTTTGACTTCCTCTCTTTGCAACTTGACTTTCTCCAGTCCAACTTTCCTAACAGTGAGGTAATTTTCCTTGGTGATTTTAATGTTCACAACTCCAGCTGACTTCCGTTTTCTAGTCACACCGACCCAGCTTGTCGAGATGCTGAGGCTTTTGCAATTACTTTGCACAGATTGTTCATTTACCTACAAGAATACTGGACAATCCTAATCATACAGACAATACGCTTGATCTTCTTCTCACAAACAACCCTTCTAAACACACGGCCGAAGTGAGAGGTTCTTTAGGCACTTCAGATCACAACTTGGTGACTGTCTCTTCTCCAATGGAACCTTTATCTCATGGCTATTCCCAACTTGTGTTGTTTGGCATTACAAGAATGCAAAATGGGATGACCTGCGAGACATCTTTTCTTCTTTTGCTTGGTCGGATTACTGTTTCAAAACTTCTGATGTCAACATTTGCTCAGATCGTGTTAGTAAAATTATTCTTGCAGGAATGGAATCCTTTATCCCACACTTCACTTTAAAATCCTGTCCTTTGTGCTAAGGCTGTTCTTCTCTTGAAAAACAGCCTTAGCACACATATCGTTGCATATCGTAATTGGCTTGTTTCTAATTCTTCAGTTTCATTTTCTGCCTACACCAAAGCTCGCAACAATTGTAAAGCAGTTATTAATCAGTTCAAACAAGAGTTTGAACAGGCTAAGAGTACAAAACTTGCTTCTTGCCCTAATGGTAGCCGAGCATTCTGGTCTCTTGCCTAAGCTATTGGCTGCAACTTTTGCCCATCTCTGCTCCCACCTCTGTCCAAAACAGATGGTTCTGTTGTTACTTCAGCCAAGGATAAAGCTGACCTGCTAGCATCCCATTTTTTCTTCCAACTCATGGATTAACCATCTTGGTAAAACACCTCCCACTATTCCCAACACGCTCCATTCAATGCTTCCTGTGATCTTCCGTCAAAAGGATGTCAGAAGGATTTTGACGAATCTTGATGCTACGAAAGCTACATGTCCCCGATGGTATTTCTCCACTTGTTCTCAAAACCTGTGCTCCTCAACTTACTCCTATTCTTTGCCGCCTTTTTTCACTTTCTTATTCCAAAGGTGTTTTTCCTTCTGCTTGGAAATTTGCTCATATCCCGCCAATTCCTAAAAAGGGTGACAAATCCCTCTCATCCAGTTATCGTCCCATTGCAATTACTTCTACTCTTTCTAAAGTAATGGAGAAATCAATTAACTGCCAACTCTTAAACTACCTAGAAACCTTACATCTGATCAACGATCGCCAGTATGGATTCCATCAGTGTCGATCCACTGGTGATATTCTGGCTTATGTTACCCATTTATGGACAAATTCAATGGAAAGATTTGGTGAAACACAAGTAGTTGCTCTTGACATCTCAAAGGCTTTCGATCATGTTTGGCATAAAGGTCTTCTAAACAAGCTCCATTCTTATGGTTTGCCAACTGTTTTTAGTAATTGGTTATCCAGTTTTCTCTCTGATCACTCACTGAGGGTGATGGTAGATGGCTCTCTGTCTTCTAACTTCTCCACTAATGCCGGTATCCCCCAAGGTTCAGTTCTTCCCCCCACTCTTTTCCTCTTGTATATTAATGACCTTCTTCCATTGACTGGAAACCCTATCCATAGTTTTGCCGATGATATCACATTGCATTGCACTTTCCAGTTTGAGAAACTCTGCCCTGCTTAATCCGCTTCAACTTCTCGAATATCTGCTACCAATTCCTTAAATGCCAATCTTCAGGTAATTCTCCAGTGGGGCAAAGACAACTTAGTTGATTTCAACCCTTCTAAAACTCAGTCTTGTCTTATATCTTGCAAAAAGGATTCTTTTGCTCCTATGCTTATCTTTAGTGACACTCCGATTTCTAGGCAAAATGATATATCTCTTTTAGGGATTACCCTGACTTCTAATCTCTCTTGGCACAAGCACATTACAAATATTGCTTCTTCTGCATCTAGAAAACTTGGTTTTCTCTTTCGCTCTCGTCTTTACTTTTCTTCCAATCAGCTGCTCACTCTGTATAAATCGCAAATCCACCCTGCCATGGAATATTGTTCCCACATCTGGGGTGGTGCCTCCAAACCTCTTTCAGGCTTCTTGATTCCATTCAGAAGAGGGCAATTAGGTTAATTAATGATTCATTGCTAACAGAGTCTCTCCACTCGCTGTTTCATAGATGTACTGTTTCTGCTGCATGCCTCTTCTACAGATACTTCCATGGGCACTGTTCTTCTGAATTGGCTTCTCTAATTCCCGCTCTCTCTTTCAAAACAGTCCGAACCAGCCAACATCCATTTACTGTCCAACTTCAAACTCACAGAACCAACTTTTCATCTTCCTATTTTATTCATTCAACTGCTGTTTTCTGGAACAACCTTCTTTCACACGTATTTCCTGAAAATTACAGTCTACAGAAGTTCAAGTCCAATGTCAACAAATATCTTCTTTCGTCTTCTCAACCTCCAACCCAAACACGGTACTATAGGTTCTAATACCTCTCGTGTTTGGGGTTTACAAAAAAAAAAAAATTTACTGAAATTAAAATGACAATTTTTTGCACAAAAAAAAAGATAAAAAGTGGGTACTTTTATTAGTCACATATATTTGTGCATAATTTGAGACTCATCTTCAGGCACTTCAGCAGATCCGGTGTTCTGCTGAAGATTCCGGTGTTCTCCCCAACAACGAAATCATGTCTGCTTTCTTTGCACTTGGTACGAGCCACTGGTCTACCAACTTTCTCCTTCTTCTGTATGTCAAATTCTTCGAATGGCATTAAATCACTTGATGAGTTTTTGCAAAATATTAAGAAGGGGCACCCTCTTTTAAACTGTAGCCCTTGAAAGTTAAGTCAGTTGACAGATTCCTTGCTAATGGTTTTTTTTTTATTTTTCTGTTGATTATGACCTTTTCTAGAGGCTCTGGTGATAAAAAAAAAAATCATTGTGCTTAAGTTCAAATACTTTAAATGATGGGCCTTTTTTCTTTGAGTTTTTTATTATATTAATTCAGTTGTCAGGGCCATGTCAATAAATGTTTCTAACTAAACCTTTCTATAACCCCAAAATTGGCATCATTTGGTAGGTAGGAGTGACCAGAAACCATGAATGCTACATCAATTGTATTGATGGCCATAGAAGGGTCATTGCACAACTTCAGTAAATTAAGTGCAACCCTTATTTTGTCCCAGTATGCATAAAATAGAGAGTAATGCTGGTGCATTGGCTGGTGTTATCTTTTATATGCTTTGTAATAACAGTCTTGAGACCCTCTTCCATCTTCTGTCTGATTCCACACATATATTACAGAGCATCCAGATTTAACTGAATGGACACCACAATTGTATATGTACAAATTTCTCTTGTAATAAGCGACAGATGTGGTTAGCTTTGGAAATGCAAGAGCTTTTATGGTTAGAAATGATGTGGTAAGCTTTGGAAATGCATGAGCAAAAATGTAAGCATAATAATTGTCAGAAACCTTGTCAACCTCTTGCAGTAACTAAAATTAATTAGACAATATTTATTTTGACAATAACAATTAACTTCCAATGATTCAAACATTATGGAGAGGTAACTGAATGGTTATAAACAAGGGGACTTGGATCACTTTCCTGCAGAATTTCGTGTAAGATGAGCTTGGCCCACTGTAATAATAAATACTATCAGATGTTCTTCAGTGTTATAAGGCACTACTGCTCTCTACTGGCCAGCTAAAGAACTAAGGACTTTTTCCACATTTTCACCAAAACGTTATTGGCAAGAAAGGACTTAGTACACCTGTAGCCAGACTTGAAGAAAAATTGGACTTGGTTCACTATACTTCTGACCCACTCATATATATTTAGCTTGCATCAGATTTTAAATTTTGTAATTTTCTTCCCCACCTCTTTAGACTATTTATTCCACCAAATTATTCCACCTTTATCTGATGCTTGCTATTCCTTTACATATTTAACTAATTATATTTGCTTTGAAGTTCCCTCCCCTCTAATTGGCTTACCAATCCAGCCTATAAATAGATTAAATTCATAATATCATATAGGATATTCCAATTCTTTCTATCAATCTTCCACCTTCAATTCTTCCTTTTGCTTCTATCCTTCTACTACTTTTAGCAACTTGTGTAATTTACACCTCCATCTACCTGCTTTTCAATAGTTTTATTACTTCTACCATATATATACTTTTGCATCCTTTGCTGTTGCTGCTTCGCACGCTTGGGTACAACTGTCATATAATAGGAAACTGTACAGGGAAATAAAGTGGGCCAGTAAATCAGAGAGTCTTATAATCGGGGATTTTAATTTCCCAGATATTCACTGGAATTTGTGAGTTGGTCACTCACACACTAGCAAGGCTTTTGTGGATTTATTGGATGATTGTTTTCTACATCAGCATGTTCGGGAGGCAACTAGAGGGAGTAATACTCTTGATTTGATTATCAGTAGTGATTCTTCATGCATTAAGAATCTGCAGATTAAGGAACCACTAGGTGGCAGTGATCACAGTGTGCTGAAGTGGGATTTACTCAAAGAGGTAACTACCATCAGGGGTAAAGGAAAGGGTTATTGCTTTCGTAAAGGCAACTACGATGATCTGAGACAGTATTTAAATTCTATACAGTGGGACCAACTGATGATGTTACCAACAGCAAATTCAAAATGGGAAGCATTCAAAGAACTTATCTTGGAAGCTACTAGGCTTTACATACCAACTAAGAAATATTGTTCAAGGTTTAGGCCTAAATGGATGTCAGATGAACTAATGAGACATATGGCAGAGAAGAAAAATGCATGGAATATATATAAATTAACCTGACACAGAAGCCTATGATAGATATAAGTTGATTCATTCAGAATGCACTGGTCCCACAGAAACCAGTTGTCGCCGAATATTGTCAGGGAAATAGGGAACACACTGTGCAAAAAGGATAGGTGGAACAGGACTAGAGTATATCTGCCAGGGGGCAAAGGTTTATGATGTTGCAGAGCAGATATCATCTTTTAAGGGCACAAAAGGTGATGTTGTACACGTTGTCACTTATGATATTATGTTATTATGTTAACTAATGATATTAAGAGTAGGAGACTGGCAAAATTAATTAACAAGTACAGGTCAATGTGGAAAAAAAGCCGTGAGTTAGGGCTGAATTTGAAAGTGTCTGCAATTCTGCCCAGACACGATAGGAGGGAGTATATGATGAGAGCCCTGTCAATCAATTCGTCTGTGGAGAGACTGTACTAGGCTCAATGGGTAGAATTTTTCTCAGCCTGGTCTGTGCTTGTTAACAGGAGAGACTGCTTTTACAGGGATGGGATACACTTAAATAGAAAGGGTACAAGAATATTTGCCGATGCTATTAAGGCAGTGTTAGGAAAACTGCTAACTTGGGGGAATACAGATTAACAGTAGCCACTGGCAGAGGTCAAAGTGATTCATGCACTGCTTCTATTAGAATGAGCAGCAGCCTGAAAATCAAGTTGCAGGGGATTTCAGAGACTACTGGGAGTCATTGAGAAACAAGTAAATACATGGGCTGTGTTAGGGTAGCTAAGAATAGGAAAAGGTGCATGTATACTTGCGTGTACACAAATGCTAACAGTTCGGTAAATAAATTCGATGAATTTGAGGTATTGGTCAAAACATCAAAGGCAGATATTGTTGGGTTATCAGACTTGGTGTAACACAGATATAAGGAATGCAGAAATCTAATTTGTGGAGTACAATAGGTACAGGAAGGATAGACAGGATAGGAAGGAAGGAAGGAGGGGTTATGCTATCAGTTAAGAAACATAAAATCCAAGGAAATACAGCCAGTCGACATGGCTGGACAGTGCAGTGTCGAGTCAGTTTGGTGTGACTTAAGAACTGGGAAAGCAAAATTGAGAGTAGGAGTGTATTACAGGTCTGATGAGTATAATAAACAGCTGTACAGAGAAATAGTGGGCCAGTAAATCAGAGTGTCTTATAATGGGGGATTTTAATTTCCCAGATACTGACTGTAATTTGTGGGTTGGTAACTCACACACTAGCAAACCTTTTGTGGATTTATTGGATCATTGTTTTCTACAGCAGCATGTTCGGGAGGCATGTAGAAGGAGGATGGGAAGCATTCAAAGAATTAATCTTGGAAGCTACAAGGCTTTTCATACCAACTAAGAAATATTGTTCAAGGTGTAGGCCTAAATCGATGTCAGATGAACAAATGAGACATGTGGCAGAGAAGAAATGGATACATATAAATTAACCGGTGAAACGGAAGCATATGATAGATATAAGCTGGTCTGTAACCAAGTCACAAAGAAGGTTAGGCAGGCAAAGGCAGATTATGGGAAATCTTTGGCAAAGGATTCAAGGAAAAATGGCAAAGAGTTCTTTACTTATGTAAACTCTAGAAGGAAGGAAGGGGATGAATCATATTGGTTCACTTGATGTAGATGGTTCAACTGTTGATGATCCTGCCCAGGTAGCTAACAAACTAAATAAGTATTTTGCATCTACATTCACACACGATGAGTTATTCATGGAGGGGTATGCCAGAGGTGATTGCATTGAGCTAGATGACTGAAAAAGCTAGAAAGGCTCGTACAGTGAGTTAGATAAGTTTGTAATAACTGAGAGCAAAGTGGAGGAGAAATTGTTGAAGATAAACATAAGAAAGGTACCTGGGGTGGATGGGATCTATCCAGTTATATTAAAGGAGGCAGCAAAGGAAGTAAGCAAACCGTTAGCCATAATTATGAGAGCTTCCTTCGATTATCCCCTTGTAGAGGAGGTACCCATGGACTGGAGATGGGCAAATGTGACCCCAATTCACAAAGGAGGATCAAAGAGTAACACAAGTAATTACAGACCTGTTAGTCTAACTTCTGTTCCACGGAAATTAATGGAGGCACTGGTTAAAGAAGCACTGCAGGATCATCTAGACAAGACTTCAGTTATAACTCGGACACAGCATGGGTTTGTTAAGGGGAAGTCTTGTCTCACCAATTTGATTTAATACTATGATGTGGTCACAAAAGAACTGGATGCAAAGAATAATTTTGATATCATATACTTGGATCTTAGGAAGGCTTTTGATACTGCTGCAAGACTGCTGTACAAATTGGAGCAGTGTGGCATTAAGAGCAAGTTGCTGTTATGGATAAAGTGATGGTTGGGTGGGAGAAGACAGAGTGGTAATCAATGGAAACTGCTCATCGTGGACTAACGTTATTAGTGGAGTCCCCCGGGATTCAGTGTGCCATTAATGACACTAATGACAGTACACTGCTTCAACAAGATCTAGAAAAGTTGAGCAAATGTACTGAGAGGTGGCAACTGAAGTTTAACATTGACAAATGTGAAGTACTGCATATGGGAAGCATTAACCACAGAGCAATGTATCAACTCTGTGGTACTACACTGACAAGTGGTAGAGAATGAAAAGAACCCGGGGGTAATTGTGCAGGCAGATATTAAGTTTTCTGAGCAGTGTAGACTGTCTGTAAGAGTAGCTCATGGTGTCTTGTCAATGATATTCAGGAATCTTTCTAGTAGGGATAAGGAGGTGATTATCCCCTTATATAAGGCGATGGTCAGGCCACACCTTGAGTTCTGTATACAGTCTGGAGGCCTCATTTTAAGGATGTAGAGCTGCTGGAATGAGTACAGAGAGAAGGGCAACAAGATTAGTGAAAGGAACAAAGGGTTGCTTTTACGAAGAAAGGCTTAAGTTTTGCAAATTATAGTGTCTGGAGACTAGGCAACTGCGAGGTGATCTGATTGAGGTGTATGAAACCTTGAATGGTTTGAGCATGTTCAATGCTAATGGGATTCTTCCTCTTGTTCAGAATAATTGTCCGAGAGGATATAAATTCAAATTGACGAAAGACAATTGTAGGATAGTAGTAGTAGTAGCAGCATGTAATGCAAGAAAGCAAGTGTATAAGCTTATGCAGCATCAGCCAAAAAAAAAAAAAAAAAAAAAAAAAAACACCATTCCCTCCAAATGCCTGTCCAGTTCCTCCTTAAATTTATTCAACCTATCAACTTCCACAACGACAGATGGAAGTTTGTTCCAGCAATTAACCACCCACTGGCTAAAGGCAAATTTCCGCACATCTATTCTACATCTGCCTTTTCTTAATTTGAATTTATGCCCCCTTAGGTTCGTAATCTGAACAAGTGGAAGGATCCCATCAGAATTCAGCGTGCTCAACCCATTCAAGGCCTTATATATCTCAATCAGATCACCGCGCAGGTGCCTAGTCTCCAGCCACTGCAATTTGCAGAACTTAAGCCTCTCTTGGTAAGAGGATTCCTTCATTCCCCTCACCAATCTTGTTGCCCTTCTCTGTACATGCTCAAGTAAATCTACATCCTTCCTAAAATGATAGATGTGCAGAAGTTTGCCTTTAGCCAGTGGGTGCTTGATCGCTGCAACAAACTTCCATCTGTCGTAGAAGTTGATACCTTAAATAGTTTCAAATAGTTTAAACAGTTGCAGAACTAGACAAACATTTGGAGAGAGTGGATGAGTGAAATGAGGTTTTTTTTTTTTTTTTTTGGCTGATGCTATATAAGCTTGCTTTTTTGCATCACGTGCCTTTACTAATGCTAAATGCTATTCACTCAATAATATTTTAGTTTTGTAATGCTTTGTGGACACCATGTATAATCTATAAAAACACTTTATTCCATAACTGCTTAACAAAAGCAGGATCTGGTTTTCTGACTGAGGAACACAGTGAGAAATGGTTGTTTAAGAATCTAAATAAGTTTGTTTCTGTATGCAAATTTTCCCTTAGAATATTGGTTGCAAGTTTCCTAGTTATTACATTCATTGCATGCCAACTTTTTGAGAAATTAATTTTCTTGCAATTTGTAACAGGGATGTATAAAGAAATTTAAGGGAGAGGTTTTGACCCATTAAAGGTATCATGTATCTATTACAATATAAAAATTCCACACGAGAAAAATTATGAATATGGACTAACAAATGATCGAATTATCCATAAATGAAAATAAAATTTCCAAGATGAAAGCTCTAAACAGTCATTCATATTCATTTTTATTAAAAGTTAATTAATTGAAAATCTATGTACAATTATAATCAATAAAAAAACTCAAAGTAACCAGTTACAGCGAATTTCATTTTCCAAATTACTGAAACTGGCTACGGAGACCTCTGCAAAGTCGACACCTCCCTTTAATGAACACTTTCTTCTGATGCAATGGCATCCACTTTAAGAAAGTGGTTCAGTGCATAAGAGTAAATTAATGTGGTAGTCCAGGGTTGCCAAACTTTTCGGTCCCTGCATCCCTCTGGCTTTCAGTAAACCTTCCCGTATCTCCTACAAAAGGAAATTCCCACTGAAAGGAAATAAATTCTGGAGTTCACCTAGAATTTATTTATTTCCTTTCAGTGAGAATTTCCTTTTGTGTTTTCCTAAATTCTAGAGGATAAGCACATAAAAAAATAAATAGATTAATTAATTTTTCACAAAGATAACTTCATTCAGTACATAAAAAAAATAACATTTTCTAATATCATAAAGTTGTCAAATGTTTATCAGAACACAATCAAATAAATTAGCGAAACTCTTGATTCTGTTTCTTGTCAATCAACAGTTTTATTCTTGGCACAGTTTTTGAAAGAGATACCCACATATCGCATTCGGTTCCAGTTTCTTTCTTGATTTGGAATTCACTGAGAATCCTGATTCACAATGACAAGTTGTTATAAATGGAATTAAAGCCTTGCAAACATGTCTAGTAAGAATGGGATATGCCTCGCCAAGGGTACACCAAAACTTTTTTTACTTCATTGATTGGAAATCAATTCGGAGTTTCTGGTTATTGCGGAGATCAATTAGCTCGTTTTTCACTGGGTCATTACTGCTCATTTTTTCTAACTCAATAAAAAAAAAGGATTTTGTATCCAAACCTCATTCATTTTGTCATTAGGAATTATTCTTTCAACTCTCTTTTTCATATTCGCTATAATGCTTTCACAAACTTTGAAAAAATTCTTTCCCAAACTCCTCACCATTCTCTCATTACAATCCACAACTTTTTTCATTAACACTACTACTTTTGGAATATGTCTATACGATAATATAGTTATTTACCAGATATTCCCAGTATCTCGACAAGCTTCTCATACCCCCTGGGGGATATGCTTACAGCTGGTTGGGAATCCCCTCTGGTAGTCTAATAGTTAACATCGACAAAGAGATTGCTTTTGGGAGATAACGTAAATGCTTAGGGATTATAATGGGTGCATTTCTTTTACATGTCAGGCTAAAGTAAGAATGATCAGAAGCGAGAAAGATACAGCCAATGTTTAAGAGTTAATGCTTGGAATCAGGCAGAGCAGAAACTACATATCAATTGAAAATTGTTCAGTTGAAAAAATTTTGGCCTGAATTTAGGAGATCTGCAGGGAATCTGCCACCCAATTACTCCCCCCACCCAAAAAAGGACAATTGAATTACACAGTTCACAGAGGAGAGATAAATTTGATTTCGGAATTTAAATATCAAATGGAGATTAGTTTAAGCAGTTAACCTTAATCATTTCTGAGATGATTTCCTCAAATTTTGCTTTAAAATGGGTCCATTTAGGAACTAATATTCAAGGGAGGAGAGTCTCTTAAAACTGGATTTTGTTTTTCAAAGAAATCTGCAAATGAGAATTATAAGGATCGATTGGGAAATTAAATAGAGCAAGATAATACCAAATTCTTTAATGGTTTTGGATAGTACTTCTGAAAGGAGGGAGGAGTCAATAAAATGCAGGCAAAACATGCTGATGCTTTGTGGCAGTTTTGCCACTTGATAGTCTCCACCACCTTTTAAGTACTGCTTATTTAACTTTTTTTTTTTTTTAAATGGCACAATCTTTTCAGCAACACTAAGAAAATTGGTAAGAAAAGCTCAGCATTTATTTTGATTCTTCATTAAGATACTGTTCAACAAAAAAAAAAAAAAAAAAAGAGACCGTTCTGAAGAATATGACGTCAGAGACCACATAACTAAGGCCCATGTTAATAGGGCAAACACTATATCCAGGCATCAGCTCTCAGGGACAACAAAACAGAAGTTTTACTGTTCCTTTTTCACGTGAGTGGCAGCGGCACCACTTACATCCAAGTATTTGATGCACAACATGGTCTTGCCTACAGTAATAAAACACAATAGTACCAGGTCTCTCACCAAAATGTCATCCAGCATTAGTGCATTCAACTTTGTCATCGAAGCAATCCTTTTTTTTTTTCTCTTGAATATCCATTCCTTCTAAAATGTTCCTTGTAAACTCACTGATGCATAAGCATTTTTCTGAATATGAAGGGTAAAAATATCTGATGCTCAATTTTATCAATAATTATAATGAACTTCTGTCTGATTATTTAAAACATGAAAACAATGCATGCAACAACTGTGGTTGCCTGATCTACTTTTCTTATAAAAAAAAAAAAACTGAGCATCTTTTTTTGAACTGTCATACAGAATACAGAAGAAAAGAAAATTAAATACCGAACTACAACGTGTTGTTAATCATTATTATGTACGTACTTCTGTTTCTCTTTTTATGCGAATTATTTATTTGACTGTGAGCAAAATAATAATTCTTATTTAATATATTAAATAAGCTAATAAAAATTATTACCTTAAGTTAATTTAGCATATTAAGTAATTTTCTATTGGCATAACACATTCATATTGAATATAAAATTTCCTTGTTTTTTTTTATCATCACATTGATAAGCCAATGAAGCTATTGTTTCACTACTACTATCATTACTGCTGCTATAGGAAGAGAGCATGAGTTGATATAATGATGGAAAGTTAAAAGAGACAAGTTAAGAATGGAAACAGAGGTATTAAGTTAAGTGAAGTAGTGTTTAACAGTAAATAACAAGTAATTTTAATGGTATAATTAATGCATTTTGTTCCAGTTTCTGTTATCAGCAAGATGTAGAGATGTCGAAAAGTATTCTGTTTGGGTTCCATCAAATTCTGATATTTGATGAGTTTTAACCAGACCAGTTTTGATATATTTACACTTTCAGGATTACGTAAACAAATTCTGAACAGTGAAACAGTTTCACTCATCCAATTATTAAAAGATCATTATCTAAAGCTTGTTTTAAAGGTATAGAGTAATTGAATAGAAGAATAGATGTAAGCCTTTATATTTCCCAAGTAAATTCTAAGAGCCTATTCTAAACAGCAAAATAAAAAAGAAGATATTTTAAATCTGCATTGGTGGTCCATTTTGTATGCCTCAAATACAGAAAGTTTTCTTCTTACTGGTTAAATGTAATGCTTAGTTATAAATTAAGTGCTGAAAGGATCATTCAAGAAACAAACTTTCATTGCTTCCATATTTATTTTCTATTTTGAAAAAACATTAAATGTGCACTACAAACTTTCTGTTAGTTTTAAAATATTGAATGTGGAACAAAGAGTTCTTTTGTGACAACATTAGCAGCTTACATAAATATCTAGTTTTAATCCAGTGGCCACTGTAGTGTTCTTATTTTACTTTACTTAAAAGTTGTTGTTTTTTTGGCAAATGTTATGACAAACTGAAAATTTGCATGCTCCCAAACTTTTATATACACCAGAATACTCATTAATCTTGTGAGACTTACTGAAATCATGTTTAAAGTCAGTCAGAGATAGTAAGCTGAAACTTAGCATTTTACAACTGTGACATGTGAGAATCCCTTCTTGATCATTACAGAACACTTACACTGAATTATAAATTTAGATCTTAGGTTACATTTGTTTATATTTACAAAATGTTGTATGTAAATGGCAGTTGCTCTCTTCTAGTGTTACTAACAAATTGCCTTTGTATTATACATGTATTAACATGTATTATAAGTGGCACTGAATGTGGTTGGAAAGTCAGAGAACTACCAAACAAGAATGCATGCTCTGATAATTGCTAGTTTTGCATACAATACAACACAACACCAATATAGTGTGTGAGAAAGCAAACCATACAGTTTGCAGTTTGTTCTGATGCTTTATTAGAGTTCTCACACTTCGACAATGTTAGATGTAAAATATACAAGTGTTGCTATCATACAATAATGTTAATTGCCATGATAAATTAACAAAATTATTAATAGTTTTTTTTTTTTTTTTTAATTTCTTCCATTATATACTGATTTTCTTTTTTGTCAAGTTTAATATAACTGGCAGTTCTCGTGAATCTCATTTCTAAAAACTATTAATGTTCTTTCATCGTTCTTATGCATGGAACAAGCATAGCTTCCATATATAAGTAAAGGGCTAGATCAGGGGTTCTTAACCTGGTGCTCGCAAGCAACATTGTGCTCTTTCAAAAATAAATTTTGCTTGCGACCAACCCTAAAATCAGTGCTCACAAGCAACTTTGCTTAAGCTAAAAAATTTATATATAAATCTTCGTATTTAAAAAACGTGCTTTCTATTTCTCAACTTTCTACAAAAATCCATGCCGTTCTTCACTAGAAAATCCTTTCTTTTATTAGTGATTGGAGGAAAATTACATATTTGACAAAGTTTTAATCTCAAAAACGGTTAAGGTTTGACACTTTGATGGTATTCTTAAAATTTTTTCTTATTAATTATTGCTAATTTGACATTTATTTAGTAAGAAAAATTTTTACAAAATACTTTCTTGAGAGTATGATAATTTTTTCCATAGTGTCGCTACAGACTGAGGATACTGCCTCATGCAATTCTCAGTTTCTGCTTTTAACAGGTTTCTACTGGGTTTTACTCTCAGTTGCACTGCTGCAATAGGTACCGCATATGTATAGTGCTAATTTTAAAGATGATGAAAGTTTAATAGTAAGAAATATTTTGATTTTATGTGCAAATGCTTAAATGTATTTATTTTCTTTTAACAGATTAACTAAAGTTACTAAACCCTTTCAAAATGGATAAGTTTTAAAAAGAAATCAAAATGAACATGAGGGAAAAAAAATATATGCATTAATACTACCTTTGCAGTCATCTGATTTAGACCTAGACGTTTCAAATGTAAAGATACAAAAAAATAAAAAGTATGTATTTCAGTCCTCTTGGGAATATGATTATTTGGCAATAGATACAGGTGATCCCCCCCCCCTTAACGCTGATAATTCGTTCTGGAAAAACAGAGCACTAAGTGAATCCGCGTTAAGCGAGCGCCACATTCACATAAGGTTAACATATGTATTTGCAAGTTGCAGTCGGTGCCATAGGATATTTCCTAATCAATAATAAACGGTAATGAAAAGATGCACAGATGTCGGTCAAAATATTTAATATTCAAATATTTGTACATATAAAATATTCTGCATTACATATGTGTATAATTATTTGGTAACTACTTAAATATCAAAATTAAACTTAAAATTCCAATTTAAATCATGAATTTGATTGATCTAAATTGATTTAATTTAATTGACGAATTTAATCATGAAAAATGTGTTGATTTGGGGTTGTACTTTAGCCCTCTTCCTGGTAAACTAAAAGGAATTTTAATTTTAAATCCTGCCCCGCATTACCACCCAACAATAAAGTCAACCAATCCTTCACTGCTTTGAAACCTGGCATGTTTTTTCCTTCTTTCAATATGAAACTTCTTTAAGGCATTCGTTTCCAAATAAGTCTTGCTTCATCTATGTTAAAAACTTGAAGTATAACACATAATACCTCTTTTCAATAATTTTAACAAGTTCTTTTTTTGAAAGTTTCGGCTCCTCGATCTGCACTCGTGGCTTCTCCCTGGATTTTAAATCTATTCAACCAGCCCTTACTAGTTATAAATGGTTCCACACTTTTTTTTTTAGGTGACTTTACTTCAGATCATCATATAGGCTAATCTCTCTCTCTCTCTCTCTCTCTCTCTCTCTCTCTCTCTCTTTTTTTTTATTAATATTTAACTTAACTGAATTCTGCATTGGATATTATCTTCAATAAAATTAGTTAGTCTCTCCATTTCAATCCTAATAGCTGGCCTAGCCCTAGTTGCTTGCAGTGGAACAGCTGTTTTTCCCACTGCTAAAATTAATTCTTTATTTTTTATAATTGTTCTTACAGTTAAACTTGACAGTCCTAAATTATGGCACACATCCGATTGTCGTTGACCAGAATCAATTCGCTTCAAAATGTCTAATTTAATTTTCAAATTCAGTCTTTTTCTTACATTTATAGTCTTCCTACTGCATCCAAAAGTTGTTGCTTTTCATTCTTATCTGCCATTATTAACTCTTCGAAAATGTAACTGTGTTAGTTGCATTAATTATGATACAATTGTTCGAGTAAACTGTCCATTATGCACGATGTCTAATACTGTGATGACTAGACTTCAGATAAATGCATATAACATAAATATTACAAGCAATATACTTGATCATTTTTTAAAATGCTGATCTTGGAACTATGTAACAAGTCACTGTACTGCAATTAAATTAGCATGCGAGAAAATTTCACTGAGCGTGGGAAAATTTTACAAGTCGGCGTGGGAAAATTTTACAAGTCGGCGTGGGAAACGTTTTAATGCTGTTTTGCTATTCATTTTCAAGCTATTGACTCCATCAAATGAAACGATTTTGTTAAATATACCAAAAATGCAATCTGTAATATTGTGATAGTGATTGTGTTATAGTGATTTGTGACAGCATTATAGTCAGATACCGGTTATAATATAAGAACAGCGTTATAGCAACTCAGCGTTAAGCGAACAGCATTATAACAAGGACCTGCTGTAATAGTAGTGGAACTGGTGTAATTTTATTATGCCAGGCATGTTTGGCTGGCTATTGCAAGTCGAATGGTGAAAGACATTACCAAACATGCCATAGGAATTTTCACAAAGCTTTTCCCAAATTTAATGATATTAGAAAACCTTAACTTCAAGAAGAAAAAAAGAAACTTGAAAGACAGAAAAATATTTTAAATTTAGGTCAAGCTAATAGTAGTAAAGTGTTAGCAAATGAAGTTTCATTTATTTTATCAATTATAATTGCAAAGAATTCATTGCCTTAGACTAATGGTGAAATAATAAAAAGTTGTGTAGTGTGATCATTAGAAGTGCTTGCTAGCATCTTACCAGAAAAACAGAGCTACCTTGATTAGCTCCACCAAAAATATTCCTTTGAGTAATGATCCAGTTTAAAATCAAGTTCGTAAAATGGCAGATGTAATATTCAATGAATTATTAGGTAAAATTGAAAGTTGTATATTTTTTTCACTAGCACTTGATGAGCCGACTGATGTTTCGGGCACAAACTCATGTGCTTTGTTCATTTGATTCAACATGATGGCAGCTGTGAAGGTTTTTTGGCTATTTTGCTGCTTACTGGTTATACAACCGAAAAATATGTATATGACACACATGAAATTCCTCACAATGCACAAAATTGATCTGAGTAAACTTGTATCAATTGTTACTGATAGTGCACCTTCCATGATAGGTAAAAACAAAGGCTTTATTGCTTATCTTAACAGAGATGAAAGGATACCTAATTTTCTGCATTATCACTGTTTGTTCATATTGAGGCCTTGTGTTCACAAATGAAAGATCAAAAAGAAATTGGAGGGCATCTTGAAGTCATTATTAAAGTCATTAACCATTTGATTGCTAAATCCCTAAAGCAACTTCCAAATATATTTTAGGAAGATCTTCAAGCACCGCATTCTGATCATACAGAGGTTCGTTGGCTCAGTCGTGGAAAGGCACTCTCCAGAATTTGGGAGGTGTTTGAAGAAGTAAAAACTTTTCTAATAGAAGGCAACAAAGAAAACCTTTTTAATGAAATTTTTACTGAAGATTTTAAGGTTACGCTTTCATTCATGGTTGACATCTTCAGCCATTTAAATTAGTTAAATTTGAGGCTACAGGGAAAAGATAAATTTGTGGTAGTTTTATACGAGGAGATTATTGCACTTGAGAAAAAACTTCAAGTGTTTCAGAATCAAGTTTTAAAAGGAAATTTGCTTCATTTTCCTCCTCTTGAAAAATGTCTCGAGAAAGCTGCTGGGAAGTGCCCATCATTTGTAATGAATGTAATCAAAGACCTTACCAATTCCAAGGAAGATTTGAATACTTGAAAGAGCACCTCCCAATATTTGAATTAATGATAAATTACAGAAATTTTGAAATCAGTAACTTGGAACAAATTTTCAATCAAAATGAAGTAGCAGCTGTTGAGTTAGAACTTATTGATGTGCTGTCATCTTTAGCTCTGAAATATCTTTTCCAAAATAAAACTATTTTAAAATTCTGGGGTTCTTCCGACTGCAAAAAATTTCCTTTATTACAAAGAGAAGCGTTTGAAGTACTTTCTATGTTTGGATCAACACAGATGTGTGAAAGTGCTTTTTCATTAATGAACAATATCAAAAACAAAAAAGGACAAGATTGTTGATGAAAATTTGGAAGGACAATTCATTTGGAAGAAAACTTGTGATTATCTCTTCATAATGGAGAAATTAATTTCAAAGGTTTGGCATCGTCTTTTCAAAGTCAAGGTTCACACTGATAAGGTAATAAATATTAGTGCCCAAAATTTTTAATTGAGAAATATAATTCTTGTATGCATAATACAGCTAAAAATTACTTTAAAAAAATGCATTTTTAACCTTTAAGCAAAAAATATATATTTTAATATGTGGTGTTTGCATGTATTGTAAGCTGCAAAATTTTGTTCGCTTAAAGAAAAAGGTTAACAACCCTTGGTCTAGATAGTATTTTGTAAATTCTTATTCATACAAACTTACTTATTCGAAAATACACAAACGTTTTTGTATAAGTTAAGGTCTAAACACTTTATTTATGATCCCTAGTGCTATTTATAATTTATCTTAGACTGTCTATCTTTTTCTACCACATATGTTAAAGGTTATTCAAGAAATTTAAAACTATTTACTTTTTCTAGGGATTTTGCTCCTTACGGATACCTTGGAAGGCCATTGCTTTGATTTTTCCTAATAATATTTCCATGGTGTGTGTGTGTGTGTGGAGTAAATTTAAATGATCGAATGAATACTTTAAATCATCTTTCAGAGCCAGCCATTAAAACCTGATCATTTGCAAACAGTAGTGTCTAAATTCATTCCTTGTTTTAGAGGAATATCTTCCCAGCCAATTCGTCTCCAGTTTCTTATCACAGAATTTACATAAACATTAAACAGAATAGGTGAGAGGCAGTATCCTTATCTAATTCCTCTGTTTATTGGTTTCAAGCCCAAAATTTCTCTGTGTTTTTCTCAAAGATTTTACTAAGGTATTGATACACAACATGGAACTATTAATGATTATACTTCTATTTTGTCCAGTTTCTTTTGCATGCCTTCTAATGTCAATTTATCTCTGATAATGTAATCAGTGTGTGTGTGTGTGTTTCAATATTGTATTCTGTGTTCTTTTCCGGAGAATTTCGGAAGAGAAACAGCCATCAGCATAGAGAATGTCCTCATTTAAATCCATTCTGCTCCTCAGCTATCTTAGATTCAAAAAATTTATCATTTATTTTTAATAACCTTTGCAGAGATTTTATACCCCAAGTTTAATGAGCTTATATCCCTATAATTACTGAAGTCATTAATGTTACCCTTTTTAACAACAATTCATCCATGTCATCTAAGTGGAAGTATTTTGCCTTCCCATAGTCTATTTATAATTTTAAAAATCTTTCTTATATGCATTGCTTACAAATGCAATGCACTATTGAGTAAACAATAGATAACATTTCTTGGATAAATGATGGCTTTAGGACTAACAAAAGAATTGTTGAAATTGTGAAATTTATTTTGTTATTTTTATTAATATTTTTTCCAGCAAAGTTTTCTTTCAAAGGGGATAGTAACTGTCAAACTAACAAAATGAAATTTCATCATTTATAGATTTTTACAGATTTTAATTAATAGGACAACACATGAGATACCATGAAACTTAAAAATGTATCAGTGTATGAACAATAGGCTGTATAAACAAATGGTTATACTTCCATTTCCCTCAACATAAACAAGGGAGAGGGAAAAACATTTTAATATACAATACTCCTGTATCATCATCATTATTTTGATCAAATTTAAATACGATGTAACGATTTATTCGAAATCACGTGGGATGAAAGAAAAACAAACAAAAAATAAACATTTTACAGAGTATATATATTAGCAATATCAGAGATGGCGTTTTACACAGCAGTTAAAAAAACAATTTAATATATAATACTGCAAAGATTTTTCAAGCCTCCGTAGCCGAGTGGTTAGGAGCGGGAACGTCGTAGACGGGAGCTCCATGAGTAGACCGAGGTTCAAGCCCCTGACTGCTAAATACGGTCGATCTGCCAAACAGCGTGGCAGATTATGGTCCATTTCCCTCAACATGAATCGCTGAGGAGGATTCCCTCCAGCAGTGGTTTGAATAATGGCTGCAGTTTATTTTGATCAAATTTAAACCAAGCTGTATCGATTTATTAGAAATAACGTGGGAAAAAACATAACATTTTACAGAATAAATATTAGCAATACTAGCAGTGGCATTTCACAGCGCAGTTATAACCCCTGGTCTAACCATACACAGACCTGGACAAAACAGAAGTGTAACCATTAATAGTTCCATGTCGTGTGTCAATACCTTTCTCGTTGGAAGTAATTTTTTTAAACTCCAAAATTCTACGGTGTATTTCAAAATTTCAAAATTATGGATTAAAAGTGGCATATACGTTCTAAAAGCCAGAACAATGCTATTATATCCCTTCTCCTTTTTCTTTTAATGATACAATAATTTATTTAAAATTGTTACAAAATATAAACAAGAAGTAACAGCGATCCAGTATGATTTTGAAGGTAGGAGGGCATGAGATCCATCCCTTCTTAGCTTCAAAATAAAAACTATAAAGTAGAATCGTTTGATGGAGGTTGGTATAGATATACGATCCTACCTGGCAGTTCAACACTCTTGGGTATGACGACTGGAACAATTTCTTTTGCATTTTTCTTCGGGGGAATCACTGGTAATTGTTTTCCTCCTTTCCCGCCTTTCGCCTTATCTTTTTGCGTCTTGTCAATTTTCCGCCGTTCCCTTTCCTCTTCTTGTTGCTTCAAAATTTCTAATGGATCCACTGCTTCATCATAAAACAGTTCATATCTGTTTTTCACACCAATTCCATATGTATTTTCCATCTTGAGATGACCAGAATGGTCACGAGATGGAAAAGATTTTGAACTTAAGCCTAGAAAACCTCTCTTTCTGCGAAATCATCCACAATGGCGTATTTACAGCCGGCGCAAAGAGTAGTGGGATTAAATCTCCGCGTGCCTTTCTGGCCAAACGCCATTTAAATGCAAACAAATAAAAACGGAAATAGGAATAAACTTGCAACTGGTTTCCTTGCAAGCAAAACAGTTAATCATCAATATATGACCAGTTTTGAGCTAAAATGCCTGTCATTTACGCTTATGCGTCAAAAGTAAAAATATATTTTTTTAAATAAATTTTTGTAAAATATTAACATGTCCATATTTTTAATGTTAATTTATGTAGTATTTATATCACAATACACTGTAATATTAAGCACACTGTTACAATTGTAACAGGGTGCTTAATGATTTTGTAATAACTGAGAGCAAAGTGGAGGAGATATTGTTGAAGTTAAACATAAGAAAGGCACCTGGGGTGGATGGGATCAATCAAGTTATATTAAAGGAGGCGGCAAAGGAAGTAAGCAAACCCTTAGCCATAATGATGAGAGCATCCTTCAGTCATGGGAAGCCAACAGGCTGAAGATGTGCAAATGTATCCCCAATTCACAAAAGAGGATCTAAGGGTGACACGAGAAATTACAGACCAGTTAGTTTGATTTGTGTTCCGGGAAAAATATTGGAATCACTGGTTAAAGATGCATTGCAGGATCATCTACACAAGACTGCAGTAATAATTCACACACAGCATCGGTTTCTTAAGGGAAAGTTGTCTGACAAATTTGATTGGATACTATGATGTGGTTATAAAGGAACTGGGTGCAAAAAAATAATCTTAATATCATATACTTGGATTTCAGGAAAGCTTTTGATACTGTTGCACATGGAAGGCTAATTGGAGCAGTATGGTATTAAGGGTTAGTTGCTACAATGGATAAAAGGTTGGATGAGTGGGAGATGACAAAGACTGGTAATCAATGGACGCTGCTTTTCGTGGACAAACCCCCAGGGGCTCACACCTGGTGAGTATGGGTTTGGCACACCCAGGTCCTGAGCTGGATATCATCATTCTTCTCTTTCTTGGTGATTCCTCTCTATCTCTCTCTCTCTCTCTCTCTCTCAGGGTAATTCAGATTTTTTTTTTTTTTTTTTTTTTTGGTTGGTGCAACATAAGCCTCACGCTTCTTTACAGAATATGCTACTACTACTACGACGACTAATCATAATAATAAGGGGCACGAGGGCCAAGTGGTTAAGCCATTGAACTGCCAACCTGATGGAGCCGGGTTCGAATCACCACCTTGGAGGAAGCGAATGCGGCTCTATTACGCTGGGAGACCAATATAATAATAATATTATTAAAATGATAAAAAAAAAACCATCTCGAAAGTTACCCCATTGGACTTACCTTCCGCAAGATCGGAGTGACGGTTGAGGCATATAGTGGCGCCATCTGATGTAACTCGCGAGAACTAATAATATATAAAAATAAACCACTGGACATAAGCCGAAGCTACAGAAGTCCACCTCCATAGATGGATGATGTTGCACAGAAATATTATTCAGACTGCATCGAGTGTGGCGCAGGATAAAGTCACTCGCCTTCAGGCCAAATGCAGAGGGATCGGTTCGAAAAGTTGGAGACAGTCTCCCGAGAAAGACAGTGGAGCAAGTGGCACTGTCCCCCATAAGACTACCATAAGAGAAGGGCAAGACCATCCAGCCCCACCAACTGGAAATGTTTCCTGTGCAACTGCGCTAGTGACCACCCAGGCAGGAAGAAAACATTAACGCATGAAGTAGAACATTGAAATGAATACGTCCATCATGCGAGCATACTATGAAATAACCAGGCTAAAGACCGATATTACAATGTACAGGTCGCGACTACATACCAAGTCGTTGGAACGATCCCCAGATATTCAGGTCCCCGAACAGCGATTAGCAGACCAAAGAAGGGCCATCATCAGGAAGAACTTAATAGCTCTAGCTATCTTGGAAAAAATCAAGCAGGATGTCAGCGATCAACTTCAAAACACAAAATATATAGTCAATATGGAACCAAAGGAGGAACATCATACCATGGAACAGCAAGGAGAAATACAAGCCAGAGTAGCTAAAGTGGAAAGAGACGAAGTCATGATATCCAGAATAGAAGAAAAATGGAAGAAGGCCCTAACAGAATTTGAAGGAATAGAACCCACAAGAACCCATGTGATACCTAATCAGAGGCCAAATAAAATCCTGTGGAGAGTAACAGACCACCTCAATCGGCAAATAGTGCCACATTACCATGACAACAATGGTGCAACGCTGGAGGCTAACCACACAGCCGTATACTGTGCTGCCATAGCAGCTACTACGATTAAAGGAAAAGAAACGAGAGACCAGCAGCAGAAGAACTGAAAAGAAAAGGAACCACCAGCTTGGGAAAGAAAACCTCAGACGAAGATAGAACAATTAAGAATTAAGAGTCAAGATAGGTCAGTTCACCCAGTACCAACAGGGTAATATAAGTAAAAAATTGATTAGAAAGGTGAAGGGCATCCTCAAGAGAGACAGCATCCACAGCACACATGAGACTAGAAATCAGAGAATAGAAAATACTTGGACAGACTGAATCAGAACCTCCTTGCACTCATCAAGACCACGCAGATACAAAGAAAGAGCTCCCAGATGAAAATAAACAACCGAATCTTCGATGAGGACCAAAGAGCGTTCAACAGGAGACTGGGTGAAGATGTGAAAGCAGGAAACGGACTACCTGAGAAGAAGACGATCCAGGAGTTCTGAGGAAATATCTGGAGCAGAGAAATAAGACATAACAGCAGAGCACCCTGGATAGAAGTAGAACGGAAGAAAACGAAGGACATACAAGGGATGAGAGAGCGGGAGATTCAAGAAGAATAAGTAAAACGGTCGATCAGGAACACCCACAACTGGCGAACTCCAGGAATTGATAATATCAACAACCACTGGAACAAGAAGCTCACTTCCACATACAAGCACCTTGCAGAGCAGTTCACTCGAATGATAAGGCACCTGAAGATAATCCCGAAGTTTCTAACCGAAAAAATCACATATCTGAAGCCTAAAGACGAAGATACAAGAAATCCGGCGAAATACAGGCCAATCACCAGCCTCCCAACGATGTACACGATCCTGACCAGCTGCATAACAAAGAAGATATCACACCACTTAGATAGTCAGAACATAAAGGCTGAAGAGCAGAAAGGATGCAAGCGGAGGAGCAAAGGATGCAAGAGCAATTAAACATACATGCCGCAGTTATGGAGCAAGCCTACAAGAAGCACCGTAACCTATACACGGCCTACATCGATTACTGCAAGGCCTTCGACTCCGTACCTCATAGCTGGCTAATAGAGATCCTGAAGATCTACCAGGTCAACCCGATAGTGACAAACGTCCTAGGAGCAACAATGGCGAAATACAGTACCACCATTAAGCTCGAGAATATCACAACCAGGCCAATCCCTATTAGAAGAGAAATCGTTTAGCGAAATGCTCTGGGCCCACTGTGGTTCTGTCTAGCACTCAACCCACAATCCACCATGCTTAACGACAGCAAGTGGATATAATCTCAAAGAAGGAAGAAAGAAACTGCACACTCTCACTCACCTGATGTCCATGAATCACATCAAGCTCTATGCAGCAACCGAGAAGCAACTCCAGCAACTACTCCGAATCACTGAAAAATTGAGCAAGGCCATCAGGATGGAATTTGGTCTGGACAAATGCAAGACCCACACCCTGCACCAGGGCAACTTAGTTGGCCAAAACTACCAGCCGCTGACTGGTAAAGAGATCGAAGCTATGACAGAAGGAGAGATCTACAAATACCTAGGGATGATGCAGGCTCAGCAGTTAGCACACAAGGAAAGCAAGAAGTGGCTGGCCGAAAAATATCATCAGAGACTCAGAAGCCTGCTGAAAGCAAAATTGAACGGAGGGAACACAGTTAAAGCCATTAACACCTATCCAGCTCCAGTACTAACATACACCTTCGGAGCTATAGATTGGACTAACACGGAGCTAGAAGATATCATGTGAAAGACAAAGACAATGATGACCAAGAGCCGCCGACACCACCCGAAGTCAGCAGTGGAGAGACTAAAAATAGCTCGGAAAGAGGGAAGAAGGGACCTGCTAGACCAACAGAAAAACAGCGATAGTTAACCTGAAGGATTACTTCGAGAACAACACAGTGCCATTCCACCAGGCCGTAAGGAAGCTAGACAAGCGGTATACCCCACTCAACCTAAGTGAGGAGTCCCCCCCCCAACCAGAAGGCACAAACAAAGCTCGAAAAATGGGCAAAGAAGACACTCCAAGACACAAACACTATCATGATCTCCATCAAGATCACATAGATAAATTTGCTTCTAATGCATGACAAACGAGCGGGATGCTCTTCCCAGAGACTGAAGGATTCATGCTCGCCATTCAAGACCAGGTAATCAACACCAGGAACTAAAGAAAATACATCGCCAAGGAGCCCGGGGTGTTCGATGATACATGTCAACGATGCCACTTGGCCTCAGAAACGACACACATCACTGCGGGATGCAAGGTGATCACCCAGACTCGGTACACTCATAGATACGTGCAGGTAGCCAGGATAATACATCAGAAGCTAGCTAGGGAATACCAGTTGATCGATGAAATTGTACTGTACTTCAAGTACGAACCCCAGGCAGTTCTAGAGACCCCAACCCACAAGCTGTACTGGGACCGTGCCATGAAAACGGATAGGACAATCCCGCACAACAGACCGGACATAACCGTTGTAGATAAGAAGGAAAAGGCTACCTATCTGATTGACATAGCGGTACCCAACACTGGCAACCTGCAGAAAACCCACGGGCAAAAAAACAGGAAGTACACTAATTTACTTCCTGTTTGGCAGGAGATCAAAGACTTGTGACGACGATCATTCCGATCATCGCTTCAACCACAGGTATGGTACTAAAAACCCTACATAACAGCCTATCAGCAACAGTAGGTCTCCCAGCGAATACCTACAACGAACTCCACAAAGTCGCAATCCTGAACACCTGTAGAATAGTCAAAGTGTTCCTCGACCAACACTAACACCAGATATAACAACCGCCCTGTGTACGTTGTAGAAATACCCGTCACGAGATGGAAACCACAATGAGGGAAATTAATAATAATAATAATAATAATAATAATAATTAGTGGAATCCACCAGGGTTCGGGGTTGGGCCCACTGTTGTTTTGTATATTTATCAATGATATTGATGAAGTTATATCAGCCTTAATGTTGAAGTTTACAGATGATGGTAGTAGTAGTAGTAGTAGTAGTGGCATGTGATGCGAGAAAGCAAGTGTATGAGCTTCTGCAGCATCAGCCAAAAAAAAAAAATAAATAAAATAATCATACCGTTCCCTCCAAACGTCTGTCCAGTTCCTCCTTAAATTTATTTAACCTATCAACATCCACAACGAGAGATGGAAGTTTTATCCAGCAATTAACCACTCGCTGGCTAAAGGCAAATTTCCGCACATCTATTCTACATCCGCACATCTAATTTGAATTTATTCCCCCTTAGGTTCGTAATCTGAACAAGTGGAAGGATCCCATCAGAATTCAGCGTGCTCAACCCAATTCAAGGCTTATACAACTCAATCAGATCACCGTGCAGGTGCCTAGTCTCAAGCCACTGCAATTCGCAGAACTTCTCACGCAAGCTTCTCTTGGTAAGGGGGATCCCTTCATTCCCCTCCCCAATCTCGTTGCCCTTCTCTGTACACGCTCAAGCAAATCTACATCCTCCTAAAATGAGGCCTCCAGACCTGTACGCAGTACTCAAGGCATGGCGTGACCATTGCCTTATACAGAGGGACAATCACCTCCTTTTCCCTGCTAGCAAAATTCCTTTATATCATTGACAAAACCCCATGACCTGCCCTGGCAGCCTGTCTGCATTGCTCAGAAAACTTCATATCTCACTGCACAATTACTCCCAGTTCTTTTTCATTTTCTACCACCTTAAGTGTAGTACCACACAGTTGGTACGTTTCTCTGGGGTTATTTCTACGCATATGCAGTACTTTGCATTTGTCAAGGATAAACTTCAGTTGCTACTTCTTAGCCCATCTGCCCAAATTATCTAGATCCTGTTGCTGTAGCACACTGCTATTACTGTCATTAACGACCCTGCCAACCTTTGTATCATCTGTAAACTTCGACATTAAGCCTGATATACCTTCATCAATATCATTGATAAATATACAAAAGAACAGAGTACCCAACAATGAACCCTGTGGGACTCCACTAATAACATTAGTCTACGAAGAGCAGCACCCATTAATTGCCACCCTGTGTCTTCTCCCACTCAACCATCCTTTTATTCATTATAGCAACTTACCCTTGATACCATTCTGCTCCAATTTGTACAATAGTCTGCCATGCGCAATAGTGGCGAAAGCTTTCCTGAAATCCAAATATATATCAAAATAATTTTTTGCATCCAGTTCCTTTGTAACAACATCATAATATCCTGTCAAATTTGTCAGACAAGACTTTCCCTTAACAAACCCATGTTGTGTCTGAATTATTGCTGCAGTCTTGTCTAAATGATCCTGCAATGCAACTTTAACCAGTGACCGCATTATTTTACCCGGAACAGAAGTTAAACTAACTGGTCTGTAATTACTCGTGGCACCCTTCGATTCCCCCTTTGTGAATTGGGGATACATTTGCACTTCTCCAGTCCGTGGGGACCTCCCCTGGGTCCAAGGATGCTCTCATAATTATGGCTAAGGGCTTGCTTAGTTGCTTTGCCGCCTCCTTTAATATAACTGGATAGATCCCATCCACCCCAGGTGCCTTTCTTTTGTTTAACTTCAACAATTTCTCCTCCACTTTGCTCTCAGTTATTACAAAATCATTAAGAACCCTGCTACAACTAGATAACGTTCTGCCATTTTCAAACCTTAATAACTCCTTATGTGTGAATGTAGATGCAAAATACTCATTCAGTTTGTTTGCTATCTGAGCAATATCATCAATAGTCGAACCATCGATATCAAGTGGACCAATCAGATTCATCCCCTTCCTTTTAGAGTTTATATAAATAAAGAAATCCTTGCTGTTTTTCTTAGCATCTTTTATTAAAGATTTCTCGTAATCTGCCTAACCTCCCTTGTGACCTGATTACAGACTAGCTTATAACTGCCATAGGCTTCTGAGTCGCTTGATAATTTATATGCATCCCATGCATTTTTTTTCTCTGTCACGAGTCTCATTAGTTCATTTGATAACCATTTAGGCCTAAACCTTGAACAATATTTCTTAATAGGTATGAAACTTTTAGTAGCATCGCCAATTAATTCCTTGAATGCTTCCCACTTAGAATTTACTGTTGGTAACATCGGCAGTTGATCCCACTGTACAGAATTTAAAAACTGTCTGAGACCACTGTACTCACCTTTACGGATGCAAAAACCCTTTCCTTTACGCCTGATGGTAATTATATCTTTAAGTAAATCCCACATCAGTACATGATACAAAGGTTGGCTGGGTTGTTAATGCCAGTAATGGCAGTTTGCTTCTGCAACAGGATCTAGAACTGGGCCAGCCTTGGACCGATTGGACCCAATCGGCGCCCGCGCCTTTGTGGCCCCGTGCATGGCAGAAAATTAAAATTAAACGAAAAAAGGAACAAATAAAAGATGAAAAATAGAGATAAAGGAAAAGAAAAAAGAGAAGGAAATTTTTTTTAAGTTTAGTTAAAGAATTAATTTTAAAGTGTATTTCAATCGAGCAGGGCTCCTCTGTAACATGAAACAATGATTTTTTTTTTTTTTATTACATATGTTAAGAAAATATTGTATATGCACGCTCACAGCCAAATTAAGCGATATTGAAAGGCATCGTAAGAAAAACGAATCACAAGAAATCCGAAGAGCCCTTTAAATTTCCGCATCAAAGAGTATTTCCATTCAAGAAAATTGGCAATACACTGTACAAACGGTGTAATGGCAGGAAGCACCATAGCATTTTTCATAGCTCAGAACTGCGCATTAAGGTTAGCTGATCATTTGACTGACATTTGTGAATTTCGTTCTTCAGAAAGCAGGGTAAAAATGGACTTCAAACTGCGAATAACAAAATGTACTTCAAACTGCGAAGAACAAAATGTACTTCAAACTGCGAAGAACAAAATGTACTTCAATAATATGCGATGCTATAGCACCGCACACATTTTGTGGATAATTTAAAACCTGATTTAGGAAATAGAAACTTCAGTTTAATTATCGATGAAAGTAATGAAATTAGTATATAAAAATGTTGGGCATTGTAATACGGTCCTATTCGAATTTCTAGAATCAATTTGTGGTAACGTTTCTTGACATATTTGAACTCAACGAATACATTGCAGAATTCTTATCGAGTGTGTTTTTATGTCATTCACTCAAACTAGCGGTGTTCCATGCTGTCAATGAGGGTCTACCACGAAACATATTTTCTTATTGTTCTCACATTCACCTCTTCAACAGGCTAAATATCAGAAGCTTTATAGTTTAATGAATGATGGAGTTCCTTATTTGATCAGTAGCGTATCCAGGTATCATCGTAAGGGTTGGCATGGCAACCAGGTCAAGGAAACATCGCAAGGGGGAGGGAATGCCGACCAGGATTTTGAGGGTATTTTAGAACGCCCCCTGCGTTCTGTTTCCTTAATTTCAAAATTTTTGTTAAGGGAGGGCATATGCCCTCTCTGCCCACCACTAAACACGCCCATGCATTTGATCACTGAAAAAGCATAAAGTGCAGTTATTTTATAAAGTTCGTTATTCTACAACAAGTAATTTGAAAACAAAACATGTAAGAAAATTTTTACTTATCCGTGCTTTTGCCTTATAATTTCTTTTTAGAACGGAGAAAAAAGAATAAAAAAAATTAGTTTCAGACAACGTTAACAACAAAATCATTTTGCAGTAAACATTTTTGTAATTAACCAAGAAAAAGTCATTTCACATTTTCTTGGTTTACTGGGAATGTGCTTATAGCCCAAGCTAACTTGGCAAACTACAAGAGAAATACATTTCTATGACATGACATGCACTGTTATTTGTGTAAAATTAAACTAAAGTTGTCCCAAATTAAAAATGCAATTTTGTAGTTAACGTTGTCTGACACTAATGCATCGAAATGTCCCTGACAATTAGATACGTCTCCGGCGGAACGTTGTCCAATACACCAGTCGGTGTGTATGAACAGTTCATAAAATTTATCAATGTAGAGAGCAGTACCGGAGAAAATTTGTACAATGTGCTGTAACAGGAACTCGAAATATTATTATTATTATTATTATTATTAATATTATTAATAGCCATATGGTGCAAGGAAGCCTGAGGCTTATGCTGCACCAGGAAACAAAAAAAATTCTTGAGTTACCCTGAGAGAGAGAGAGAGTCAAAAGTAGAAGGGATTCACCAAGAAAGAGAAGAATGATGATATCCAGCTCGGGACCCTGGGTGTGCCAAGCCCATACTCACCAGATGTGAACCCCCGGGGTTAATATCGGAGATCAAGGTTATGACAATGGATTTAATATGAGAGGGAAAGTTTCAGGTGTTCGGGCACGACTTTTATAGGAAAATTCAAGGGCATTTTTTACACCATGTGCTTGTGACAATTACAATCTAATTCTAATTCTGGGGAATATAGCAAAAGGCTGTCCTTATGCAATGACCTTTTTTGGGACACTTCGACATCGGTGCGTGCGCTTTTCAGCATCAGCAAAGCAATGGTCAGTTTTTGAAAAATATGTGAAGGGTCTTTCCGCAAAGCCTCTCTGTGAAAGGAGTGTCGGATGCAAAGTGTAAAGGCTTTAAAGTATCAAGCTGGTGATTTCTATTATGTACTTTTGGAAATAGCAGAAACATTAGAAGATGACCAAGCAAGAAGTGAAGCTGAATCACTAGCTAACCAGATCAAGGAATACAAGTTTCTTGTGTCATTAGTATTTTGGTATGATTTGTTGTTTCAAGTAAATTTTGTTAGTAAAGAAGTGAAAAGTGATTCTACAGATTTTGCTACAGCTCTTTCTTCATTTAAAAACCTGCGGTGGATGTCAAATTATAGAGGGAATGGCTTTAAACAAGTCTTAGTTGGTGCCACAGAACTTGCGACAGAATTGGAAGTATCTCCACAATTTCACACAAGAAGATAACAAAAAAGAAAGAGAAACTACGATAACTAACCTGCAGATGAACCAATAACAAATCATAAGGAAGCTTACAAGGCAAACTGCTTTAATCGAATTGTAGTGTTGGGGGGGGAGTGAATAGAAGTTACGACGCCAGATGTTAGGGGGAGTTAAAAGCTATTCAGGGATACACCGCCCCAGTGTTTCGGGGGAAGGTCTCTTCAGGAGGTGCATGTTGCTGGACCTTCTGATGCGGCACTTGCATTACGCTTTCGCTCTTCAGAGAAGTGGGGTGCTCCCAATATTTTGCACCTTCAATATAGATTCGGCGTAATGTGTTCGTCTCGTGGTTTCGATTAGGACCAGATCTTGTATACCCTCAACATAGGAGAGGGGGAGAAGAAAAACTCACCCCACCAAATGTCGCAGTTTGGATCTGTTTGCGTTGTGTAATATCGTGGAACTTAAGAACTTAAGTTCTCCAATATGCAATAACCTTTATCAATTTTGATCTTATCCACGTCTGGCGATTACTGGTGTGAATAGGAGCTTAGCCACTAGGAAAAATTTCAACATAACAAACGTTTATTGAATATATAAAAAAGAAGCATGTACACATCACTTACATTCTCTTAAAATCTTTCTTCTAATTATCGAAACATGGTTTTTGTTAACATAAAGTATTACAATGATTCATTTGGTTATTTTGTACCCCTTTACAAAGGGTCATACCATTAACAAAGTAATTTACAGTATATAAAATTCTCATATATGTGGCCATCACCATTGCTTAAGTTTCAACATCCTACTCTTAACTTATCCCTCCGCATAATATTTAAGTAAATAGGATAGTCAACATTTACTTATCACCATGTGTATTAACCATTCAATATTCATGCTATTCTCCAAAATAGGTTCCGCGACATATAATACATGTCGCGGAACCTATGTATTTATCAATGATATTGATGAAGGTATATCAGGCTTAGTGTCGAAGTCTGCAGATGATACAAAGGCTGGCAGGGTTTATAATGACAGTAATGGCCGTGAGCTACCGCAACAGGATCTAGAAAATTTGGCACGTACATCTACATGGCTTCTTCTATGCTAGTTACGAGTGGGTGGGCCTTTTCTTAAAGTTCTTGATATTTTAACTCTAATTTTGAATAATATTTGCTTGATTCTACTGGTTGCCTTCCATGTTGATGGAAGTGACAGATTATTGATTAAAATCAAGTGCTCAATTAATAATATAGATATCAGCAATAAAGGAAACCAGGCTAACATTGGTTTTATCAGTTAATTAAGGTTTAATTTAATCAAAAGAGAAAGGTGGGATCTGTACCACTCGTAACAGTAAACAAGGCTTGTTTACGATTTGATTAAAGAACGATTTAAGAAAACACGCTGCAGATTTAGAAATCTCACTTTCAGATGCCAAAATTATTGAGGGCAAGGAATTAATCAAGTCTGTGAAGGTAGCAGATATTGATGGCCATATGTTAGTGGAGGAAATGGAAGTACTGAAATCAGTTCTTCCAGAATCATGCTTCGAAAATCCTTTAAATATTTTAAAATTTCTCGCAACTAATGAAAGAGCCAATGGATTTACGAATTTATTGATATCGCTAAGAATATTTTTAATGATTCCAGTGACTGTAGCGTCAAAGGAAAGATTGTTTTCCGATTAAAGTTAATTAAAACATATTTGACGTTGACAACGCTTCAGGAGAGACTCGACAGCCTTGAAATTTTATCCGTTGAAAGTGAAGCGAGGAATTTAAATTTTAATAAAGTCTTCAAAGATTTTGCCGATAAAAAAAAAAATCTTTCTAATTAGTTTTGTTTATACTGTATTATCATAATGTCTGGTCAATTGTTAACAAATCGTAATAATATAAAAATAATAAAGAATTATTAATAGTTTTAGTTTTTTAATTTTTAATTATTTTAAAATATTGAGGTATTAACATTGAATTTTCAAGGAGCTCCGCCAGCATGTTCCAATCCCGCATGAGCTTGGCACACCCAGGGTCCTGAGCTGGATATCATCATTCTTCTCTTTCTTGGTGATTCCCTTCTACTTCTCTCTCTCTCTCTCTCTCTCTCTCAGGGTGACTCAGAAATTTGTTGGCTGATTGAGTTGTATAATGCCTTGAATGGGATTAAGGGGGGCTGAATGCTGATGGGATTCTTCCTCTTGCTCAGATTAAAAACCTGAGGGGGCACAGATTCAAACTGAGGAAAGACAGTTGTAGAATAGATGTGTGGAAATTTGCCTTTAACCAGCAGGTAGTTGATTGGTGGAACAGACTTACATCTCTTGTCGTGGAAGTTGATAGCCTAAATAAATTTAAGGCTGAGCTGGACAGGCATTTGGAACAAATGGATGCATGAAATGGGAGGCTTTTTTTTTTTTTTTTTGCATGATGCTACATAAGCTTGCTTTCTTGCATCGTATGCCTCTACTAATGCTAATGCTAACATAGAAATAGGAGTCCCTAATAAGGAAAAGGTGACGTTGGTGAAGATTTCTGTGCCTTGATAAGACTTCAGGAAAACACACAGGTTTAATTTTTCAGATTTTCAAGGACAGATAATAATCTTTAAACATCTGCTTAATCTTAAATTTTACTTTGGAATAAGTTTTACACATTAAGTATATACAAATGTTTGAGAAAACAACATAATTATTGCAGATAAACTTAATAAGACTTCAAAACACCGCATAGGTAATTTTTAATTCTTAAATTTTACTTTGGAAAAATATTTTACCCATCAAGTATATACAGGGTGATTCACTACCAGTGCGATAAACTTGCAGGAGGTGTAGGGGGCACAAAGACGAATCGGAATCACATAGCATTGCAGGGTCCGAAATGCCTTCGTCATGCGGTAGGTCGCGTGAACAGCGATCACGCTCGAAGTCAGCATTTGCGAACCGTTTCTGTTGAAGAAATCAAGTAGGAAAAGTCCTCCGGAGTGGATAATCCACAGGCTCCAATGATTGGACGCGTTGCGGATGGTATGAACTTATTTGGTTTGTTGACAGTATCCTCCATACAGTGGATTGGGAAATACCCAATCGTTGGCCTATCGCTCGAGTACTCGTACTCGGATTGCCTTCTGCAAGACGTAGGACATTCTCCTCTTGACTGGCGTCCTCGTCGTTCGCTCTCGATTCATGGTACCTCTCGTGAAACAACCAGTCTCACGTAACCATCTGTGCACACGTGCAAAAATCGTATGATGAGGAGCACGCCTGTGCGGGAAACGTTCGTGGTACAAGCGCAGAGCGGCGCGCCCGTTACAGTCCGCAGCTCCATACGCGAGGTGCATGTCGGCCAGTTCAACGTTTGAATACTCGTCCATCCTACTGCCTCGGGAACTGGTTCGCAAATGCTGACTTCCAGCGGGATCGCTGTTCACGCAACCTCCCGTTCAACGTCCTCTACCGCATGATGAAGGCATTTCGACCCTGCAATGCTATATGATGCCGATTCGTCTTTGTGCCCCCTTCACCTCCTGCAAGTTTGTCCCATTGGTAGTGAATCATTCTGTAGAGGTTTCAGAGAATAACATAATCACTGCAGATAATTTGATAAGACTTCAAGGAAACACACAGGTTTAATTTTTCAGCTTTTCAAGATCAGGTGGAACTTTGGTGAAGAAAAAAACTTTAAGAATAGAGATAATTTTATTTTCAGGTCTCAACAACAGATGGAAACAGCAGAGAGTTTTTTATCTCTCAGGTTAAAAAAAAAAGGTTTTTCATCCCGCAAACAAACAAGGTGTCCCCCTCTGCGACGCAGACGCGGTGCGGCAGGGATCCTGCCCACAGCATAAACCCTACAAAATAAACTTCCCAGAATACAACTCCCCAATTAAGACCCAAAATTCAAAGCGCAAACATAATTAAACATAAACCTAATTACAAAATTCCTGTTTTCTGGGGAGGAAGGGAGAAGTTTTTTTCTCTCTCTCATCTCCCCTCCTCGCCTCCCCATATTTTCACTCTGGTGGGCCTTAGGCATCCCCACTGAAAAGGAAGGTCACCTTCTTATCCGACACTTCTTCTTCCTATTTCCCCCCAGTCTTCACCCTCCCCTCCCAACAGTTTCTTTTGTACAGCGACTGACCCGCATGTGCAAATTTAAATCACATCAAATTTTTCCTGACCTTTTGGGCTCTTTAGAAATAGTTCTTTCAGCGTAAAACCCAATACAGCGCTTTCTAAATGCAGTTTTACCGAAATCAACCGCGATCGTTCCAACCTTTATTTTAGGTCCTAGCCACCGAAATCCCAGGAAAGTAAGTGCAGGACCTGCCAGAGTGTAATTAGTTTCTTGGTACACCCGGCCGGCGTCTCTGTCGCTAGATATGGAAACGCTGGGTCCCACTAGTTGCTCGGCGGCCAACAGGTCTGATGAACAATGGGCACAACAAACTACATACCACATGACCCCTACATTACTTTTAAACCTCTGGCATAGACTGGGTACTGTCACTCGATACATAACGGAGCAATATTATGGCCTTAGTTGCTAATGCTCCTAAAAACCAAAATAACAACAACAACAACATCGATACATAGAACATACACGGAGATAGGAGAAATCCCCGGAGCCGTCTGACCCTCAACATACCTATACTTATATCCATACCTAATTACACATTCACAAACGTTTTTGACGTTACAGACTGCTACCCTCAACAACCACCATTAGCATTAGCATTAGCAACGGCACGTTATGCAAGAAAGCAAGCTTATACACCATCAGCCAAAAAAAAAAAGACACACACACACACACACGACCCCTTTTCATTTCACCCACCTACCCGCTCCAAATGCCTGTCCAGTTCCACCTTGAATCTGTTTAAGCTATCAACTTCTACAATGACAGATGGAAGTTTGTTCCAGCAATCAACCACCCACTGGCTAAAGGCAAACTTCTGCACATCTATCCTACAACTGTCTTTCCTCAATTTCAATTTATGCCTTCTCAGGCGATTATTCTGAGCAAAAGGAAGAATCCCATTAGCATTGAGTGTTACAGTGTCTAGAGACTAGGCAGCTCGCAGGTGCCTAGTCTCCAGACACTGTAATTTGAAAAACTTAAGCCTTTCTTCGTAAGAGCAACCATTTGTTCCATTCACTAAACTTGTTGCCCTTCTCTATAATCGTTCCAACAGCTCTACATCCTTCTTAAAATGCGGCCTCCAGACCTGTATACAGTACTCAACGTGTGGCCTGACCATTGCCTTATACAAGGGGATAATCAGCTCCTTATCCCTGCTAGAAAAATTCCTGTATATCATTGACAAGACACCATGAGCTACTCTTGCAGACCGTCTGCACTCTTAGAAAACTTCATATCTGCCTGCACAATTACCTCCAGGTCCTTTTCACTCTTTACCACTGTCAGTGTAGTACCACACAGTTGATATGTTACTCTGGGGTTACTGCTTCCCATATGCAGTATTTTACATTTGTTAATGTTAAACTTCAGTTGTCACCTCTCAGCCCATCTGCTCAACATTTCTAGATCCTGTTGCAGCAGAGTACTGTCCTTAGTGTCATTAACAATCCTGCCGACCTTCGTATCATCTGCAAACTTGGACATTAAGCCTGATATACCATCATCAGTATCATTAATGAATACAGAAAACAACAATGGACCAACACTGAACACTGGGGGACTCCACTAATAACATTAATCCGCGAAGAACAGTGTTCATTACTCTCAATATTTTATCTTCAATCTCCCAATAAACAACGTAGCCCCGAGAAAATGCATATAGATGCCAGCCAGAGATCGGAGATCGAGCGCCGCCCCAAATAATAAATTGAAAATTAAATTCTGAAATTACAACGAGCGCCATCTATCGAGAGAAAAACAAAGTTTTTATTATTCAAATACCATTTCCTGCCAAATCGGGATCCGCCTCCTCCTGGGAACCCGCTCCCCGAAACCAGTTCATACCTTTCTCCGATACTACTGTCGTGCATCCTATGGGTAGGATGACCCACTGGCAATGGTGAAGACAAACTGAATGCTTTTACTGAATGTGATTCAAGCCATTCATGCCAGGTGCTTGGCGAATGATTCTACGTGAACGATGAAAGCTTTCGCCTCTATTTGCATCGACTAGGAAATGTAAAGAAACTGAGAAAATATGTTTGACATAAGCTCCAGTGACTAGCAATTTGTTTGTTGCTGATTCTGCATCACAATAATAATGAACGTATTTTCTATTAGTAAAACGAATATTGCAAGAATGTAATATGGCTGTGAAATGTCATAGTGCGTTGTTATTTTCAGTGCCGGTATACAAGGAAAGAGAAAGGGGGAAAAATTAGTGGTAAATAATTTTGAGATATATGTTATTCGTAGAAAGATTCTCGAATTTTAGTTCTTAAAAAAAGTGAAGTCATCCATCTAAAAACCTTTCTCTGTATTTTTAAACAAGATTTTAATTTCGATTTTGGACTCGAATATTTGAGAGAATTCCTCAAACAAATAGTTATTTCATGGAAAAAGTGCCAATATAAATTCTGAATTTTAATTTCAAGCCAGGAAATAGTTAAATTAGAAAGCTACATATCTTCTTACAATTGAGAATGAGAACACAGTGATTCATCTATCATGTGTCTTGACGAATCACTCGTTCATTCGTCCCATGAATAGAAAAGCTTATGCTAGCACATCTGGTGAGCACAGAATTGAAATGTGTGAGTATTGGCATAGGCTTCAAGGAGCCATCAAAAAAAAAAAAAAAAAAAAAACCAAGCCACTTTATTTGCCAATTTTTTCCCTCAGCACGTACTATTATAAGTTGTGGGCCCTTTGGAAAGGCTCTCGACTAATAATAGTTAATGCTAATGAAAGTGATGACTTTGGGATGAAGCACTTTTGATCTGAATCATTATAAAAATGCCCTGCAGCTAATGCGCAGTTCTTGCTTTATCTCTAGTTCTGTGCATTGGTTTTGTAATGTCCCAGGGATTTATCAGAGTTAGTCGAATTTCAAATAAAACTCCTGTATTTATGGGGAGCTTTATTGAGGGGGAGCTTTATTTCAAATAAAACTCCTGTATTTATGGGGAGCTTCATTTTATATGCACCTTATTATTTCAATTTTTATTTGCTACGCAAATAAAAATTGAAATAATAAGGTGCATATAAAAAAAAACTAAGAAGTTTATGGTCTGTGAAAAAAGTCCAGCAGGCTGGGTAGTGTGTCTATGTCACAGACCTCCATGTATTACCAACACCCTGATGTGATGCATATAAATTATAGCTTTATAAATTATAGATTTATATGCATCACATCAGGTTAAAAAATCAAATGTCTAAAAATTGATTATTAAGTGCAAGTTTATTTGTAATAAATTATGCAGCAGTGATACTTGCAGCATTTTCTTTACAGTGAAGTTTTTCGCATCGTATCTTGTGGTTGTAAATTGCGTGATGATGCAAAACTTCCTAGTCGGTCTTGAGCTGTCTGCGCGGGTAGCACAGTGGTATCGTCGCCTTCTTTCCCCTGGTGGAAAAGGCCCGTGTTCGAATCCCTTCAATGGCGTGAGGAACTTTAGTGGGCTTTTTTCACTCCATGGCTGAGTTACTCAGTCTCAGGAGTAGATAGCAAGGTTTTTTCCCTAGAAACTGGGGGATTTTTCGTTCAGCGAACAAGTCAATCGGCCAGAGAACAGATGCAATTTACAGACAAAATAAATACTAGATGTAATCATTTACGGGGGATCCTAATATCATAATTTTTTTTTTTTTAGTCAGTCTTAGGCAAGGGTGTATGGTTTCTCGTCCAGCAAACAGAAAATCGACCACACAATACAGGAGGCAATTATAGACAATATACACGGAGCATTATGGCCTTTTTCGCTAACGCTCATAATGTCCTACTACAACAACAACAGCAAAAATTTCCCAGTTGAAACAATTTACATGTAACATATGTTCTAAATTATCAGTGTGATTGATATTATGCAGAATTAAAGTGAATGAAATTTGTTCCTCTTTGCTCTACTCATAATACTGTACTTTGTATAAATACTATCCTGATTTTATTATATCCGGGGAAAGTTTGGTTTTGACAGTCAATTTCTTTCAGTAAAAATTGGATAAAAAATAATAGCGATAAATTTTGGATAACAGATTTCGTACTGTTGTTGTGATAGGACTTAAAGAGTGTCTTCGACTTAGCCCATATTGCTCCATATATACTCTCTGTAAATTGTGTGTTCCATGGTCGATTTTATGTTTTGCTGGACGAAAAATCCGAGTTTCCGATAGAAAAAACAATGCTGTCGTCGTCTGAGACCGACTAACTTAGCTACATTGTGAAAAAGGCCTATAAAAATTCCTCGCGTCATCGACATGAGTCGAACTCAGGCCTTTTCCAACCAATGTGGTGAGGATGGCAAAGAAATATTACTGTACCGGCCTTAAAGGTTAGCTTAAAACTCCACTTTCTAATTATGGTGGCGCTGGAATCACGAATAGAAAATTTTGAACTGGGGTGCGCTGGGAAGCTAGTTACTTCTTGTATATTTGGTAACTACCATTTATAGAATTTGTCGATTTTGTAGTTTAATCGTTTGAGGATATTATTACTAAATTATTTGTGATCTATACATGTGATATTCAGGTGAGCTCTTACCTGTTTGAGTAAGTGAACTTTTTAATGAGAGCAAATAAAGCCATTTGTTCCATATTTGACGTGGAATATGTTTTCCGTTTTATGCCTCTTTTCGTGAATCAAGAATTTGTTCAATCATTTTACATCACATATTTACCTTTTCCTTTACCTAGTAACAACTAATGTATCGATTATGTAAGATTTTGTCTATAAGCATCTGAAAAGTGCTTATAGACAAAAATGCACATTAATACTGTCAGTTAAAATAAGACAGCCCGTCATAATACAGTCATTTTAAGAGTATACATTATTATTATTAGTCATACGGTGCAAGGAAGCGTAAGGCTTATGCTGCGCCAGGCAAAAAAAAAATGTCTGAATTACCCAGAGAGAGAGAGAGAAGTAGAAGAGAATCACCAAGAAAGAGAATGATGATATCCAGCTCAGGACCCCGGGTGTGGCAAGCCCATACTCACCAGATGTGAGCTCCTGGGGGTTATATATACGGATTTCTCATTAGATTATGAATCAGTGGATTTGTGGAAAACGACAATAATGATGACCACTGCCTTGCAGACAAACTGAGATAAACTTATTTTTAAGCTTGCGGCACCACCAATTTTGTGAAAGTGGAGGTGTGTGTTATTTGGCATATAGTGAGTTACCGGTGTACAATCTCTACATCCTACGAACAGAAAATTTTCCCTGGATATTTGATTTATGAACTGCTGCCTTCACCTCAGTGGTCTCAGAAAGTTTTTAAATTCTGTACAGTGAGATAAAATGACAATGTTACCAACAGTAAATTCTAAGTGGGAAGCATTCAAGGAATTAATCCTGGATGCTACTAAAAGTTTCATACCTATTAAGAAATATTGTTCAAGGTTTAGGCCTAAATGGTTATCAAATGAACTAATGAGACTCGTGACAGAGAAAAAAAAATGCATGGGATGCATATAAATTATTAAGCGACTCAGAAGCCTATGGCAGATATAAGCTAGTCTGTAATCAGGTCACAAAGGAGGTTAGGCAGGCGAAGGCAGATTATGAGAAATCCTTGGCAAAAGATGCTAAGAAAAACAGCAATGATTTCTTTACTTATATAAACTCTAAAAGGAAAGGGATGAATCTGATTTGTTCACTTGACATAGATGGTTCGACTGTTGATGATCCTGCTCAGATAGCAAACAAACTGAATGAGTATTTTGCATCTACATTCACACATGAGGAATTATTAAGGTTTGAAAATGGCAGGTTATCAAATTGTAGCAGGATACTTAATGATTTTGTAATAACTGAGAGCAAAGTGGAGGAGAAATTTTTGAAGTTAAACATAAGAAAAGCACCCGGGGTGGATGGGATCTATCCAGTTATATTAAAGGAGGCGGCAAAGCAACTAAACAAACCCTTAGCCATAATTATGAGAGCATCCTTGGACTCAGGGGAGGTCCCCACGGACTGGAGATGTGCAAATGTATCCCCAATTCACAAAGGGGGAACGAAGGGCGCCACGAGTAATTACAGACCAGTTAGTTTAACTTCTGTTCCGGGTAAAATAATGGAGTCACTGGTTAAAGATGCATTGCAGGATCATCTAGACAAGACTGCAGCAATAATTCAGACACAGCATGGGTTTGTTAAGGGAAAGTCTTGTCTGACAAATTTGATAGGATATTATGATGTGGTTACAAAGGAACTGGATGCAAAAAATAATTTTGATATCATATATTTGGATTTTAGGAAAGCTTTTGACACTGTTGCGCATGAAAGACTATTGTACAAATTGGAGCAGAATGGTATTAAGGGTAAGTTGCTACAATGGATAAAAGGATGGTTAAGTGGGAGAAGACAGAGGGTGGTAATCAATGGGTGCTGCCCTTCGTGGACTAATGTTATTAGTGGAGTCCCACAGGGTTCGGTGTTGGGTCCACTGTTGTTTTGTATATTTATCAATGATATTGATGAAGGTATATCAGGCTTAATGTCGAAGTTTGCAGATGATACAAAGGTTGGCAGGGTTGTTAATGACAGTAATGGCAGTGTGCTACTGCAACAGGATCTAGATAATTTGGGCAGATGGGCTAAGAAGTGGCAACTGAAGTTTAACCTTGACAAATGCAAAGTACTGCATATAGGTAGAAGTAACCCCAGAGAAATGTACCAACTGTGTGGTACTACACTTAAGGTGGTAGAAAATGAAAAAGACCTGGAAGTAATTGTGCAGGCAGATATGAAGTTTTCTGAGCAATGTGGACAGGCTGCCAGGGCAGGTCATGGGGTTTTGTTAATGATATATAGGAATTTTGCTAGCAGGGAAAAGGAGGTGATTATCCCTCTGTATAAGGCAATGGTCAGGCCACGCCTTGAGTACTGCGTACAGGTCTGGAGGCCTCATTTTAGGAAGGATGTAGATTTACTTGATCGTGTACAGTGAAGGGCAACAAGATTGGTGAGGGGAATGAAGGGATCCCCTTACCAAGAGAGGCTTGCATGAGAAGTTCTGCGAATTGCAGTGGCTTGAGACTAGGCACCTGCGCGGTGATCTGATTGAGGTGTATAAGGCCTTGAATTGGGTTGAGCATGCTGAATTCTGATGGGATCCTTCCACTTGTTCAGATTACGAACCTAAGGGGGTATAAATTCAAATTAAGAAAAGACAGATGTGCGGAAATTTGCCTTTAGCCAGCAGGTGGTTAATTGCTGGAACAAACTTTCATCTGTCGTGGAAGTTGATAGGTTGAATAAATTTAAGAAGGAACTGGACAGGCATTTGGAGGGAATGGTGTGATTTTTTTTTTTTTTTTTTTTGCCTGATGCTGTATAAGCTCATACACATGCTTTCTTGCATCACATGCCACTACTACTACCTTAAGAAAAAAATTCCCGTGACTTCATGAAGCATCACCTTTTGAAATTAAAGTGGGTTAAAAAAAATAAGGTAAAACTCCAGATCTTGGGTACTAGTTCATATTTTGACAAACAGACAGGAACAAAGCAGTGATTGGCAGGTGCCACTCACTGCTTTCCCTGCCCACTGCTCTCCTAGGTTGATATGGCTAAGGTGTTCCCCCCACTTTCCCAGTTTTTAAATCAGGAACCTGTTTTCCAATTTTAAAACAGTGGGGGTGGGGGAGGATAAACACCTTACCTAATCCAAGCACCCCCCTCCCCACCTCAACACAAAACAACCAGAAAGAAAATGCCTTCACAATAATCACCCAATCACAGAACTCGACTGTACTCAATCACTCTATTATGTCCACTCCACGGAGACAAGTGGGTACCCAAATAATGGAGTTTAGCCAATAATAATAATAATTTTGGCATTTTGTGTTTTCAGGGCTCAGAATGGATCAGGCTAAATCCGTTTGTCACGTGCAAACTTGATTATTAAATTTTACATTTCTACCACTGTTGTGTTGGACATATTTAACTTGTATTGCACATGCGCTTAAATGTAGCATACTATTTGAAGTATATTTTTAGTGAAATGTATTATAAAGCAGTGGCACTGACGGTGCTGTTTACCAACAATAAATGGAAAGGACTTTTATATAAAAGTCATTTCTATTTAGTTTCATTAATTTATTGCCCAGGTAAATGAACTTATTTGCTGTTTTTTTTTTTTTTTTTTTCCTAAACTAATTTTATGTTTAGGTCTAAATGGATGTCAGATGAACTAATGAGACTTGTGACTGAGAAGAAAAATGGATGAGATCCATATAAATTATCAGGCAACAGAGAGGCCTATGTTAGATATAAGCTGGTCTTTAATCAAGTCACCAAGGAGGTTAGGCAAGCATAGGCAGATTACGAGAAATCTTAGGCAAAGAAAAACAGCAGACCATTTTTACTTATATAAACTCTAGAAAGAAGGGATTGAATCAAATTGATCCACTTGATATCGATGATTCAACTGTTGATGATCTTGCTCAGGTAGCTGACAAACTGAATGACTATTTTGCATCTACATTCACACATGAGGAATTCTGTGAAGTGGAGGCCAGAAGTTTATAAACCTCTAACAAGGAGCTAAATGATTTTGAAATAACTTACATCCAAGTGGGTGGAGGAGAAATTGCTGAAGTTAAATATAAGAAAGGCACCTGGGGTGGATGGGATCTATCCAGTTGTATTAAAGGAGAGAACAAAGGAAGTAAGAAAACTTCTAGCCATAATTATGAGAGCATCCTTGCATTCAAGGAAAGTCCCCATGAACTGGAGATGTAAATTCACAAAGGGGGATCAAAGGGTGACATGAGTAATTACAGACCTTTTAGTTTAACCTTCTTTTCTGGGGACAATAATTCTGTTCAGGGGTAAAATCAAGACTACAGTTATAGTTTAGACACAGCATGGGTTTGTTAAGAGGAAGTCTTGTCTGACCAGTTTGATTGGGTACTATGATGTGGTCACAAAGGAACTGTATGCAAAAAATAACTAATGTCATATACTTGAATTTCAGGAAAGCTTTGATACTGTTGCACATGGGGGACTGCTGTTCAAATTGGAGCAGTATGCTATTAAGTGCAAGTTGCTGCTATGGATAAAGGGATGGTTGAGTGGGAGAAAACAAAGAGTGGTAATCAATGGACACTGCTCTTTGCGGGCTAATTTATTAGTGGAGTCTCCCAGGGTTTGGTGTTGGACCCATTGATGTTTTCTATATTTATCAATGAAATTGATGAACGTATATCAGGCTTTATGTCCAAGTTTGCAGACGATACAAAGGTTGGTATGGTTATTAATGACAATAAGGACAGTATGCTATTGCAACAGGATATAGAAAAGTTGAGCAGATGGACTGAGAGGTTGCAACTGAAGTTTAACACTGACAAATACAAAGTACTGCATATGGGTAACAGTAACCCCAGAGTAATATACCAACTCTCTGATAGTACACTCAGGGTAGTAGAGAATGGAAAGGACCTGGTGCTGATTGTGCAATCAGACATGAAGTTTTGTGAGCAATGTAGACGGGCTGCAAGAACAGCTCATTGGGTCTTGTCAATGATATACAGGAATTTTGCTAGCAGGAATATGGAGGTCATTATCCCTTTGTATAAGGCATTGATCAGGCCACACTTACAGTACTGCATGCAGGTGTGGAGGCCTCATTTAAGAAGGATGTAGAGCTGCTGGAACAAGTACAGAGAAGGGCAATGAGATTGATGAGGGGAACAAAGGGTTGATCTTCCAAGAAAGGCTTAAATTCTGCAAATGGCTGCATCTGGCTAGGCACCTGCAAGGTGATCTGATTGAGGTGTATAAGTGCTTACATTTAGAACGCAGGTGGCTTTCTTACCTGGGACCAGCAGTGGTGGTCTAAATGAACAGTGCAGCAGTGGTCTAAATTGAGTGGGGTTAATGGGAATGCATACAGTAACAGTGTGTGGGCACTGGTTGTCACTTCTTGTGTTAATCTACCAGCTTACCTCAACAAATTAAGCTTGTTGATTCCCAGTGGAAGTACAGATGTCACTCAACTGGGTATGCATTGCTAGCACCTCTGGCCTTTAGGCAATTATTAGATCTGCTCTTGCTGTAGAAAGCAAGAAAACTTGTAATACAGAAGTTTTAAACATTGATACTGAAATTTTAATTTCAAACATTTATGTAAAACATGCAATATGGGAGAAAAGTGTCAAACTGCAATCGAAAAGGAATAACATGGAGAAATGCTGGTAAGAAAAAATATTAATACCATTTATTTTGTCTCAAAGTAGCAACAGTTTTTTTTTCTGATATTTATCTGTTATAAATATAATGTATAAATAAGTAGGATTAGTCAGTTAGTATTGTGTTTCTATTAATTGAATATAAAACAACGTTTCTCCTTTTGTTCTGATATATTTAAAATTCCCTTTATAACTTTCTAATTCATTACGTAAATTATGATATTCAAAATTTTATCTACTGTAAAGTATGGGCATGGGGATATACCCATCAGTTCCTTAATGTTTTCAAAGCTTGGAAAAAAAAAAAATAATAATTGGTATGACAACAATGAAGAAATAAAGTTTTGGGATGTGCAAAATGAACTTTTCATTACTTCAGTTTTTAGATGTATACTTACCATCTTTTTGAAAAGTTATATTATTTTGTTTTATTTTCATTGATTTTTTTTTTGTAAATACCGTATTTCCCCATGTATAAGACGCACCTTTTTTCAAAAAATTTGGGGTCTAAAAACTGGGTGCGTCTTATACAGTGGTTGTAGATTTTTTTTACTTGCATTTCCCACTTTTTTTTGCGATCGTTGTTTCGCACTTGTTACCGGTATATTAAGTTACGTTTTGCCACGTTCTGCCCAGAAATGGCTCAGAAAAGATTTTCGTACAGTGCTGAATTCAAGTTAAAAGTGATCTAGTTTGCAAAAGTGAATGGAAATTGCCTTTTCCTCCTCCAACTGAGAAAACAATCCAAGACTGGCTACAGGAAGAAGAAACCCTACTGAAAATGCCATGGCAGAAGAAGGCCATTAGAGGCAAGTCAGCAAAATGGTCTAATTAGAGAGGGAATTGAAGATATAGATTGAGGAGCAAATGGCAATTGGAATTCCTGTGTCCACAAAGATGGTTCAGCATGAGGCAAGAAGAATTGCTGATGAAAAAGAAGTTACTGATTTCAAAGGAGGACACAATTGGTGCTTCAGGTTCATGAAACGGAATGGACTAAGCATGCGTACACGCATCAGACTTGCCCAAAAGATGCCTGAAAGCAGAAGGTCCTTTAATTTCATCGTTTTGTCATTCAATGTTGGAAGAAACACATCAGTTTGAGTTGGGACAGATTGCAAATATGGACAAAGTCCCCCTTCAATTTGATGTCCCAAGTAACAGAACTGTTGATAAGAAGGGGGGTATAAAACTGTAACTGTGAAGACAAGTGGACATGAAAAGAGCCATTATACAGTTGTTCTAGCTTGTTGTGCCGACGGAACCAAGCTGCCTCCTATGCCGATTTTCAAATGCAAAACAATGCCAAAAGAAGACATTCCTCGAGGAGTGTTTGTCCAGGTTCGTGACAAGGGTTGGATGGGATGAAGATCTGGTTTGAGAAAATTTGGAGCAGGAGACCAGGTGGGCTCTTACACAAACCTGCCCTATTGGTCCTTGATCAGTTCAGGGCACACATAACAAAGAATACAAAGAACATTGCTGCAGAGCAAAAAAAAATCTTGCCATCATACCTTGACATCTCAGCTCCAACCACTTGATGTCAGCATTAACAAACCCTTCAAAGCTGACATGAGAGACAAATGGAACCAATGGATGAAGTCTTCTGGGAACGATTTGACACCAGCAGGAAGAGTGAAGAAACCAAATATAGGAGAAGTTTGTACCTGGGTGAAAAGATCCTGGGATAATATCAAGATTGAGATCGTTGTCAAGTCATTTAAGAAGTGTGGCATTTCAAATGCCATAGATGGAACTGAGGACGAGGCACTATATGAAGACAGTGATTCATCATCAGACACAGATTATTATTATTAGCTACATGGTGCAAGGAAGCCTGAGGCTTATTCTGCACCAGCAAAAAAAAAAAAAAAAAAAATCCCTGAGTTACCCTGAGAGAGAGAGAGAACAAGAGACAGAAATAGAAGGGAATCACCAAGAAAGAGAAGAATGATGATATCCAGCTCAGGACCCTGGGTGTGCCAAGCCCATACTCACCAGATGAGGACAAGCTAATGGATGGGAGTTTTGACAGTGATGAGTTGTATGAATTTTATGATGAATAAAACTTGAGTTCAATAACTTTATGTAATACATTATTTTTCAAATTTTGGGCCACAAAATTAAGGTGCGTCTTATACATGGGGAAATATGGTAAATGCTTTTTTTTTTTTTTTTTTTAAATTTTTTACTGTTTTGCTTACTAAAATAAATTGCAGTCTGCACGGTGTGTACAATATGCATTATATTTTAAAGCATGGCCTACAAAGCCAGTAATTGTTAACACTCACCAGTTTCATATTTCCTATCTCCTAATTAATCTAGGTTTTTCCATCTGCAATTAACATTAAATGAAATTTAATTATTTTGAAAACTACATATTGCATTTAGCATAGTAATAGAAATCGTGCAGTATATGATTTCTATTACTAAGCTAAACCTAAAAGGAAAAATCACTGATTATCATCCATAATTAACCATATGGATGATGATTATCACTTTTTCTGTTAATATGGATGATTATCATCCATATTAACAGAAAAAGTGATTCACCCCCCCCACCTCCTCCCCCATCAAGTCGCAAGTAGACAATCGTGTCTGTAAAAATGTATCCGAATTGGTTAGTGCTGGTTGTCAACACTAGGCATTGATTTTAACATGGACATAGAATCTTTAATTTCAAAGGCTTGTATTAGACGCCAGTTGGGATAAAAGAGTAAAACTACATTCGAACGGCAATGCTGTGGAGAAATGTTGTCTTTCTACATTAATAAGCAGCAAAATTAATGTAGAACGGAAATATTTTTTATTTTATTTCAATATATTATTATCATCATTTACATAAGTTTTTGTTATATAAATATATTAGTTATGGCAATTGTGTACTATTATTAGGTCATGGTAAAACGTTTAATGAATGTATTTTGATTTAAATTTTGTTTTCAACGTTAAATTGTGTAGAAATATAGCGCAGAAAACTTTTTAATATAATTTCTATTTTAATGATCAGTGGACGATGAATTTGCTTATTGTATTTGTTATATCTCTATATGTGATGTACGGGCTGCCGTAGCCGAGTTGTTTTGTTTTGGTTTTTAGGAGCATTAGCAACCAAGGCCATATTGCTCCAGGAATATGCAGTGGTCATTCCTTGACCTTTCCGCATCTTCCGTATTTGGTGGTCATGGGCTCGAACCCCGAGTCTAATCAAGAAGTGTGTGCTATGCACTGCTGCTCCTGCCCACCTGGTTACGGAGGCGCCGCCGTAGCCGAGTGGTTAGGCATGAGGGTGCATACATACATTTGCCTTGAGTGACTGTGGTTCAAGCCCGTGACTACTAAATACGATGCTGTTTCTTGTATTCTTTCTATCTTGTGAACTCCTCTGACCTTGTGATCATCCTGGAGTATAAACAGAAAATTTATATTTTATTTATCTACATATACTTTTATACCAATTTACATATTATCAATAATGCATAAATTCATTATCCACTTATAATTGAAGTACTAAATCGAAAATTATTATATTCAATATGTTTTCGGGCTTTCTTTTTATATAATTTAACTTTTACAATAAAATTTAAATCAAAACATTCATTCAAAAATGTTTTAAAGTGACTCAATAATAGTACACAACTTACCTCACAATGAAGAAAAACACAATAATTAAATGCTTTTGTTATATACAATTGGATTATTAAGAATAAATATCTTGAAATATCTCTGACATTTTTAGATGTGTTAGATAGTTTTCTACTATCCTGCAAGTTAAAATTTTTTTTTTCATTAGATTCACCAGATACATTCATAGTTGTCTTTCTAATCCCTCTTTATCAATTATAGTGTTTTGCAAAACACACACATTTGATAATTTTGTCTGCTAGATTTATGTCTCAATATTTTTTGACAAAATGCACCATTTTGAATATAGAATACCAAATGCACATCCAACTGCTTTTCTTGTGTGCTTAAGCATTTATTGAAGGAGGCCGTTCAACAGTGAAGTTCCTCCCACTGTACAGTTTTAATAAAAAATCCAATAATGGATAAACGTCATCCCCTATAAATACATATGGAGCATTAATATCCATTTCAGGCAAATTCTCCAGTTTCAGAATCTGGAGGGTTTTTAAGTCTGAAGCCTGAGAAGTTCCACCATCACTTTGTTTTCGATACCCACCAACGTCAGCTATTATGAATTTATAATGCACATTTGCCACACCTTGCAAAACTACAGAATGAATTTTTTTTTTTTTTTTTTTTGTTAAAAAAATATTGAGCACAAGTTTTTTTGGGCACAACACATGAACATGCTTACTATCAATTGCACCTAGAACATGTAGAAAGTTCCAAATATTATAAAAGGCTTCAGCCACTGATTTTGTCATTTCAATGCATATTCCAAACAATATTTTATCGAAATGTCCTGTGATGAGCATTAGTAAACCACCCACTGAATTGCAGGAGGGGTTGACCGGCAATTTAGTGGTCAGTTTTAGGGTGCCAATTTATTCGAAAACTAAAGGGATTAGCATTCCACAATTCAGTGGCACCCATAAAATTTCCCTTGTATGCATGTCCTGTATTTTTATGGAACTATCCAACAAGCCTTATATGGCTACAAAAAAAAACACCATCACAAATACTACTTATTTATCACTGGGAACATTAGCATTAGTAGAGGCATATGATGCAAGAAAGCAAGCTTATACAGCATCAGCAAAAAAAAAAAAAAAAAAACCATTTCACCCATTCATTCACTTCAAAAGTCAGTGAATTTTCACCCCATTTGCATGCCGAAAAGTTGTACTGGTCAACTGCTTACTGTGTGTTCGTAGCCAGTGAGAAGCTTTAGCTGGATGTCATTGCTGGTGCCAGGTAAGCAGCCACCGGCATTCTATGTGTAAGCACCCTAAGGCCTTGAATAGTTTGAACAAGCTCAGTGCTGATGGGATTCTTCCTCTTGCTCAGATTACACACCTGAGGGGTCATAAATTCAAATTGAGGAAAGATAGTTGTAGAATAGATGTGTGGAAATTTGCGTTTATCTAGCGGGTGGTTGATTGCTACAACAAGCTTCCATCGGTCATTGTGGAGGTTGATAGCGTAAATAGATTCAAGGAAAAACTGGACAAACTTTTGGAGTGAATGGATGGGTGAAATGGTTTTTTTTTTTTTTTTTGCTGATGCTGTATAAGCTTGTTTTCTTGCATCATATGCCTCTACTAATGCTAATGTTCCCAGTGATAAATAAGTAGTATTTTTTATGGTTTTTTTTTTTTTTTTTTTTGTAGCCATATAAGGCTTGTTGGATAGTTCCATAAAAATACAGGATATGCATACAAGGGAAATTTAGGCAAAAAAAAAAAAAAAACCCGAAACAAAAACATGCTGCTGAATGGGAGGTATATATTTCAGTAAGAAATACCAAACAAAAATATAAGGCAAATAAAATGAAACTTCATTCCAATTAATAATTGACAACTTGTAATTTAAATTTGATCTTTTATCATTATTTTTTTATCTTTCACATACAAAAACAAAGTACATCATGCACACACATTTCATATATATTCAGTGTACGAAACTGTTCATATGTTCATAAGAAATTGGAGTTTTTATTGATATTGAAAGTTTATTATTCTGTCTGGGCAGAGCCAGCTATAATAAAGCATACAGTTCTACCTAAAAAGCAACAATTTAATAAATCTGAATGTAACTAAAATTAAAATAACAAATGTATAAAATGATAAAACTTAATTAGAAAATACTACACATTATGCATGCATGGTATTTTTTATTTGTATTTGTTTACTAGACTTGCAAACAAAGAGAGCAGATATCATAGACAAAAGTTAGTGATAATGATGTAGTGCATCTGTCATCTTTTAAGAACACAAAAGGTGATACTATTGTACTTATTGATATTAATGATATTAAGAATAGGAGACTTTAGGATTTACATAACAGGTATGGGAAAATGTTGAGAGAAAATCAAGACTTAGGATGGCATTCAAATGTGTCTTCAGTTCTGCCTAGATATGATATGAGAGAGTACATGATGAGATGATACTGCCAAGGGGGATGTCTTTGTGTGTGCGCGATGCAAGGAGTGTATCGATATCAGGCAACAACTCGGCGTTCTTGTGGGCCTATATGAGAGCTTGAAGGACAGGGTGGATGCCCTCGAAGAAACTAAATTGAGGGGCCCATCAAGCTCTCAGCTGCCCACATCAACGCCAGAGCTTGCACTTGGGCATCGCGTGACACAGAGACAACCCCTAAGGCAGAATGCGCTGGTCCCGAAGGAACTAGTATTTGTTGGTGACTCTATTGTCAGGGAAACGGGGAACATGCTTTGTAAAAAAGACAGGTGGAACAGGACCAGGGTATGTCTGCCAGGGGCAAAGGTTGATGACGTTGTAGAGCGAATATCATCTTTTAAGGGCACAAAAGGTGATATAGTTGTACACGTTGGCACTAATAATATTAAGAGTAGGAGACCGGCAGAATTACTTAACAAGTACAGGTCACTGTTGAACAAAAGCTGAGAATTAGGGTTGAATTTGAAAGTGTCTGCAATTCTGCCCAGACACGATAGGAGGGAGTATATGATGAGAGCCTTGTCGATCAATTCGGCCCTGGAAAGATTGTGCAAGGCTCAAGGGGTAGAATTTTTTTCAGCCTGGACTGTACTTGTTAACAGGAGAGATTGCTTCTACAGGGATGGGATACACTTAAATAGAAAGGGTGCAAGAATATTTGCTGATGCTATCGAGGCAGTGTTAGGTGGGTCGGAAAACTGCTAGCTTGGGGGGAGACAAAGACCAATAGATTGACAGTAGCCACTGGCAGAGGTGAAAGAGATTCTTGCACTGCTTCTATTAGAATGAGCAGAAGCCTGAAAAACAAGATGCATGATATTTCAGAGACTGCTGGGAGCCATTGCGGTACAAGTAAACACATGGGTTGTGTTAGGGTAGCTAAGAATAGAAACAGGTGCAGGTATACTTGCGTGTACACCAATGCTAGGAGTTTAGTAAATAAATTTGATGAATTTGAGGTATTGCTCAAAACATCGAAGGCAGATATTGTTGGGATATCAGAGACGTGGTGTCACACAGATATAAGGGATGCAGAACTGCAATTTGGGGAGTACAACGTCTACAGAAAGGATAGACAGGATAGGAAGGGAGGAGGGGTTATGCTATTAGTTAAGAAACACATAAAAACCAAGGAAGTGAAGCCAGTCGACATCGCTCGACAGTGCAGTGTGGAGTCAGTTTGGTGTGACATAAACATTGGGAGATCAAAATTGAGAGTAGGAGTGTGCTATAGGCCTAATGACTCTGATGAGTATAATAAGGAACTGTACAGGGAAATAGAGTGGGCCAGTAAATCAGAGTGTCTTATAATGGGAGATTTTAATTTCCCAGATATTGACTGGAATTTGGGGGCTGGTTACTCACACACTAGCAGGACTTTTGTGGATTTATTGGATGATTGTTTTCTACATCAGCATGTTCGGGAGGCAACTAGAGGGAGTAATACTCTTGATTTGATTATCAGCAGTGATTCTTCATGCATTAAGAATCTGCAGATAAATGAACCACTAGGTGGCAGTGATCACAGTGTGCTGAAGTGGGATTTACTCAGAGAGGTAACTACCATTAGGGGTAAAGGGAAGGGTTATTGCTTCCGTAAAGGCGACTACGATGGACTGAGACAGTATTTAAATTCTATACAGTGGGACCAACTGATGATGTTACCAACAGCAAATTCAAAATGGGAAGCATTCAAAGAACTTATCTTGGAAGCTACTAGGCTTTACATACCAACTAAGAAATATTGTTCAAGGTTTAGGCCAAAATGGATGTCAGATGAACTAATGAGGCATATGGCAGAGAAGAAAAATGCATGGGATACATACAAATTAACACATGACACAGAAGCCTATGATGGATACAAGTTGATATGCAACCAAGTTACAAAGGAGGTTAGGCAGGCGAAGGCAGATTACGAGAAATCCTTGGCAAGGGATGCAAAGAAAAACAGCAAAGAGTTCTTTACTTATGTAAACTCTAGAAGGAAGGGGATGAATCAGATTGGTCCACTTGATATTGATGGGTCAAGTGTTGATGATCCTGCTCAGGTAGCTAACAAACTAAATGAATATTTTGCATCAACATTCACACATGAGGAGTTATTCAGCGAGGGGAATGCCAGAGGTGTATTCAGCTCTAGCAGTAAGCTACAGAATCTTGAAATAACTGCGAGTAAAGTGGAGGAGAAACTGTTGAAGATAAACACAAGAAAGGCACCCGGGGTGGATGGGATCTATCCAGTTATATTAAAGGAGGCAGCAAAGGAAGTAAGCAAACCCTTAGCCATAATTATGAGAGCTTCCTTGGACTCAGGGGAGGTACCCATAGACTGGAAATGTGCAAATGTGACCCCAATTCACAAAGGAGGATCAAAGGCTGACACAAGTAATTATAGACCTGTGAGCTTAACTTCTGTTCCAGGAAAATTAATGGAGGCACTGGTTAAAGAAGCACTGCAGGATCATTTAGATAAGACTTCAGTTATAGCTCAGACACAGCATGGTTTTGTTAAGGGGAAGTCTTGCCTGACCAACTTGATTGGATACTATGATGCAGTCACAAAAGAACTGGATGCAGGGAATAACTTTGATATTATATACTTGGATCTTAGAAAGGCTTTTGATACTGTTGCACATGGAAGACTGCTACACAAATTGGAGCAGTGTGACATTGGAGGCAAATTGCTGCTATGGATAAAGGGGTGGTTGAGGGGGAGAAGACAGAGAGTGGTAATCAATGGACACTGCTCATCGTGGACTGATGTTATTAGTGGAGTCCCTCAGGGCTCAGTGTTGGGTCCATTATTGTTTTCTGTATTTATAAATGATATTGATGATGGTATATCGGGCTTAATGTCCAAGTTTGCAGACGATACAAAGGTTGGCAGGGTTGTCAAGAACACTACTGACACTATGCTGCTGCAACAGGATCTGGAAAGGTTGAGCAGATGGGCTGAGAGGTGGCAAATGAAGTTTAACATTGACAAATGTAAAGTACTACATATGGGAAACAGCAACCCCAGAGCAACGTATCAACTCTGTGGTACTACACTGACAGTGGTAGAGAATGAAAGGGACTTGGGGGTGGTTGTGCAGGCAGATATGAAGTTCTCTGAGCAGTGCAGATGGGCTGCAAGAGTAGCTCATGGAGTATTGTCAATGATATACAGGAATTTTTCCAGCAGGGATAAGGAGGTGATTATTCCATTGTATAAGGCGATGGTCAGGCCACACCTAGAGTACTGTATACAGGTCTGGAGGCCTCATTTCAAGAAGGATGTAGAGCTGCTGGAACGAGTACAGAGAAGGGCAACAAGATTAGTGAATGGAACAAAGGGGTGCTCTTACGAAGAAAGGCTTAAGTTTTGCAAATTACAGTGTCTGGAGACTAGGCACCAGCGAGGTGATCTGATAGAGGTGTATAAAGCCTTGAATGGTTTAAGCATGCTCAATGCTGATGGGATTCTTCCTCTAGCTCAGAAAAATCACCTGAGAGGGCATAAATTCAAATTGAGGAAAGACAGATGTAGGATAGACGTGCGGAAATTTGCCTTTAGGCAGAGGGTGGTTGGTTGGTGGAACAGACTTCCATCCCTTGTGGTGGAGGTTGATAGCCTAAATAAGTTTAAGGCTCAGCTGGACAGGTATTTTGAACGAACAGAGGGGTGAAGTGGAAGTGGGTTTTTTTTTTTTTTTTTTGGCTGATGCTGCATAAGCTTGCTTTCTTGCATCAAATGCCTCTACTAATGCTAACTAATGCTAATACTGTACCAGGCTTACAAGATTGAATTTTTCTTAGTGTGGTCTGTGCATGTTAATAGGAGAGACTGTTTTTACAGGGATGAGATACACTTAAGTAGAATAGGTGTACAAATATTTGCTAATGCTATCAAGGCAGTGTAAAGTGGGTCAGAAAACTGCTAGCTTGGGGGAGGGTACACAGAGTAATAGATTAACAGCAGCCACAAGCTTCTTGGGATTACAAGGCCTACTGGGAGTCATCATAGGAAAAGTAAATACATGGCTTTGCTAGGGTTACTAATAACTTTTATACCATTGCTATGAGTAAACAAATTTGATGAATTTGAAATATTGGTTAAGTCATCAAATATGAAAATATCAGGGATGTTGAAATATGTTGCCATTGATATAAGGATGCAAAATTTGAATATCGTGAGTACGGTGTGGACAGACAGGACAGGAAATTGGGGGGAGTGGATAAGATGCACAAAGAATCTTAAGTAGTGAACCCAGTTGATTTGGTGGCCAATGTGACTAAGCAAATGGGAAACTAAAATGAGAATAAGAGTCTGCTATAGGCCAAATGACTGAGGAGCATAACTAGTTGCTACACAGACAGATACTGGCCCACTTGGCCAGTAAATCAGATTGCCTTATAATGGAGGATTTAAACTTTCCAGATATTATCTGGAACTTGAGGGTTGGTTACCTACATAGTAGTAGAACTTTTCTGGATTTATTGAATGATTGTTTTTGTATAGCAGCATATTAGAGAACCAACAAGAGAAAGTAATACTGTTGACCTGATTATCATCAGAATCTTCATGCATTGAGTCTTCAGATAAAGCAGTCATTAGGTGACAGTGATTATATATTAATGTGGGATTTACTTAAAGATACAACTACTGTGAATGGAAAAGGGGTAGGGATTTTGCTTTCGCAAATTTAACTATAGTCTTAGACAGTTTTTAATTTTTTTTTTTTCAGTAGGACCAACTGATGATGTTACCAATTGGAAATTCTAAATTGGAAACATTCAGGAAGTAATCATAGAAGGTACTAAGCTTTTTTGTACTAACTAAGAGATATTGTTCGAGATTTAGACCTAAATCGATATCAAATGAATTGATGAGACTAGATATGGTCTGACTGTTTTATACATGGAGATTTTCTAATGACTGCACAAATACATAAAGACTCGTGAATACCACACCAGTAAAAAAAAAAAAGATCACTAATTTTCCAAGGATCTTGGCAAATTAGTACAACACGGGCACCTCCCATTCACTCTAGTTGACTTTCATTAATCATGATTGGCAACTAGGCATCTCCCATTATAGCTCTACATAATGGACACCAAAAGGAACATGATATGCCTCATCAAAAATTGATGATCTTGCCATAAATTCTAAGAGAAGGGGGAAAAGAAAAAAAGTTCATCAAATAGCTTTTTCAATATTTTTTTTATACTAGACTCTGCGATTTCTTCATTGCTCAGTTAATGCAACTGGAGCTTCCGTGAGTATAAGTTTTGGAGCAAATGAAAATGCTGCTAATTCAAGGTTATTAGTGATCTTATGTTTCCAATGCATTTTTTCCAGCAGTTTTCAGTTGCTGTTGAGCTTACTCCCCTCTTCCCCTGCTGCTAATGCAATATTGTATTCAACATCTTTCATTGGTACTGTTTTTAGAAATTCTAGACCTTGAAATTGTAAGGGAGGGGGAAAATGTTGAATCTGGAGCATTTGCACTGGGGGGGGGGACATGTAGTATATATAGTTTTTATTATTATTTAATATATATATATATATATACAGTGGGGCCTTAACTTGCAATGATATCGACATCTGATATTCTCAGGAACTGATATACCTTCCATACGATCGTTTAAGGACCGATGATGTTTTTCGAGTACCGATGGCTTTCTGATATAGCTGGAACGATACATGGGTGGAAATTTTCAGACACGTGCCATACGGAACCTCACTCGTACGATTGTTCTCAACCAATTAGCGTATTTTTTATTGTTAAACGTTGTTGTTGTTCAACCACACGTTGAACAACAACGTTTAACAATAAAAAATACGCTAATTGCAAGCAGAACATCTCATACGATTGTTTCAGATCTATGACAGTCTGAAACTTCAAGCTCCATTATGTCAGGGGCTCTCTCTTTTTCCTGTCTTTCTCTCTTTCTGTGTTTATTCCCTCGACTTACGGCCGTATTACTTTTCCTACGATAATTGTTCTAAATGAGATGATCGTCGGGCTAGGACAAAATCCGTGCTCTCGGCTATTAAATGCTTTTTTAGCACCCAATCGCTGCAGCATCGAATTCGCGTTGTGTTTAAAAAATCGAGTGAACACAGGATGTCAAACTCGATCCCCCGCCATGACCCCTCCCGGGTTTGAACTGGTGTATTTGATTACCGGCAGAGAGAATGAGACATTGGGTAACACATAACAATATTTATTATCACAAAGAAAACATGCATACAGATTTACATTCCATCTAGTGGGTTTGTGTAGAAGTTAAAATTATGTGTGTATATAAGCTTCTAGGTTTCTGTTCAGAACAAGGATCTGGTATTTGCTTACAACATACTGGATTCTGGTATCACTGGAACTATTCCTTCAATAGACTTATTATTTGGTTCTAGATTTACAAGCTACAACAATTCAATTCACAAAACACTTCAACACAGAACAAGAACGGTTGGAACAGGAGAACCTTGGGCAAAGTACTTTTGATGTGCTCATCACCTTTAGGCCGTCTTACCTGCGTTCTAATGTGAACAGGTTCATCCCCTTTTGGTTCTTATCCCCCCCAGCACTTTGCTGTACGATTCTGTGTACCAACTACTCTAGGAGAAATTCACATTTTATTATCAAATTCACAAAGGTTAAATATTTAGGAAGGAAGCATTGAAATGGTATCTGTTTGTGTCATATTCTAAGCTTACATTCGCACAAATGAGATAAGGGCTTACCAGTTAAATCTCTTGCTTCAGGTTAGCCGGTGGGACCTCCTCTCCTCCGGTAGAAACTAGGGTGTGGTCTTCTGAGCCATGCTTCCTTTTTTGTCTTCATTTCTTCTCGGCCGTTCTTTTCGGCTTGAGCGAAACACGACTGCAGAACCTTCCCGTCACATCGTTTGGACCCTGAACTTTCGACGGCAAGCCGTTCCACTCTCCTGCCAGTCGCTCTGTTGGAAAAGCTAAAAGGTGTCTCCTTCTCCCCTTCTTGGTGCCTCTCATCTCTTATATACTAACATTATCTTGCTCTACGTCACAGTGATAGAATCATCGTGGAATGTCCATTTCGCAGGGACAACTGAACGTCCCCCCCCACGCTGTAGCAATAAATCCCCTTCTAGTACCATCGTGGGCGTGAAAGAGGAGATGTTCTGGCTTTGTTTGAACTAGGGCGATGGGGAAAAGCATTATTGGTCTGTACACTCGATCTCCTTTGAAAATAAGTTTCTGCTCTCATTGTATTACACATAGGTTTCGAATGAATATAGTTTTATGATCTTATCCCACAGATTCCCGAGATATAATTTGCAACAATTGAATGGTTTATTTTGGGTAGACCGAAGAGTTTTAAAGAGGCGTTGTTTTTAATAAAGTTCAAAATATACCAAGACACTGCATTAGCTATTTATCAGAGAATAGATTCCGCCTGATTATTGAGAGATCCTGAAACTCTCGGTCTAACAATTAACCCCCAGAGTATTTAAACAAAAAAAGGTTAACATGTTGGGAGTGTTTTTGGTGCAGTAACAAGAAGTTTTGTCCTTCAGTGAAGAGTTAACTTGAGAAAAATAAGCTTCCTGTGAAGGCACTGCTCCTGCTGGATAATGCACTGCACTGCACCATGATCCCAACCTTGTTCCATCTCTCGAGGCACAATTTGACTTTGCTCAAGTCAAATTTTGCCACCCAACACCACTCCTCTTCTTCAACCAGTGGACCAGCAAGTGATTGCAAACTTCAAGAAAATCTACACTGCGAAACTGTTTGCAAGTTGCTTTTCAGCGACCTCTGGTGAAAATGCTGTCACCCTCAAAGATTTTTGGAGGTTGAAGTTCAACGTGCTGGATTGTGTGTGGCTGATTGTAAGTTCTCGAAATGATGTTTCCACCAGGTGCTTAAATTTAGCCTTGAAAAACATCTGACCTTTAATTATCCATAATGTTGGTGGATTTGAAGTGATGGTGCTTTAACAAATGACAGATTGCATGAGCTAACAACAGAGAAGCTACAAGAGTTGGAGAAAATTACGGAGAATGACACTGGAGAGGAAGAGGAAGAAAAAGACACTCAGAAAGTGGCAGCTGAAGAGTTGAAGACTGTCATTTATTGTTGGGAACGTTTAAGAGAAGTGGTAAAAAAACACCCTGACATTGAAAACACTGACCTCATGATGTGCAGAATGGAAGATGAAGTCATTTCTTATTTCAGGAAGCTACAAAAGATTCGTGAAAACAGTCCATTTTGGACAGTTTCTTTGCCAGTAACAACAAAAACTGAAAAGACACTTGATGCTTGATATAGTCCCACCACCACTACGCCTCCATTGTCATCAGCTCTGCACTTCAAGTCTAAGGTAAATGCTAATGTGTTGTTTATTTTTTATTTTAAGATGTTTTATGACTGTTTATTAAATAAAACCCAAATTTTTAATGTAAAAATGAAGTATAATATGTAAGAAATACCTATTTTATGTGTTGTTAGGGAATGAATTACAGGAAATCAATGTATTATTGGTTTCAACGAACAATATTTTCAAAATACAATGGGTTTTGTGGAACGAATTACCATCGGATGTTGGGGCCCCGCTGTATTTACAACATATGTATATTTATGAATGAGATAAAATAGGAAACAAAAGGAAATACAATAAGTTCTGTTATGACGCAGTACATGTGTTCCTAAAAATTTCTGTGTTATGGTATTTTGCGCTTTAAAAACAACAGGGCTTATGGGAAAAATAGGGATAGCGGCAGAGCACTCAAAAAAATATTTTCAGTCTGGTAAGTAAAACACTAAAAAAAGTTAGAAACTGAATAAAATTGCTAACACAGGTTTAAACATCATCTTAAATTTCTAATAAATAAATAATACAGTAAAAAAAAAAAGCACTGTAATATATATCGATGAGCCAAAACATTATGACCAGCGAGTCGTTATGCAAATTGAAGCAACTGCAGGTGAACTACGGCGCATGTGAGGTTTGGGACATGGTAAAAAAAACATCTGATACTGAGCTCCATTAATCAGTGTTACTCTTGTTCTTTAGATGAGAAAGGCAGAAGACTTGAGCGAGTTTGACAAAGGCCAAATTGTAATGGCTACACGACTGGGTCAGAGCATATCCGAAACAGCATGGCTGGTGGGGTGCTCACTGTCAGCTGTGGTTAGTACCTACCAAAAGTGGTCCAAAGAAGGGGGAATCCATGAACCGCCAGCGAGGTGTTGGACGACCACTACTCATCAATGCTTGAGGTGAGCGAAGGCTCTCCTGAATGGTACGTGGCAACAGAAGGGCGACTGTGGTGCTACTCGGCAGTAATTGGAATGCTGGTCATGGGAGTAATGTGTCACAACACACAGCACATCGAACCCTGCTGAAAAGGAGGCTGCGTAGCCGCAGGCTGCTCTGAGTGCCCATGCTAACCACGGTTCACTGGCGACAGTGAACAGTGGGGACGTGATCGCGCCCGGATGCACCGTGGGACGAAAACAAGCCATGCTTTGGACGATGTTCTGCTGGGATACCCTGGGTGTAGTCATCCATGTGCCAGGCACTCTGATACTACCACCTACCTAAACATCATTGCTGACCAAGTACACCCTTTCATGGCAGTGGTTCCCCCTTCTGCGGTGTGGTCTTTCAGCAGGATAATGTGCCATGCCACACTGCCTGGATTGTTTGAGACTGGTTCGTGGAACATGAGGAAGACTTCCAGGTATTGCCCTGGGCTCCAAATTCCCCAGACATCAATCCCATCAAGCATCTGTGGTTTGTGTTGGAACAGCAACTCCAATCTGCAGTGTCTCAACCATGGACTTTACAGGAATTAAAGGATCTGCTGGTTACGTGTTGGCACCAGATACCACAAGACACATTTAGAAATCTTGTAGTGTCCATGCCTCGCAACGTATGAGCTGTTTTGGCTGCATGTGGAGGACCAACATCATATTAGGTAGGTGGTCATAATGTTTTCTCTCATTGGTGTATATACATACCAATTGATATTTCTGTTCACTGACTTTTTTTTTTTTTTTGGATTGTAAAATTTAAAATAGTAAAAAAGATAAGCAGTCAGTAACGATGAACACCGCCCGCACAAATTGCACGAGTGAAATAAGGAGTAAAAAGTACGAAGCTTAAAAAATAGGAATGAAGAGAAGATTCTTAAAATTTATAATTTTTATATGATTGGAGATTTCATGGAAGTGAAAACACATTAACCCACAAAATTCCAGCTATTGATATTATCACAAATGCAATAAGATCAAGTTTACTACCTGTTTACAATTAGATTTTACTAAGAGAAAAGCCCAATAAACCAGGAACTGCAAATTGTTTTTTTATAGTGACCTCCAGAAATGTGCTCCTCTGCTTGCACTAACCTGCCTCTCAAAATTTCTGTTTGAACAGAAAAATGTGAGCCCCTGAAAACGTGAGTCAACCTACAATAGGCTGCCATAGCCTAGTGGTCAGGCGCGCGGGTGCCTAAGTACACGTGGCTTGAGTGACCGGAGGTTCAAGCCCATGACTGCTGAATACAGTGCTGTTTCTTGTATTCAGTCTATCATGCGAACTCCTCTGACCGTGTTGTCGTCCCGGAGTATAAACAGAAAATTTATTTATTTATTTAATATCACCTGTTATCTTGTGAATACAACGAATGACAACAGTGTGTCTCCGACCAATAAAACTACAGTAAATGGGAAATATAGCTCTTACACCTTTGAAATTCAACATTTTTTTTAAGCTTCATAAACTTGTATGTATTGCTGCACAGCTTGCTACATTCAGCTTAGTGCCTGGTTTTGCATTCACCTGGTGTTACTTGCAGACGAAATTGTGTACGAGTACGCAAAAATGGCGTTATACTCTTATATTTTTCCCTAATATATCAGCAATGCGAAATTCTTCCAACGGAAGTTGGAGCAAATTCACATTGCTGCAATGCACGTTATAGCAGAAGTTACTATTTATTACAGTAGACTATTGAAATAACAGCACCCCCAAATGACAACCTTTGAGCTAATGGCACATTGAGATCACATGTTGACATACAGCACAGTTGTCTTGCAGTGCCAAAAAAAAAATAAAACTGCGAGTCACATGATAACTGTGTTTGTTTGCTTTTGCCATTTTGAAAGTGAATTCTGTACTGATGTCATGGATTATACTGCTGTTTTACATTTATTTTAAATTAAAAACCCTTCATGACAGCTCCTGAAGTTAATAAACCTCATACAGAGAAGAAAAGAAGAGCAACATTAAAGTTTAGTAACAAACTTGATATAATCCAAACTATTATATTAGGGTCACCCAGAAAGTTAATTCATATACTTATGTGTATTCTGTCTTTAAATTACATGTGTTCTCTGGTCAATTTGCCTGTTTTGCTAAATGAAAACCCCAGTTTCCAAGAGAAAAAACCTTGCTGTGTATGCCTGAGACCAACTAACTGCCACGGAGTGAAATAAAGCTCATAAAAGTTCCTTTCATCATCGACAGGTTTCAAACCCAGGTCTTTTCCAGCTGGTGTGGGGAGGACAGTAATGATACCACTGTGCTACCTGTGCAGACTAAACTTGGTGTAATAAAGAAATAGAACGTAGTGTAAGTAGGAGTTATTAATGGCAGAATATAACATTGGATTGCCAACATGTTTGTTTGTTTTTATGTGCAGTTAAAAAATTGCATTCTTAATCTCTCTATTTCTTATTTAGCCTCATTTTTTCTGCATTAAATATATTAAAAATAAAAATTTCTAGATAACGGAAAAATCAAAATAACAGCACCTTGTGAATCCCTGAAGGTGCTGTTATTCTGAAAGTCTGCTGTATTTAACATCTAAATACTAATAATCAGTTCACAAAAACAGCATTAATGACAATAATCACAGTTTAATAATATGGAAATCACAGATTAAAATTCACAACAAATCATACAAATTATAATCAGACATGGAAGTATTATAATAATCATATTAATTATTATAATACTTGCACGTTATAATATTCTTTGCTTCTTCTATGCATATGCATGAATCACTTCATTTATTAATTTTTCTAACTCATTCGGGCCTTCTATGCTTATCTTCATGCAATCTTGCAATGTTTCTTGTTGCATTCGATTTCTTCATTTTGTCATCAATCGATTCATTGTGCAGAAAGAATGTTCAGCACCAGCAGTTGAGACGGGAATATAGCATAGCTTGATACATTGTCTTTAGTTCAACATACCCAGTATTCGATTCCAAAATTGAATGTATAAGATTGTTGTTGAATTGATTTTCAGTTTTTGTCACATATTTAAACAAGTGAATGTCATTCCACAAAGGATTAAAGTTTATACAAGACGAGATTATTTTTATGTCATCTTCTGTTAGTTTGCAGAAAGATTTCGATGATTTAAAGTTTGCAGAAAGATTTCGATGATTCAAACTTTGCAATAACACTGATGATGACATTGCTTTGTCATTTAAATAGTCCTTCACTGAATGAGTATTCTATCCCAACTGCACTGTTTGCATGACTTTGAGTGATATTATTTGTAAAAGGTGGCAAGTATAAAAGAATCAGATTGGAAATCCAAAATTAGAATTGAATTTTTCTCGATTCAGTTCCTGCACGTTTTGTTTGTTTTTCTTTGTTTCAGTTTTCCATATGTGTATTAGCTTTATTATTTCTTTGTCCTTCGAAATACATTCATCAAGGTAACCTGGCAACAGATGATCCCACCAGAAACTACATATAATACAGATACATTCTCTGCTCAGACATTGTTTAGCCCTTTCTCTGAAAGCCACAGTACACTCTAATTGCAAATAGTATTTTTTGGTGAGGAACCAATTCAGATGAACCTCTTAATGGCCTGCTATCCAGTCGTTGTCTTGTTTGCAATATACAGACAAAGAATTAGTCACATGTAGACTGTTTGTGTGAAAGAGGGAACCTGAAAATCAACAAAAAATACTAACACTTGAAATAGTGGCTTTTTGTTACAATTTGTGCAGCCAGAAATATTGCCCATTTAATTATCTTGAAAATTTTGTGTCTTTTGAATTTTAGTGATTTATTTTCACCACATACCACCTAAAACCTGCATACCATTTGGTGGTATGAGTGCCACACTTTAGGAAACACTGCTTTAGTTGATGTGATTTTGTGCTTTGTGTTTATTTGATATAAATTTATTGAATTCATGTTTTATAATTACAGTATTGTGTGGACTGATAATGTGGCCCCTAAAGAGCGCAGTAATAAGAAAATTTCAATTAAAATTAAACAAAAATTTGAGGAAACTTTCAATGTCTAAAGTCTTGGAATGAATATTAAAATAAAAATTACTATTTTTCACCAGGGGGGGGCGTTATCCCACTGGGAGTGAAACACTTCCCTAAATTCAACGCTGATCAGCAAGTAGCTCACCATAATAGTAGGCTTTGAATGATTCTCTGATACATGGGCTGAATTAGTGCAGTTGTGTTCTTGACAGAAAAATCTTGCCATCTTTCAATTTCAGGACATCAGCTGAAGGATGAGTTGGGCATTGATCCAACAGTAACAGAGGCTTTTCTTTGAGATTTTAGGAAAGTTAGTGGCATCTCACTGATAGTACAAACTCACTTTCAAATCATAAAGCAAAAATAGCACTTGTCATCCAAATGTTGGAGCTATTTTTATAACTCACAGAGATTTCTTGTTTACATGCTTAAAGCACTGGGGACTTCGATTTTTACTGATGCACAATGGCTGTAGCTTGCGATTTCCAGTTTTGTTTGCCATTGCAACACAGTAATTCTCTTTGTTAGTTTTTATACCTGCTTTAGTGGGTGCTGTGTAAATATCTAGTGACTTGTCAAGGAAGTCACTAGATATTAAAACAGCACAAAGAAGTTTATAGTACAGCACTGTTTTATTTTGTGTATTCACCATCTTAAATCACATGTAGAAATTCAGGAAATGCTTCTGCTGATGTAATATCACTAAATGCAGATTTGTCTATAAGACTAACCTCGGGATATCCCATAACGAGCCTTCACTCTCCAAAGCCACCCTTCAGAAGCATTAAATGTGTCATCATTTCCACCAAGTAGCTTATGAAATTTAAGTGCCTATGCTTTTAAAATTACCCCACTTATCAGTACTCCTTCACTACACTTCTGTATAAACATTAGTCCACATCATTTTCCACAAAGTCTGTTTTTTTTTTTTTTTTTCCTTTTGAGACCTACTTCATCTTCTGTGGAGTGTACAAATAAAAGCAATTTTTCTTCTTCTATCATCCAACCACGGATCATTCTTTCTGGAATTCTGCAGTTGTGAAATATACTGCATTTTGTTTCGCTGCTCTTAACTCTTACGATAATCTTTAATTTTCCTCTTCAGCTGTATAATTTTTTCTTTTGGCGGCCATGACTTCAGTCAGTCCTGATTTTGCCATGTATTTATTTCGGATGCCATAGAATTTACCATGTTGTGAGAAAACTAAATTAAAACCAAATTATCCAGCCTATTATGGTGCTGAAGTGAAGTCACGTGATTTCTCCATAAGGATGAAAATGCACTATTATCACCTCACAAGATCTCACGTGTAAACGTGCCAAACTTCAGATTGTGAGAGCTATATTTCACATTGTTGTATTGGTCGGAGACTGTTCACTTACCTACATAACTTAATTAATACTGTAATAATTGATTAATTAATACTGTAATTGCCCATATACTCACCAGATGTGAGCCCCTGGGGCTCACATCTGGTGAGTATATGGGCTTGGCACACCCAGGGTCTTGAGCTGGATACCATCATTCTCTTTCTTAGTGAATCCCTTCTACTTCTGATTTTCTCTCTTTCTCTCTAAGGGTAACTTAGAAGTTTTTTTTGGCTGTTGCAGCATAAGCCTCAGGCTTCCTTGCGCCATGTGGCTAATAATATATATGCTAACTGATTGATATTTATGTTCACTGACATTTTTTATTGTAAAATTTAAAACAGTAAACAAAAAATGCAATCAATAACAATGAACACTGCACACACACAAATTGCAATAAGATCGAGTTTACTACCTGTTTATAATTAGATTGCACTAACAGGAACAACCAATAAACTTGAAACTGCAAATTAGTTTTATGGTAATGACCTCCAGAAATGTGCTCCTCCGCTCATGCTATTCGGCCTCCTTAAATTTCTGTTCGAACAGAAAAATGTGAACTCCTGAAAACATGAGTCAGCCTACAATATCACCTATTGTCTTGTGAATACAGCAAATGACAACAGGGTGTCTCCGACCAATACAACTACAGCAAGACATGTTTATGCTCCCGTAATAGTGTATTTCCACCCTAAATCACTTTTCAATTCATGTATATTTTTGTCTAGTTTAGAAGTTTTTGTTAACTTCTAGTCGAAGAAAGGACACTATCATGTGCCCTATTTACAAAAATTAACACTTGTAACTAATGTAACACATTTGACTGAACGGTACCAATATTCTCCTTCAGAAGTAGCTGTTTGTAATTAGCATTCCACTGATACTCTTTTATTGCATCTCTAGCTGAGGGAAGCAATGGAGTGTATATAGTAATTAGTCTCTGATGAGTCCTGTTTACAAAAATTAATCAACAATTGAATACAGAATATATTGAAGCAAATATACAGCTGCTTTTTAGGTAATTTTTCTTCTTGGAAATACAGTAGTAGGATGTACAGTAGATTCGAGTACTTTTTCCACTTTTCAATAAGAAATTGCTACTCTTTGAACACACTACACTACTTTTTTTTCGTAATTTTTTCTGTGGGACATTATCATACCCATTTTTTCTTGGAAATACAGTAGTAGAATGTACAGTAGATACGAGTACTTTTCCACTTTTCAATAAGAAATTGCTACTCTTTGAACACACTTTTAGTGTTCAAAGAGTAGCTTTGACTTTTTTTTCATAATTGTTTTTGTGGGACATTATCATACCCACAGCCTAATGTGTAAAACATCTGAAACCGCAGTATGATGTCCATTATTAGCAAGAAAGCAAGCTTATGCAGCATCAGCCAAAAAAAAAAAAAAAAAAAAAACTCCCAAAATCACCCCTCCATTTGATCCAAATGCCTGCCCAGCTCAGCCTTAAATTTATTTAGGCTATCAACTTCCACAACAAAAGATGAAGTCTTTTCAAACAATCAACTACCCGCTGGCTAAAGGTAAATTTCCGCACATCTTTTCTACAACTGTCTTTCCTCAATTTGAATCTGTGCCCTCTCAGGTTCTTAATCTGAGCAAGAGGAAGAATCCCATCAGCAATCAGCTTGCTCAACCCATTCAAGGCCTTATATGCCTTAATCTGATCACCTCGCAGGTGCCTACTCTCCAAGCGCTGCAGTTTGCAGAACTTA